>NC_061112.1:49100484-49390253 GCF_002878395.1 Capsicum annuum
ATCTTTGGAACTGATATCGAAAGAGTCAAAGATCAACATGTCATCTACATAAAGACATATTATAACACCAAAATTTTCTTGAAATTTACTAAATATACAGATATATCCATCATTGATTAAGTAGCTATTAGAAATCATAACTTTTCTAAATTTATCGTGCCATTGTTTTGGAGTTTGTTTTAATCCATAAAGAGATTTAAGAAGTTTACAAACTTTACGTTCTTGACCAGGATTAACAAATCCTTCTGGTTGTTTCATGTAGACTTCTTCGTCTAGATCTCCATTCAAGAATGCAGTTTTCACATCCATCTGATGAATCACATGACCATGAATTACTGCTAGAGTAATCAAGAGACGAATAGAGGTCATCCGAGCTACAGGTGCAAAAGTATCAAAATAATCAATATCTTTCAATTAAGTAAAGCCTTTAGCTACCAAACGGGCTTTGTACTTATCTAAAGTACCATCAGATTTCATTTTCTTCCTAAAAATCCATCGACAACTAATTGGTTTACATCCAGGAGGAAGATATGACAATATTCATGTATTATTAGATAATATAGAATGCATTTCATCATCAATGGCTTCACTCCAAAATGGAGCATCATGTGAAGACATAGCTTCAGCATAACTTTTAGGATCCTTTTCAACCAAATAAGCTTGAAAATCAGGTCCAAAGTCTTTTGATTTGGCTGATCTTGAACTATATCTTGGTTGACATTCTTTCAATGGCTCAACTATTTTCCTTTTAAGAGGAGAAATAGAAGAACTTGAATCTTGCTCAAAAGAATCTTTTTTCTTAGGATATATATTCTAAAAAAAGTTAGCATGTAAAGATTCAATAATTGTGTGAGGACTTGGGGTCTCAAGATTTAAAAATCTATAAGCCTTACTGGTTTGTGAATAACCAATAAACACACAATCTACTTCTCTATAGCCAATCTTGGTTAAATGTTGATTTGGTAATCGAACATGAGCCAAGCAACCCCATACTTTAAAATAATTTATATTTGGTTTTCGATTATTCCAAAGTTCATATAGAGATACATCATGATTCCTGGAAGTAATTCTATTCAAAATATGACATGCTGAAAGCAAAGCTTTAGTCCACAAATTTTCAGATTTATCAGATCCATAAAGCATAGAATTAACCATTTCTATGAAAGTCCTATTTTTTTTTCTGCTACACCATTTTGTTGTGGTGTATAGGACATGTTCAATTGTTTTTCAATGCCTTCTCTCTCACAAAAATAAATAAAATCTGACTTTAAGTACTCTCCACCTCTATCAGACCTAATTGACTTAATTTTCACACTCAATTTATTTCCAACTTCTACTTTATATGCTTTGAAAGTCTCAAATATTTCATCTTTTGTTTTCAATGGAAAGACACAAGTATATCTTGAGTAGTCATCAATAAAAGTGATAAAATACCTCTTTTCATGACGTGACAAATAATCCATCTCACAATTTTACCAAAAATTTAATTACATGATATACAAAAAACATGTTAAAAAACTTTAAACATGGACATAAGAACATAAATATAAATATTTTTGGTGGGGAAAAATATGTAAATAAGAACTTACATGAAGTAACTAGGAGAGAGGTTTCCCTTTCGGGAACCCCCTTAAGATCGAATAGAAAACTTTGAGCTTTTATTCAAACACACTTATACAAAAGTTTATACAAAAAAGACTAACTTGGATATGTTTGTTGGAAGGAAGATTTTACTCATTTTAGGTACGTTTTGAGGTTAGTTGATTTTTCTCACTCCGTCTTCCTTCTACAAAATTTACGACTTTTATAGGCACACTAGATAAAGCAATGGTCATAAAGATTACTATGTGGACCAGACATATGTGGCTGACACTAAAATATAAGAGATAAGAAAGAATCTTAATAATGCAAGTCGGGTACTCATTGGGCCCCATCGTCACATGCATTATTAATTTTTCTTCCAGACTTATTTAGACGCGTGCTTCAACAGTTTTTCTTTCTTTTGAAAAGTAGTGATAAAGGAAGCACTCTGGCACAGATTTAACTATTACAAGACATAAAGTGGGTATCCCCACCTGACTATCCTATCTAATAATACAAATTGTATGTTGTCTTTACTATGTATCCAAGTTGTGCAGGGCAATTGAGTCAAAACTCATTCCTGAGTCATCGTCTTCGTATGGATCCTGAGCATCTTGGAAATGTGCAAGATGACTTGCAATACTATCATCTTCATCTGACCTTGAAGAATTATTGTCTGCATTATTTATTTCTGGAACAGTTCTGTCTGAATTGGTAGTAGGTTGTCTATCTGGTTGTCCATTCATATGTTTATCTTATGTCTGGTTGTTAAAGAATTTATCTAAAGTATGTTTAATTATAGTCTCTATCGTTTCATTTTTCCTTTTAGATATTAAAGTCTTCTTTAAAATCTTATTACCTGATTTTGCTAACTTATGTTTTGATGAAGAACATCCTTCATCTTCACTTTTTGGCAAAGTGGTAGCCATTAACGGTTTAGATTTGTCTTTAACGGTCACCGTTTGAACTGGACTAGCTGTACCAACATCCAGTACAGTGGATTTCTGAGCATTTAGTGGGAAATGCACACCCTTCTCATCCATTTTTTGAGGAGATAGAGAACTCTGTGTCTGAGTCTGTGCTTTTGCATCTGTCTTGCTTACATTTGTCTGATGGTTGAGTCTTGCTTCTAATAGTTGTACCTGCTTTATTAATCTAGTGTTTTCCATGAGGAGTGATTCCTTCTGAGCATTTAGCTTCTTGAAATTCTCCGTCATAGAAGAACAATGGTTACTGAAAATAATCTTTCCCATCTCTTTCTGTAAATTATACTGAGGTATTTGATCTGGGTTCTGTCTGAGTGATGGTGATATATAATAGTTTGGTCCTAAATATCCTCTAGAATGATTTGTGGCTTCGGTAAAATCATTAAAACCTTTGAAAAAAGGGGTTTTAAAACCTTGTATTGAATCCAACACTTCTAACCATGTTTGAAAAATTCCGTTAGTCTTTCCATGAATGACTACGTAATATTTAAACTTAGGCCTATTTTTTTGGGCCATGTAATGGCATAAAGAATTCATGAATGCCATAAAATGATTACGATTTTGTCTATTATAAGATATCCAAAGATTGTCTAGTAAACACTTTTGGGGTCTATCTAGAATATAGTCTGGTCTTATTCTAAATGATATGTTACTCTCAGGGTAAGCAATTAAGTTAAATGGTCCAAAGTGAATTTTTGCCATTGTTTCTAAAGATTCTAATGGTCTAAAATTTAAATTACCTAATATTGTCTGTTGATATGAATCTGAAGACGAAGCTACGCCCTTGCCTTTATCTGTAGGAGGTTGTCCTGTTGGTCTCATGCTGAAAACAAATGAGTCAGATTAAACTTATTTATTTATTCCCAGTTGTAATCTACTTAACTGGTCTGCTAATTCGTTTTCTTTACCTTTTATATGTTCAAATACGATATTCTTATAAACAGATATGGTGTCTGTAAAATTTAACCATCTTCTTCTACTACTAGTTTTATCATTTATTTTTTGATGAAATTTAACTATAGCTTCACAATCTGTTCTAACTAAATTTTTTTCTTTATTTAGAATATATAACATAAAACTATTTAACCCATATATTATAGCTAATACTTATAGGTCTATAGCACTCTTGTTTCCTTTTTCTTTATATGCCCCACTCTGATAACCACATATTTGTTCTTTATTTTTATTACTGTATTTATTAGATCGTGCTTTTAAAATGGCTCCCCATCCTAAATTACTCCCGTCTGTTTGAATGATTAGATAATCTGATTCTAATGGAATTTTTAGGTCTGGAATATTTTTAATTTTTTCTTTTATTTTTTGAATTAATTTAATATCTTCTATATTGAAGTTTTTCTGCCATTTACTACCGGTCTTTGCGTATAATGGTTCTGCTATTTTTCCTAAATCTTGAATAAAATTTCTTGCATAATTTACTAATGCTAAAACTTTTGTAAATCTTTTGTCTTTTCTAATTTATTTGGCATTTCTAATACTTTCTTTGCAATGTGTGGTTGAAGTTTTATCTTTCTATTTCCTAAGGTTATTCCTAGAAAATTAATATAAGTCTTACATAGTTCCATTTTCTTTTTACTTATTATTATCCCATGTTTAACAAATAATCTAAAAATTATTTGTAAGTGTCCTAAGTGTTCTTGTATATTTTGACTGAACACCAAAATATCATCTACATATACTAATATAAAATGTTTATACTCTCCAAATATATTATCCATCTTTCATTGAAAATTGGGTGGAGCCGTCTTTAAACCAAACGGCATAACTAACCATTCAAAATGTCCACCTGGACATGTGAATGCAGTCTATTCTATGTTGTCTAGATGCATTTTGACTTGTCAGTATCCTGACTTACAGTCAAATTTACTATATACCTTTTTATTTTGAATTCTATTAATTAACTCACTTTTATCTGGTAGTTTATATGCATCTGTTCTGGTGTTATCATTTAATCTTTTATAGTTAATTACCATACGAGCTTTACCTCTTATTTGTTCACTATGATTTCTTACCATAAAGGCTGCCGATCTATGTCTAGAAGTAGATCTTCTTATTACTTCTAATTGTAAAAGTTTCTTTATTTGTATATCAAATTCTTTAGTATCTTCATTATTTGCTTCTATAGGTGCTGTTTTTATAGTGTATTCTGAATTAATTATATCTAATTTACACATTATCTCGTTAGCTTCCCAATGGGCTAACGGTCTTTCTCCTATTATTTCCATTTTATCTAGTATAGATATTATATTTTCTAAATCTTTTGGACTGTTTATTATTTCTATCTTATCCATTCCTTTTCTAAAATTATAAAACTGGGTTTCTATACTTATTAGGGTATAATCTTTTTCTATATCTGTTAAGCATTCTTGTCCATCTGCATTAAACAGAGTATAATTTCTAAATTCTTCTAAGTTTTCTTTTACATTTTTGTTTTCTTTTAACAGGTTGTTGTTTTGTCACTGATTATTTTGGTAATCTTCGCAACATGGTTCTGGAAGCAAACTCGTTTTATGTGTGTTTAATGTTCTATTTATTGTTGGTAATGTTACTGTTTGTACTAGTGTATAAGTTAAGTTTTTAAAAAGCACTATTCCATCTCTTGTTAAGAGACATCCTTCTTTATTCAGGATACAAAAACGTAGTCCGATAACAAAATATGATCCTATGTTTAAATCTCTTGCTAATATTTTATTAACATTGTAAATTGGGTTATAGAATTTATTGCATGTATTTAAAAAACTTATTTGTGCTTTTTCTATGTAGTAATTGTAAATATTTTGTGATCCATCCATTTGGGTGGCTGTTATAGGTCTTTCAAGTACTTTTAGTAAATGTTCCGGTACTATTTCTTTATTGATCAAACAGCTAGTACATCCGGGATCTACTAATGCTAAAGTTTCTATCTCCATATCTTTTATTTTAATTTTTACTAATACTTTTATGGTAGAGAATTCTTTATCTTCGTTGCATATTAGACTAGTGTCATTATCTTCCAAATTCATAAGTTCTGCCTCCAATTTTTCTAAATGTATAGTTTCTTATGTATCTGATTCTTCTATAGCGATTTTGGTTTTTCCTTTTTCTAGGATGGTTAATCTTTGTTCTAAATCATTACTCGGGTTTCTAAAGTAGATACTCTTAAATTTAGGATTTGATTATTTGTATATTTTTGTCCGTTATTTATTTCTGGTTCTACTTTTATCTTTAAAGTGTTTTCTATATAATTTATACACGCTTCTAAGTAACATTTTTTGCATTTAGCTCTATTGTCTTTACTTGGATACCAATTGCATATACGACATCTATTACTATCTAAACCTTTGTTTCTTTAGAATTCATGTATACATTCTTGAGTGACATTCATTAAATTATTGATTACTAGATTGTTTAAGTCTAGATCCTCTATCTCTTGTCCTAGTTCATTGACTAAGTTATCTTCTTCTGATTCTGAAGAATCAGATTTAGGATTGTCTTTATCATTTATATCAATACTTATTATTGAGTATATACTTTTTGTATCTGACATGTATTCGTTTACATTTAGTAAAGTTTCTTGGAAGTCTTCTATTAGTTGAGAATTTCTAGTTCTATTATTATTCTTTTAGGACATACATTAGCTAAATGGTCTATGCTTCCACAAGTATAGCATTCTAATTTATTTTTATAGTTTCTATCATTTCTATATTTCCTAACATGACTATCTCTATTTAACCAAGGTTTTTTAGCTTTTGATTTTCTTAAGAAGTATTGTTTACGATTGTATGGTTTCTGATTATGTTTCTTCTTATATTTTCTATATTATTTCTTATCGTAATTTTGGGTTGTGCATATAACAGATTTACATAAATTCATTTCATTTTTTTTAATTGTTTTTGTATTTGTATGTTTGTACATTTTCCTATTAGTATATCTATTATATGTTGTGTTCTATGCCCTATTGTCCATTTTAGATTTGGGTTGGCTACTACACCATCTCTTTTATACCATCTATCTTCTATTTCTCTTCCTAAAGCTCCAGGTAATTTATTAAATAATTTTTTGCCTAATTCTTCATTAAAAGTGTTTCCGCTGACAGTGCAATAATAAAAATAGCCTTGTAGAAATTTCTTTATATATACCCAATGTGAAATACTTAATTGTTCTAGTTTTATCAATGCTTCTTTTTGTAGTGCTAATAATCCACTATTTGGGTCTTTTCCAGTTAATAACATATGTATTTTGTTTGTGAAATTATAGGGATTTGGTCCCATACTTAATAAAACCTGAAAATCATATGGGCAATTTGTCTTAAAACTTTCCCATGTGGCTTTTGCAGATTCCCCTAAAAAGGTTTTCAAATATTTATACATTGTTTTCGTATCTGTTTCTGTATAATGTCTTAAGTAATCTGCTGTTACTATTCCTTTCCATAAATCTATCACTGTATCGGACATTTGTGGGTCATGTGCTGCTATATTTAGAATTTTACCTTTACTACCTCCTTCTTGTAGTTTAATTGGTTCTTCTATTGGCATTCTCTTACCTGCTGGTCTTATATTAACTCCTCTAAGTTCTGTATCTGGGTTTATCCTAATTGCTGGTCTTCTAGGTACATTACATGTACTATAATCTATTGGTTGGGGATTGGGGTTTGTTTGTTGAAATGGGCTAGCACTTGAAGAGCTGGTCGATTCTAATTCTGCGAGTTCTTTATAACTTATTGTAGAACTTAATACAAAAATTGTGTCTTCGTCTTTTCTTTCAAGGAATGGTTTGTTATTTCTATATCCTAAATTATCACTTCTCTCTAAACAGTTTTTAAAATGTTCTATACATTCTTCTATTTTCATTTCATCTTTTTGACATCCTTTACATTTAAAAGTTATGTATTTATATTCTTCTACTAAATTTTCAACTTTTTATATGACAATGTCTACTTCATATCCTTCTTGTAGAACTTCTATATTCATAAACTCTCTCTCTGTTTCTATATTACTCTCTATTTCGTGATCGTCTAAATTTCTTTTAGTTGCGTAACTATAATCTGTAAATCTAACTGAAGTTTCTCCTTTACTTGTAGTATATAATAGATGAGAGTCTGGTGTAAGAATTTTTGGTTTAGTAAATTTGTTTAAATTCCATTCTAAACCTGCATATATTTCTGGGTCTATTTTTATTGGTTTTATTAAACTTATGCCTTTATTTCCCATTATTTCAACTACATCATTTACCTTTAGTTTAAATTTAGTATTACTACTTAAAGTTAATTTTCCAATAAACCCTATGCACATTAATAAATTATTGCCACTATTCATTTCTTCATACCCTTTAGTTTGGATTCCTATTTTAATATTTTTTTCCAAATTCTTTCAAGTTCATTAAGAAATATGGACTTATATAGAATATTCCTCCATTATTTGTCATATCTACTTCACTTAATCCTATTATTAATTTTTTAATGTCTGACCATCTATCATCATATATTGTTATTAATACTTTGGATCCTAGATTTTTTCTAGTTAGACCTTTTATTCGTATAACAATTAAACTCATATGCATCAGTATCATTTTATTATTTTTTATATGTCTTAAAGAGTTAGCATTTACTAAATCTAGTATTTTAAAATCTTCTCCTATAGCTGATATTTGTTCTTCTCTATAATGTCTATATAGCTGATTATCTGTAGAAAAATATCCTGCATTATATAATATTTTAGGATTTAATAATTTTAATTGATGTTGTTGGAAAATTTGTAAATCTTTATCTATATCTATTATTTCATTAAGTTCTTGGTTCTGCTCCATATTAGGTTGTCTTCGGCATATTCTGAATAATATATTATTATTTCCTATTTTATTCTCCGAAAATCTTATTCTTGTCTTTCTTCTCCTTGTCTTTCATTGTTTTCGATGGTTCTCCGTTTATTTGATAGAAAGTCCATTTTGTGGTTTTCTTATTATATTTTTTCATTCTTGTTTAGGAGTTAATTCGATTCTTTTTAACTGGTTAATAAGTTATTCTATTTCAAGGTTATTTTTTGGTGGCTCCTGAGCTTCTTTATTTTTTATTAGGATGTCTATTTTTTATGTAGTTCGGGTAATTCCGGTTCTTGCTGAAAAGGTTTTTGAGTTTCTTTGCCCTTAATTAAAATATCTATCTTTTTATGTAAGTCTAATAATAACTCTATTATGGTATTATTTTGTTTTAATAAAATTTTATCTGTTATACTTGAAGGTATATGCTTAGATAATCCTTCTGGTTCGCTATGATAACTTCTTGATTTTTCTAGTGCCTTACTATAATTTCTATCTTCTTCACTCATGAAAGTGATATTTCTTCTAATCTTTTTGTTATTTCTTACAAATCTTTGATTTCTGTTGTTATATTTTCTACTTGTTCTATAAGTTTAGATATTAATTGAGTAGTTTTTACTTCTAATTCTTTAGGTCTTTCTATTATAGTTTTTATTAGCTTTTCGATTTCGAATTTTGTAGGTATTTTCTCTAAATTAAATTTGTGATTTAAATACTGAATTTTTCTGTCTATTTCTATTTCTTTTGACTTTAAATAATCTAAATTTTGTTCTATCTTATTTAGTGTCTTTTTATGTTTATTTTGAGTAGCTTTTATCTCTTCTAAAATTCTTATTATACTATTATCTTTTTCCTGAATTTTTTCGCTTGAATTTATTATAAAGTCTATTATTGTATTATATTGTTTATCTTCTGAATGTAAAATATGTTCCCCCTGGTTGAAATTACACCTTATAGTGGAGTTATCTTTTAACACTCTATATTTCTTTTCGGGTTGAAATCTAAGATCTAAGTAATTGAGGCATTTTAAAGAAGCTATTTTGTTATCCTAAGTGATTTAAATTAAGGTATTTTTTGCTTAACTTAGTTTGATATTTTAATCTACTATTAGTATAGGTTATATCTAATTCTACTTCTTGTATATTTTCTATCAGCCTAGATTGTTCACTAATTAATGTTTTTTTATAATATTTAGAGGTTATGATAATTATTTTGTCTGTTTCTTTAAAGTTTAGAATATCTATTTCTAGGTTTCTTATTTCTTTATTTAACAACTCTAGTCTTTCTACAAATTGTTTTCGAATTTTTACAAGTTGATGTTTATAAGTAAATTCTCTATAATATTAACGTTGAATTTCTCTAATATATTCAATATATCTTATAGGAATTTATTATCCATTAGCTATTGTAATTTATAATTTTTTTTATGTAATTTTCAAATAATAAATGTTACTTTTCTTATTCAAAATTCTGCGTCATTGATAGTCAATTATATTTTTTAAATAATTTAACGTTTTAATTATTGTGATTTATAATACTTTTTCATCTCTTCCTATTTAAATGACACAATCTTTAGATGGCCGTAATAATTAATTAGGCGTGATATAGTAAAATTATGGTTGAAGTAGTGAATCAGACGTGTCTTAAATGACTTATAATAATTAAGTAAAAGTAATATAACTAAAATTATTATAAAAAATACTTGTGAAAAAAAATTAAGTGAATAACATATATGATGTCAAGTTAATTTAATATTAAATATTATTATTTTTTAAATATTTAAATAACTTTATAATAATTTTTTTAATACTTAAATGACTTGCAATAATTAATTAGGGGTGATATAACAAAATTACAGTTGAAGCAACTAAAGTAGACATATCATGAATGTCTATTTTATTTTTTATTAAATATTATTAATTTTTTAAATTAAATAACATATAATAATTAATTAGAATTGATATAGTAAAATTGCGGAGCAAACATCTGAATTGGTCGGCAAGGAGGACAACAAAAAACTCCTCTCAACTGCCTCTTATACATAGGTAAAGTATAAATATAATTAATATAAATTTTCTAATATGTAAATAACTTATAATAATTAATTAGGGATGATATAGCAAAATCACAATTGAACCAGCTAAAGCAGGCAGCGTAAGCAGGTGCGTCGACCTGCTGATTAATTTTTTTAATACCTGAAATATATAATAAATTATTTTTTAAAGACATTTTAAGCTGTTAAATATTGTAATTCAATTTAAATGCATTGATATAATTTTGAAAGTCAGACAAATATTTTAAATTTTTTAATTTATTAATTATTATGATTTATAGGATTTTTTTTTAAATATATAAAAAATTTAAAAAATAAATCAAATAAATTAAAATAGCTGAAAAACATAAAGGCAAGGAAAAATACCAATGAAGTTGTGCCAAAGCAGATAGACTGACCTTTAAATTTTTAAAGTTGTCAATTATTATGATTTATAATATTTTTTATATATATTTTAAAAATATTTAACAAATTTAATTATTTTAAAAATGTTTTAAGATGTTAATTATTGTAATTTATAATATTTTTATGTAATTTTCAAATAATACTATATGTTACTCTTATTATTCAAAATTTTGTAACATTGATAGTCAATTATATTTTTAAAATAATTTAATTTTTAATTATTTTGTTTTAAAATACTTTTTCTTCTACTGTGATTTAAGTAGCACAATTGTTAGATGACATAATAATTAATTGAAGATGATATTATAAAATCATGATTGAAGCAACGGAACAAACATGTCTTAAATGATTCGTAATAATTAATTAGATGTAATCTAGCAAAGTTATTATAAGAAAATATTTGAGGAAAAAAATTAAGTAGGCCTCATATAAGATGTCAAGTTAATTTGAAAATAAATATTATTAATTTTTTAATTCTTAGATGACTTTATAATAATTTATTATAAAAAGTATTTGTGAAAAAAATTAAGTGGAATCATATAAGACGTCAAGTTAATTTAACAATAAATATTATTAATTTTTTTAATACTTGGATTAATTCATATTAATTTTTTATTATTAAATTTTTAATATTTAAATGACTTATAATAATCGATTAGGGGTGATATAATAAAATTACAATTGAAGCAGCTGAAGCAATCATATAAAAAATGTCTATTTTATTTTTTATTAAATATTATTAATTTTATGATATTTAAATGACATATAATAATTATTTAGGGATGATATAGTAAAATTACGAAGAAAACAGCTAAACGGTCGGCAAGCAACGCGACCCTAAGTTGCTCTCCCATTTACTCTTATATTATAGAGTAATTATAGATACTGAAGGCCCGTGCTAGTATGAGCCCAATTAAATTATTTTTGGCCTCAATTTATGTGACACAAATAAAATTTAGATAAATTATCATATTTTTAATATGTTTTTAGATATTTTAAGCTGTTAACTATTGTAATTTTTAATACTTTTTTGTGTAATTTTTAAATAATATATGTTACTCTTCTTGTTCAAACTTTGTGTCATTGATAGTCAATTATATTTTTTAAATAATTTAAATTTTAAATTATTATAATTTATAATAATTTTTCTTCTATTCTACTAATTAGAAGTGACATAGTAAAATTATTATAAAAAATACATGTGAAAAAAATTTCAAAGGGTCTCATACAAGTCGTCAAGTTAATTTAACACAATAAGTGTTAATTTTTATTTTATATCTAGTTTACCTTTTTTATTAAATATTATTAATTTTTTAATATTTAGATGACTTATAATAATTAATTAAGTGCGATACGATAAAATTACGGTTGAAACAGTTTAAGCATAAGTGTCTATTTTATTTTTTCTAATTAAACATTTTTAATTTTGTAATATGTGAATGACATATAATATTTAATTAGGAATCTAATAACTAATTAAGGATGATATAGTAAAATTACGGTTATAGCAGTTGAAGAAAACATGTCATAAATATCTATTTTAATTTTCTTATTAAATATTATTAGTTTTCTAATATATAAATGACTTATAGTAATTAATTATGGGCGATTAAGTAAAATTATAGTTAAAGCAGCTGAAGCAGGCATGTCAACCTCGTGCTTGCTTCAGCTGCTTATTCCCAATCAATATTATTAATTTTGTAATATGTAAATGATTATAATATTTAATTAGAGATCTAATAATTAATTAGGGATGATATAATAATATTATAGTTGAAGCAGCTGAAGCAGATATGTCATAAATATCTATTTTATTTTTCTTATTAAATATTATTAATTTTTTAATACATAGATGAATTATAATAATTAATTAGGAGTGATACAGTAAAATCACAGTTGAAGAAGCTGAAGCAGGCATGTCAACCTCGTGTCTGCTTCAACTGTGTGCTTGCAGTCAAATAACATTTGATTGGGGGTTATTTTGTCATTTCCCATGCTGTGCTGAGGAGCTATTGCCTTTTCATTACGCGTGTGGTCTGGATTGCGTGCCATTATCTCCATTTTTCTCATATTTGTGATGCCTTCTCTATTAGCTTCATTAAATAAGCAAAAATTAACAAAGGAGAAGCGGATTTAACGTTTGTCTGCTTGCTTTCTGTCGGGTGTCTTCTTGCTCTACTTTTGATTATGTAAATTTTGTTTTACTTTTTGAGTTTTTGATTATCCAGATTTCGTTTGTTCTGATGAAGCTTGTTTATTTTAAGGATTTGACAAATTGGGGTTTCCAGTGATATTACTGTTTCTATTGTGAAAGATTTGATTGGTTTGAGAATTTTGAATTGTACGTCGCAAAATTTGGAGTTGTTCTTACTAGTTTGCGTACTGGGTTAGTGAAATTAGGGTTAGGGTTATTTTAGGGATAAGGAACTGAACTTTCTCTGCATTAGTGAAATTGGCGTTTGTGTTGTACAAAATTCCATCTGTTTGGGAATTCTGATATGTGCTCTCCGATTTAGGTACTGGATTAGTTAAATTAAAGTTAGTGTTATTTTAAAGAACTGGTTTTCCCAGTCTTGGTGAAATGTGCGCCTGTGCTGTAAAAAATTCGCTTGATTCGAAAACTGTGAGTTGTGTCTCACAGTTAATGGCGGGTTTTATTTCAAAAAATTAACTGGCTTTTACGGATCACTTTTGTCGATCGGTTTTGCTTTTGCACTCCTGTTGGTTGCTATAAATTGAAGTGTTTGCATAAGGTTGTCTCCTTTTCCTTGTTCAACTTTCTTTGCGTTGCTATTCTGATTGTTACGTGGTACTCAAGAGCTAATAGTGAATGTAGTAGTGTTGATGTTCACTACGCTGTTTAAGCTTATAGTGCTATGATTTTTACATTTCTTCCCTGCAGCGGTGTCTCGGCTCTTTTTTTACAGTTCATATATTCACCTAAAGCTTTGTGTTCAACTTATTCCATCTTTATAACACGTTGATTAGTAGTATATTACTACAACGATGGGAGCTTTAATGTGTATTGATTACTTCGGTTGCTTGTATATTTACTTAAGGTTTTGTTCTAAGCTTTGTTATTCATTGTGTGGGAAGAAAGGGATGAATATATACTTCAAAATAACTGAAAAACTTCCAAGAGAAATGCAAGGCTTTCAACACTTAGGTTTCCTATTCATTTTCACAGTATGTTGCTAAAAGCACGAGAGCTTTTAATGTGTACTGATTACCCTAGTTGCTTGTGTATTTACTTAAGGTGTTGTTCCAGGCTTTGTTATCCATTGTGTGGGGAAGAAAAGAGATGTCAACAATGGAGATTGTTCTGTATATGCTTTATGATATGTACTTATGTGGTAACAAAAAATATGTTCACAACATCCACTTCAAAATAACTGAAAACTTCCCAGGAAAAATGCAAAGCTTTCAATACTTCTACCTACAGACAATCGCCCATACTAATACTTTTGATTTCCCTCTTAAGTTCTTGAAAACTTGTATAGATTCAAAATAGTTTTGAATAGAGCAATTTAGGATGTCCAAAGGGGAATGCATGAAGATTTGAACTATCTTTTCTCCCTTGCATTCTTGCTGGAGGATCAACAGTTTTGCTACCAACTTTTCGCGCTTAACCCTTGAGCAAGTCATAGTTATTCGTGTCACTATTCTGATTGTTACGTGATGCTTGAAAGCTAATAGTGAATGTAGTATTGCTGGTGTTCACCGCACTATTTGAGCTTTTGGTGCTATGATTTTTCCATTTCTTCCTTGCAGTAGTGTCTCAGCTCCTTTTTTAGAGTTTATATATTCACCTAAAACTTTGTGTTCAACTTATTCCATCCTTATAGCACGCTGATTAGTAGTATACTACAGCGACAAGAGCTTTAATGTGTATTGATTACTTTGGTTGCTTGTGTATTTACTTAAGGTTTTGTTCTAAACTTCGTTATTCATTGTGTGGGAAGAAAATAAATGAACATATACTTCAAAATAACTGAAAAACTCCTGGGAGAAATGCAAAGCTTTTAACACTTAGGTTTTCTATTCACTTTTACAGTATATTACTAAAAACGTGAGAGCTTTTATGTGTACTGATTACCTCGGTTGCTTGGGTGTTTACTTAAGGTTTTGTTCCAGGCTTTGTTATTCATTGTGTGGGGAGAAAAGAGATGTCAATAATGGAGATTGTATTGTATATGCTTTATGTTGTGCACTTATGTGGTAACAAAAAACAATATGTTTACAACATCCACTTCATAATAACCAAAAACTTTCCAGGAAAAATGCAAAGCTTTTAACACTTCTACCTACAGACAATCACCCAGACTAATACTTTTGATTTCCCTCTTAAGTTCTTGGAAACTTGTATAGATTCAGAATAGTTTTGAATAGAGTAATTTAGGATGTCCAAAGGGGAATACGAGCAGATTTGAACTATCTTTTCCCCCTTGCATTCTTGCTGGAAGATCAATAGTTTTGTCACCAACTTTCCGCGCTTAACCTTTGAGCAAGTCGTAGTTATTGCTTCCCGCATAATGTATTTACACTTAGATAAATAAAAGTTACAGTCGTATATTGTCTTCTTCTGCTTCTCCCTTTTCCCTCTAGCTGCTTCTCCAAAAGGTATATATTTTTGGAATATGTATTAGTATTGGTTAAATTATTTTTCATTGAAATGCCACATTCAAATTTGCCAACTATTGATGGGTTTATAATGATATTATGTAAAGGAGTATGTTAAAGGACTGGTTAACCTCATGGCAACTTACAGAGGTTTTAGCTTTGTATTGTTAGGTGTTCTGTTCTTAATTTGTAATTATTATGCTTGTGGTTAGCAATAGTTATTTCATTTTCACAAACATGGTTGCTCTTACAATTAGTGTTTGCAATAGTACTTGTGTCTTTGTAAGAAAAACAACTTGCTGCACGTTTTTGGGCCTGCATCGACTGTGCCAGAATTTGTTTATGCCTACTTCAGTTCATTTCGTTAATACCTATTGCATTTACACTTCGCTACTTCTGGCTGAAATTTTAACTCTGTACTGATCTGTGCTTTTTATTCGCCTTCTCTTGTTTATGCTTTCAGTTTTTTTGTGGTTGCTCTTTATTGGTGTTATTGTGCTGTGTTTTGCTTACCGGATATTACTTTCATTACCAAATTTACATTTAATTGTGTGCTGGCTTATGTTTTGCCAACTTGTATTTTACAAATGCCTGTTTTTACGCCATACTGTTGCAAAATAAATATTACAATGTCAAATAAAAATAACCAAATACATTCATGTTCTGAAAAAACACATGCCGATAAAAAATATAGACGTCATGAACTATACAGAACAACGCAAGCAGATAAGAAAGAAACTTTATTAGCTAAGGCGCGAAGTAATAAAGCTTCATTAGGAATTCGACAATTTAGTACTACTTTCATTAATTTAAATAATCAACCTCCTCCTCTACTAACAAATTTGTTACCTTAGTTTGAATAAGGCTCTACGTCAAATACTGCAGAACAATACATTAAATGTTCAACAATAACATAATCATCTACAAGTTACTCTCTTCTAAAATCTGTTCCAATGTGTATTTACTGTGGTGCAAGATGATTTGAATATGAGCCATTTGTTTTTTGTTGTAGCGAAGGTGCTATTAAACTAATATCCCATGAAATTCCCGCAGAATTAATAAAAACATTATCTTGAAAATATCAAAGAGTCAAAACATTTTCAAACTTACATAAGAACATATAACAATATGTTTGCATTCACATCGCTTGGAGTGACTTATGATAAAGAGTTTTCACAAAGAAATAAAGGTATTTATACTTTTCGTAAGGAAAAATATATCATTTCATAAATGACTTGATTTCAACTAATGAGAAAGGAAGAAATTTGCAGTTATACTACTTTGATAGCAAAAATGAGCTAAAAATCGAATGGCTTGTTCACCTAAATTAGATGAATAAACTGTAAAAAAACCTAATGGAAATATTACAAATTAATCCATACTCAATATTTTAAAAATATTTAATAGATATTCCATAACTTTCGAATTTCTACATTGCGCTTAAATGTGACACAGGTCTAAATCAATGAACAAATAATTTACTGACCACATCAGAAGTTCCTGGAATATGGATTGAACCGGACGTTACTAACTATATTTCTACTACTCATATTCGAATATACACTAAAAGTAACAACAGTTGATTAATAAATTATTACTACGTCTGTTATGATCCATTACAATATCCGTTATTATTTTCTTATGGACAAAATGACTGGCATTGTGGTATTGAAAAAATTAATCCTACAACAGACTCTAATATATTACAAGGATACTGCGGCCGTGATCAACTGCCGAGCGTAAAAAATACAACTTCAGTTGATGAATTTTTGGACTTAGAAGATGAAATTATACACCAAAATAAACGAAAAAGAAACACTGTTTCTTGCCATGAGTATTATTGTCACAAATTACAAATAAGAAAGGGTGCCGATATATTGTTGCATTCTAGTAGATTACTTCAGCAATATATTATTGATGAATGGATTAAGATTGAAACCCATACACCGTATTTTTCTTCTTTAAATCAAGATTTGTTTAGAACTGATGTGCTGGGAGGACTTTTAGATATGTTGCGTCATGGTGAAATGAAAACTGCTCGAGTAGGTAAGCATAAGACAATTCCCCTTAGTTTCACGGGAGGTCTTAGAGATATGTGGCGCCGATATATGGATGCTATGGCTTTGGTTCAGCGTTTTGGAAAGCCTGATATATTTTTGACAATGACCTATAATCCTTCTTGGCCTGAAATCAAACAAAATTTACTCCCAACTGATGAAGCTCAAGACAGACCTGATTTGATCTGCCGAATATTTCGAGCAAAACTATAAAAACTAAAAAGAGATATACTTCGCAGACATATATTTGGTAAGGCTGCCACATTTATGTATACAATAGAATTTCAGAAATGAGGACTTTCTCATGCTTATTTTCTTATTATACTTGGGGGGAAATACAAGTTGTTGACCCCTGAAGCATATGACCAATTCTTTTGTGATGGATTACCAAATTCTAAAAAAAATCTAAATTTATTTGAGCTTGTTACCCTACATATGATACACGGTCCTTGTAGTGAGTTAAATCCAACATGTCTTTGCATGAAAAAAGAAAAGCTATTGCAAATTTAATTACCCAAAAGATTTTTCGGATCAAACATGTAAAGTTAAAAATTCTTACCCAAGTTATAACAGACGAAATACAGGAAAATATATACAAATTGGAAATCACCTTCTTGATAATTCATAGGTCGTTTCTTACAATTCATTTTTACTTTGCAAGTTCATTGTCACATCAACATAGAAATATGTTCTGATATCATGATAGTTAAATATATTTACAAATATATATGTAAGGGACATGATAAAATTACATTTCGGCTACGTGATGATAACACAACTATAGGAATAGATGAAATAAAAGAATATCAGTCAGCTAGATGGGTTTCACCACCTGAAGCTGTGTGGCGTATATTTGGCTTTTTCATGAGTGAAATGAATTCTTCTGTTTATCATTTACAACTCCATCTTGACGGACAACTTGTTTCTTTCAAAAATACCGATAATATTACTAAACTTATAAACAATTCAATTATTAAAAAAACTATGTTAACATTACTAAACTTATAAACAATTCAATTATTAAAAAAACTATGTTAACTAAATTTTTCATGATGAATACAATACATAAAGAAGCTAAGGATCCCAATTTATTATATCGACAATTTCCTGAATATTTTGTCTGATCAACAACGTATAAAATGTGGACACATGGTCAACAAAGAAATACAATTGGTCGTATTATAACATGCCATTCAACTTAAGGAGAAAAATATTATTTGAGATTACTTCTTATGAATGTCAGAGGACCTAAGTCATACAAGGTTTTACTAACCGTAGATGGTAAATATTGTACTACATTCAGAGAATCTGCTGAAAAGCGAGGATTATTACTATGTGCTAAAAACTTGATAGAATGTGTGTTTGAGGTTGTCGATTATCAAATACCGTGCAGTCTAAAACATTTATTTGCCGTGCTATTAACTTATTGCAATCCAAATGACCCTAAAGAACTGTGGTAAAAATTTAAAGGTCGATTATCATAAAATTATAAGCGACATGAAAATCTGTCTTTACTAACAATTCGTTATAAAGTATTAAATCATATTAATGATATCCTTTACTCAATAGGTTGTGGTATTAATGAATTTCATTTAATCCCAGAAAAAAATTAAAACATCTCTAATGGCAAAAGAAGCAAAGGATGTACATTTTAAAAGAAATATTACCATTAATAATGAAGATCTATCACTATAAAATATATTAAACAATGAGCAACAGATTGCATACAATACAATTCTTAATAGAGTATTCTTAAATAAATCAGGTGCTTTTTTTATTGATGGACTCGGTGGAACAGGTAAAAGTTTTCTATATCATGCTCTGTTAGCTATCATAAAATATAGAGGATTTATAGCTTTAGTAACTGTAAGTTTGGGTGTGGAAGCATCACTTCTTCCGGAAGGTCGCACTGCTCATTCTCGCTTTAAATTGCCTATAAATATTGATGAAAAATTCATTGTAATATAAGCAAACAAAGTTCATTAGCATTTTTAATTCGTGATGCAAAATTAATAGTATGGGATGAAATATCAATGGCAAAAAAATAAATGATCGAAGCCTTAGATTTGCTTCTAAAAGATTTAATGGAATCAAATGTTCTCTTTGGTGGAAAAGTTATTGTGTTCAGTGGGGATTTTAGACAAACTTTACCTGTTGTTCGTAGTGGAAAAAGAGAAGATTTTGTTCGTGAAAGTTTATTATGTTCTGATATTTGAAAACAACTTCAAAAACTACAATTATCAGAAAAATGTGCATGAGAACAAATCCTGCTTTTTGTGACTATCTAATGAGAATTGGTAATGAAAATGAAAAACAAAATTCAAAAGGAAAAATTGAAATACTGCAATCTTTAATTATTTCCTTTACTACTGAAAAAGATTCGTTAAATGTACTGTTTAAGGTTCCTTACCCTAATTTGTATACATCTCACAACAACAACAACAAACCTATTATATTCCCACATCGTGGGGTTTGGGGAGGGTAGAGTGTACGCAGTCCATACCACTACCTCTAAAAAAGTAGAGAGACTGTTTCCGATAGACCCCTGGCTCAAGATAAAGAACAGTATATATATAAAAAAATGCATGGAATATGATAAATAACATAAATATGACATCCACAAAAAATATTGAACATTGCCAAAGAAGGACACCAAAGCCCTCGTACCTACTGCCTATGACTCAACCACACACCTTAGCCCTCTATCCTAATGTTTTTCCTCCATACCTTCCTATCCTGGGTCATGTCCTCAGTTAACTGTAACTGCTCTATGTCATATTTAATCACTTCCCTCCAATATTTTTTCGGTCTACCCATACCCTACTTGAAACTGTCCAAGGCCAACCTCTCACACCTACGAACCGGGGCATCCGTGCCTCTCCTCATCACATGGCCAACCATCTCAACCTAACTTCTCACAATTTATCCTCCACCGACACCACTCCCACCTTCTCCCGAATACTCTCATTCCTAACCCTATCAGCCCTTGTAAAACCACACATCCAACGCAATATCCTCATTTCTACCACTTTCAACTTTTGAATATGAGAATTCTTAACCGGCTAACACTCCACTCCATATAACATAGCCAGCCGGACTGCAACTCTATAGAATCTATCTTTCAGCTTGGGGGGCACCTTCTTATCGCATAAAATTCTCGAAGAAAGCCTCCATTTCATTCAAACTGCCCCAATATGGTGAGAGACATCCTCATCTATCTCTCTATTTTCCTGAATCGTAGATCCAAGATACTTAAAACTATCCCTCTTGCAAACCGCCTGGGAATCTAACTTCACTACCACCTCCTCCTCTTGCCTCGAGTCACTAAACTTGTACTCCAAGTACTCCGTCTTAGTCCTAGTCAACTGAAAACCTTTAGACTCAAGGGTTAGTTGCCAAACCTCTAGCTTATCATTAACACCTTGTCGCGACTCATCAATCAAAACTACATCATTCGCAAAAAGCATACACTAAGGCACCTCACCTTGCATGCTCCTCGTCAACACATCCATCAGCACGACAAAAAGAAATGGATTAGGAGTCAATACCTGGTGCAACCCAGTCAAGATCGGGAAATGCTCAAAATCTTCTCCCACTGTCCTTACCCGAGTCTTCACCCCCTCATATATGTCTTTAATCGCTCTGATGTACGCCACAGGGACCCTTCTCGTCTCCAAGCATCTCCACAGAACCTCCCTAGGGACCTTGTCATACGCCTTTTCCAAGTCAATAAACACCAAGTGAAGATCCCCTTCCTCTTTCTATACTGCTCTAACAGTCTTCGCATTAGGTGAATTGCCTCAGTCGTGGAGCGACCAGGCATAAAACCAAATTAATTCTTCAAAATAGACACAATCTTCCTTAACCTCTGTTCTACCACCCTCTCCCAAATTTTTATGGTGTGACTCAACAACTTAATACCCCGATAATTGTTGTAACTCTGGATGTCATCCTTGTTCTTATATAAAGGGATCATCATTCTCCATCTCCACGACTCAGGCATCTAAGCAGACTTGAAAGTGATGTTAAATAAGTTGGTCAGCCACCTCAACCCTGCCCCGAAAGAAAACTTCCAAAAATTTACCGGAATGTCGTTGTACCCCATAGCTTTACCCTTTTACATTTTGCAAATAGCCTCGCTAACCTCCTCTACCTTAAAATGCCGACAAAATCCAAAATCGCGACACTCCCTGGAGTGCTCCAACTCCCCCAACACAACACCTCTATCCCCCTCATCATTCAGGAGCTTATGAAGATACAACTGCCATCTTTTCTTAATAAGGGCATCTTCCACCGAAACTCTGCCATCCTCTCTCTTAATGCACTTCACTTGGTCTAGATCCCAACCCTTCCGCTCCCTAACCTTGGCAAGCCTAAACAACCTCTTTTCCCTGCATTTCTTCTCTAACCCCTTATACAGACTCACAAAAGCTATTGTCTTAGCAGCCGTAACAGCTAACTTAGCCTCCTTCTTAGCTAACTTGTACTCCTCCCTGCTCACCCGTTTCTCCTCTTCATCCGTAGTCTTAACCAACTTAACGTATGCCGCCTTCTTCGTCTCCACTTTTTTCTTAACTTCTTCATTCCACCACCAGTCCCCCCGATGTTGTCAAGACCATCCCTTTGAAACACCTTAAACCTCTCTAGCAGTATCCTTGATACAACCCGCAGCCCTATCCCACATACTATCCACATCCCCCCCACTCCCACACCTCTATTTCTTCTAACTTTGCCCCTATCTCCAAAGCACTGGCCGGAGTCAGGCCACCCCACCTAACTCTATGCTGACCTTCCCCACCCCTCCTCTTCTTACCTCTCTTAATAACAAATCCATCATTAGAAGTCTATGTTGTGTCACAAGATTCTCATTCGAGAAGACCTTACAATCCTTACACAAAACTCTATCCTCCTTCTTAAGCAGCAAAAAGTCAATTTGGGTCTTAGCTAGCCTACTACGAAAAGTAACCAGGTGATCCTCCTTCTTCGAAAAGCTGGAATTCACCACCACTAACCCATAGGCCCTTGCAAAATCCAAAAGAGCAGCTACCTCATCATTCCTAACCCGAAACCAAAGCCTTCATGTACATCCTCATACCCTAACAGCACTGACCTGATATGCCTATTAAAGTCCTCTCCTATGAAAATCTTTTTCGAGCTAGGCACGCCTCGAACCACCTCATCTAAAACCTCCCAAAATATTCATTTCTCCTCCTCGTCTAGGACCATCTGTGGCGCGTAAGCACTATAGATGCATAACGAAAACCCCCCAATGACCAACTTAATAGTCATCACCCTATCACTAACCCTGTTAACTTCCACTACCTACCCTCTAAGCTCTTCGTCCACTAATATACCTACTCTATTCTTGTGCCTGTCACTACCCGAGTACCACAACTTGTACCCATCCACATTCCTATCCTTAGAACCTACCCATTTGATCTCCTGGACACACGCAATATTGATCCTTCTCTTCTTGAGAATCTTAACCAGTTCTATTAACTTACCATGAAGGGGACCTATGTTCTACGATCGTACCCTCAACCTATCACCTCTCAAGCTCTGCATCTCAAATTGAACCCAACACCTTGCCCCACCCCCACCCCCACCCCCAACCCCCCGGGATATGACCCTATTCCACCATTTACCACCCCAGCCACTAGTCAATAAAAGCAACAAAAAAATTTTAAAACAGCAAACACAGTATAGGTACAAGCAAAGTACAAAATATAACCAAATTATAAGAACAAAAGGTACTAGTCACCTAATTAACAGACAGAATATCTCACACAACTTACAGGCAGTGCAGAAACCGAACAAAGTAACCGCACACAAATAATAAGAAAAGGCACGCACAAATAACACTATTCGACCAAGCAGCTATATCAACACAACAGGAAATAATGAACAATAAACACACGCCTAGCCACCAGTCACCAATATAATTCTAATAAACAGGGGATAAAAAACAGAATGAAACAAGAAACAACAATAGTGTAAAGAAACCTAAACTGAAAGCGTTAAATAAAGATCACGGTAAAGATATCACCGGTACACCTTCACGCTGCTGGTTTCTGGCAATTTTGGTGTCGAAAAATAGTTTCCAGACTAAAGTCATCGAAAAGGCCACTGATGTGTGCCGGAGTTGTCGCCGGAGCATCTTCTTACCGGCTTCTGACTTCGTACCACTTGCACCTTTGTCGGAGTCTCTCCCGCTGATGATAACAGTGATAGGACAACTTCTAAAAGAGGGGGAAGAGGGCAGACAAAAAAGAGAACCAGGAAGGGGGAGGGGAGAGAGGCAAGTAAGAGAAGGAGGGAAAGGAAGAGGGGGAGAGGGAGAGGGGTTTATCCTTACCTATCACTAGAGGCGATGTTGCCTTTACCGGTGAACGTTCAAGCGGAACGTTGGGATTGTAACATTAGGGAGGAGAGAGAAGAGAGCTTTTTAGGGAGGAGAAAGAAGGGGAAAAGAGTAATTATGAATCTCTTAGGTAGGATAGTCCCAATTTGTATACATCTCATTCAAATATATTTTTTGCTACATCCCGAGCTATTTTAACAATAAAAAATAACTTTATTGATGAAATAAATGAAATGTTAATTACTCAATTTTCAACTAATGCAAAGGTGTATGTGGCTATTGATGAAACTTCTGATCCGAAAGATCAAAGTGAATATGAGGATTTTATGCATACTTTAAACCCTGTTGGATTACCTCCTTACAAATTATCTCTAAAAAGAAATTATCTTATCATACTATTAAGAAATCTGAATCCTTCAGAGGGTTTGTGTAATGGAACAAGACTAAGATGCAATGACTTCAAAACTCATATTATTAGCGCTATAATATCCAATGGTGATTTTAAAAATGTTCATGTTTTCATTTCACGAATACCATTATTAACTTCAGAAGATGAAAAAGTGCCGTTACAATTTAAAAGAATGCAATTTTCAATATGATTATATTTTTCCATGACAATTAACAAAGCTTATGGACAAAGATTAGATTTCGTTGGTATTTATTTAAGAGAACCTGTTTTTTCTCATGCCCAATTACATGTTGGTTTGTCGAGGGCCAAACCTCCTATAGTCGATAATCATATTGATTGTTGCACATTTGATATTGGATATGATGAAATTATTGCTAAAGCTTTTTCTTAGGTTAATAATTTTACTGCTAACTTTTGACATTTTCTCATTTTAGTTGTACTATTGAATTTGTTTTGTTCTTTTACATATATTATTTATAGATATTCGATATCATCAGATTGATTAAAAATGGCACAATGATTTACCATCAATGAAATAGCTCCTGCAACAAATGACTGGACCTGTAAAATTCAAGTGATTGACAAGCGCCGACAGTGAGACAATCAATACGAAAGTAAAAAATATCAACTTTTTATTCTGCAGGATGAAGAGGTACTTTACATTGAAAATGCAACTAAAGATTTTTAATTTTTTTAACAGATTATATAAAATTAAGCAAATGTTTGAACAAAATATATTACTTTACACTCACATTTTTGTTGTTAGAATCTTTAAACTGATCGTACTTATCCTTTTATGCAAATGTGCAAAAAAATAAAATAATATATTATTGTGCAGGAAACACAAGTTCAATGTATGATATTTGAAACTGATATAGCACGTTACGCAGACCTACTACATCTTTTTCATACTTACCTGTTGTCCGTTGCAAATGTTAAAGAATCAAATAGTGCATATGACAGACCAATTGGTGACTTCATCTGGATAATCGATAGAAACACCATTGTTGAACCAATTAAAAAACTAGATCCAGTAGAAAATTCACCATCACAATCTATATAACTTGCTATTACGTTGCTTGAGAACTTGAATCGTCAGCCTGATGGAAATGAATTTGGTATTACTACAGTCACTATATTATTTTTTTCTGTTGTTGTTGCAGTAAATTTGTTTTTCTTGATTCATTTATAATGACACTTTCTTGTAAGATGTTCTTGCCATTGTACTGAACTTCGGGCCACCAACATATGCCGTGAATGAATTAAAAATTTAGGACTTTATTATAATGGATCAAAGGTCAGTACACCATTTATTTCTCTTTATAGTTTACATATATTTTTACTTTCTTCTCCGGGCAAATTCAAAAAGAAAGTGGCTTTTCATGATTGTTAATTTTATTTCAATGTAAAACTTTTTCCCTTTAACTAAAACAAAAAATTAAAGTAAGATGTATTTACTCCCTTTTCATTACTTTTTGCATTCCCCATTTGCTTTAAATATTATTTGGTAAAATTAGTCGAAAAATCAAACGCAATCATGATTTGTGGTAGGTTTCATATTTTTACTTAAAAAAGAAGTAATATATGTTCTTATATGAATTGTAACTGATTTTTGCTTTAGAGATTATTTACTTTGGAGTTTTAATACATAGATTATTATACTGTCGAAAATAATGATTGGTTGTTATGTGATGAATCCTAATACATAGAATTTTATGCAGGAATTTCGATATTCAAGTCAAGAATTAGCTTTACCCAAGCATTACTAATATATGTTGATAATTTATATGGTATAAATAATACAAATATCCTGCATGCGTTAATTACATAATTTTTTATTAATTACATTACAATTGCTAATATATTTAACCCGAATTTAGATTCTTTAGTGGCCAGTTTCTTTACGTATCTTCCTGAATGATCTTTCCAGATTGTCAAAGGTGAAAATCATGCCATGCTTTGCCATTCATAAATAAAAATAGACATGACCGGTAAGTTGTTAGGTCAATGAAATGAAATTAAAAATTGGGATTTGCAGGATTTTTTTCTAAAGTAAGACACTAAATTTGAAGAGCTATATTACCTTGTATGTTCAATTTATTTTATCAATGTTATTGTGTGTGATGACTTAATTTATTTGCTACGTTTCTATCTTAGGTGACCTTCTGACACGTATTATTTAATTGGCGTCTCTTAAATTTAATCTTAGCGTTTGAAATTTTAGTTGCTTTTGATTTATAGATGTCCAATGTAGTCTGCTTTGACTGTGATATGAAAGTGACTTAAAATTTCCTCGAATGTGGTAGCAATTGAATTTATCATCTAAATTGCTTTGCACATTCATTTTCTTTTCATAATTTTATTTTGTTTCATAGATTATTTGCTCCATCATTTCATGCAGTAAAAACCTATCAAATTTACACTTTGGGAGAAGTTCATTGATCATGATGAAGCTAAAATATTGAAAGAAATTGATCAATATTCAATTATTCTTGCAAGAAAAGATGCAAAATCAAGGCCGGGTAAATGCATATATCAACGTATTTGATCCTATTTATCACAATTAAATTATCACTAAATTATGAAATTCGAACTAACTGCTCCTTACACATAGGACTGACAACAAGATTTGCAACAATAATTTAAATTGATTCTCCATATCTACAGGTTGCTGTACTCAGATCATGGTATTCTTCTTATAGAAAGACTGTCGTACATACCATCGACACACACAAAATATATATTTTTCATTGTATTTTTACTTGCAGAATCAAACAAACAACTATTGATTGTATACAGAAAAAAAGTACAACTCTATCAGGATCTCTGCAATTCATTCCTTTTCAGGATGAAATTATATCCTTTGCCACTGCCATAGAACAACCCTCATCAAAAATACTAGCAAATTACATGTTACACTGTACTAAATTTGCCTTTATAGTTTACAATTACATTATAAAATATATTGCCTATTTAATTTCTCAGAGTCAGATCTTCTACATGAAAGCTGGACTTTTATTGTCAAATGAACAACAACAGTTCTTTGTTTTAGCTTGCTCAGACTGTAAAAAAGTCTTCATCAGGATTCACACTAAAAGGAGATTTTACTGAATAATTTGTCATCGTCTAACAGAACTTGTTTCAAAGTACTACTGATATCTTACAAACTGTATACATAATTATTCATAATCTCAAATTCTTATTCATTTAACAAGTATTATCCTAACAATTTTTAACTGTAGTTGTCAGTTGCAGACAACAGTGGTTCACTGACATACTTATTGCAGATAAAACTGCTGAAACAATTCTGCATCTCAACTTAGAAGAAGTTTTCTACATTCAGGCAATCCAGGTACATATTAAACTTACTTCAAATGAAATGTTAATTATTTTCCAACTTAAATTATGCATTTAAACAATTCAATTTTTCTTTCAGAAACAAATGTTGCCATTGACAAATCTCAAAGCACAGTTAACTGGCAAGAAGTTCAACATCCAGGCCAAAAAATCTTATTTGAAAACCATGAATGCTGGTACTCCAAAATTGATCATCTTGTCATTCATGGAAAATGAACCTTCAGTGAACACTGAGAGCATTGGCAAAAGAAAGATGTATGAAACTACCACCATAAGTTCTTCAGACCACATGTCAAGTAGTTCCCATCACAAAAATAATACAAAGGTGAAAACGCCACCTCTGAAAAGCTGTCACAAGGTATTTCAACCTATTGAAATATAATTTCAATGTTTTGCCTCACTTTCAGCTGACTATCACTATTTCACTTTTCTACCAGTGAACGATATTTTGTATTCTACTTTTGTGATATCATTAGAGCCACACTTTAAAGAATACTAAGAAATGTTGTTGCAGCTGATTTTGATGTCCACCTGAACAAGGTATTTAATCTCTTTTTACTTAATACATATTATTAGATATGACAAAATTAAACATTGATTTTAGAAGTCCATTTCCTCTGCTTAAAGTTTTGTTGAGGATTTTAGTTTTCGTCCGAGTAAGAAGATGTACAGGTACTGATAAAATTATTCTTATGTGATTAAAAATTCACTGACTCGGGCCTTCTGGTTCAATTGCGCATAATAAATACTTTAGTGCATGGACTGCCCTTTCCCCCCTCTCCCTATCTTTTTTCTGTGAAGCGAAATCAGGGGAATCTAGGGCAATATGAACATCATTGGATCATCATTTCATTTAATTCATTCTTCCACCGCAGACACGTGTTTTATTTTTTCCCTCTTTTCTCTTCCCACCTTTTGGATTTGACATTTTTTTACTTATGCATTTGCTGATTCAAATCAAAATTCCTGATTCTGAAGCTGTTGTTATCTTTTTTCCAAAGGAAAAAATTATTCAGCCTCCCTAACAAGTTGCTCTTAAGTGTTGTACTGGTCTCCTATTTTGTGGCATACTATAGTGACCTTTGTTAGGAATTCCATTTGAAATTTACTGGGATTCATGAAATGAAGCAACATAAGTTTAGAAAAGTCCCACCACAGCTTACCGCTACGCTATAGCTTCTAAGAAAAAAGTTGCTCTTCATGTTGTTCCTTCTAATGGTCCTGCCATGTATTCATTTTTTCCTTATTTGAATGTTTATCAGTGTAAGGTTTCCTAAAAATTGATTCTTGATTGTCATATTTCATACTAATATGTTTCATATTGAATAATATGTTTTTAGATGTTTATTATTATACGATTACTTTAAGTGTTCATTCATGATTATCCGATTTCACAATATGTTGTCATTTTCTGTTTAATTGGATGTTCAATTGACCTTATATACAAGTATGTGGAGATTACAGATTAAAGTAGAAGATTAGTACTTGCATTTCGAGAGATGTAAGCTTGGTGGTGTCTATCTTAACACAAATGCTAAAAAATCTGTTAACTGTTCCAGCTCACAACGTCACATAATAAGGGTGAATGATTAGACCTGTTGATACTAAATGGAGTACTGAAACTTAACATAAATACATAAAATATAAAAAAGATTCAATCTTCAACTACTTGTGATGAAAAACAGCGGTAATGAAGACATGTAGCTGCACAATTCTATAGTAGGGTGGTAGGGATGTAGAACATGCACTATTCCCTCAAAATAGAAGGAAATAGACGTACAACAAATCATACAAATATAACAACTATTTGGATTGAGGGATGATTGATTGATTCATTGACTGCTTAATGGTTTGACATAGTTATATGAGATTCACCAAGATCTTGTGCAGAGGATTTTTCTAAGATTGTTTTGTTCCATCTATTGGGCTGATTGAGCCGATCGCGATTAGCTTGAATCTAAGGTGTAGTAGTAGTAGTAGCAGCAGTTGTTGCTTGGATAAATGTGATTCAGTTTGGGAGAAGAATGAGCTCAAATATTTGGCTTAGTTATTTCTTATTTGTGTTCTTCTTTAGTCATTATGCAGCAGAAAGAGTTGGCTTGATTTATTCCCGAACTGTCCTGTTGTCGACTGACTGATTAGAAACATAATTAAAAACTTTCCTCATTTTGTAACATAACTATATTTGCTTCTTTGCCAATACTGAAAATGTTCAATTCCTACAGAAAAACTTTAACCAAAAAGTGACATTACATTTTTTTAAACAACTGCCTTTGTTGACAAATTTACTGTCGCTACACATTTCATTTAAAGTTTTCATTTTCATGTACAAACTGCTCAACAAGATACTAATTCATCTCAATTTTATTGTGTAAAAGGTTTCATCTCAGACTAAGGATACACAAGTTTTTGTTATCTATGTAAATAAGATGTATATAACCTCTTGTAAAACTTGATTTCGTGATAAATACTATGAAATAAATAATTTTTCCTGCACATTGATGCATTACATCTTTTTTTTTTTACACGCATCATATTGGGCCCATGCTAACACGGACCCCTTCCCCTAGCATAAGAGAAATTAGTAGTTATATATATATATATATATATATATATATATATATATATATATTTGATAGACCAAACCAATATATATATGAAGACAGATTGATAATTTTTAGCAGCAAAATTTTGTAAATCAGTCGGGATTTATTTTCACAAAATAAATATGAACACACAAATACTTTATCCAACTAAACTTTGACACTTCTTTTATCTCAATTTATATAGCATATTTGAATTTCTAGCTTTAAATAACTTAAAATTGATCTTGAATTTGAATTTAAAATTTTTAAGAATAAATTTTATATATTTAAAAATTACGTAAAATAATATAAGTGATAATAATTGACTATTTAAAACATTTAAAAGACATATAAAATTATGATAAAAATAATCTTAATTGAATCTCAAAATTTGAAGGTGTCAAATAAATTGGAACCGGTTAGGAAGTACTCATTTCGTTTTAATTTGTTTTATCTATTTTGACTTGACAAAAAGTTTAAGAAATTAAAAAATACTTATAAATTTTATAATTTTAAGTAGAGGTGGTAATTTCAGCCCATATTTGTGAAAGGAGTCCATTTAATTCATATTTATTGAGTTCGATCACTCATATTTCAAATGGGTAAATATGGGCATCAACTCATTTTAAAAGCTCATACAAATATGAACAAAATGGGTAAAATATGAGTATCCGTTTAAATACAGAGATCACTTACCTATGCTTAAAATTTTAATTTTTTTTTCTTTTTTCATTTTTTTGCTTTTTTTTTGTTTTTTCATTAATTTAATTTAATTTAATTTTTTTCTTTTTCATTTTTGTTTTTTTCCCTTTATATTTTTTGCACATTTCTTATATTTTCTTTCTCGTTTTTTTTTCATGTATTTTTTTTCTTTCCATTCTCTTTTTTTAATTTTCGATTTCCCCTTTCTCATTCTTGTTTCATCATTTTTATTATTTTTCTTTTTTTTTGTATTTTTTCTCATCTTTTTTGTTGTCATTGCTTTTTATATTTTATATTTTATATTTTATATTTTTTTATACTTTATATTTATTCGTATCATACTATATAATGTATACAAGTTATCATTTGTATTTATATATAAAAAATATATGAATTAATTATATTTGCTTGAGACCTACATGGGTTAGTGAAAATAAGTTGAAAACGAGGTCCACATTGAAGAAAAATCATGTTCAAGTTTTACTGGCAAAAATTCTTGAAATTCATTTCGCAAAATTATGTGATTGATATGGTTGATGATCCTTCAAACTTTGCATGTTTTGACTGTTCTTCAAGAGTCAACAATAATGGAAGATCTTTGAAGATTAAGTCATTAAGATACATATTTTCCTACATGGGTTAGCAAATGTATGTTTCTAATCATCCCATTTAGCCTAAGTTTCAATTAATGAAGTCATAGCATCTCTTATACCAATTAAATACAATTCCTAGTCTCTCTCCTTTATTTTCTCTCTTTTCCTCTCTTTTATTTCTCTTTCTTTTTTTCCCTTTTTTTCTCTTTTTCTTTTTTGTTTTTTCTTTCTTTTTTCTTTAATTTACTTTTTTTTTCTTTTTCATTTTTCTTTGTTTTTGTTTTTTTCCTTTTTATTTTTTACTCATTTATCATATTTTCTCTTTTTTTATTTCTCATTTTTTTCATCTATATTTTCTTTTTCATTTTTATTTCTTTTTTCTTTGCATTCTTTTTTTTTTATATATATATATTTTTGGTTTCCCCTTTTCCTTCTTGTTTCATCAGTTTTTTGCTTTTTATATTTTTCTCATCTTTTTTATTGTCATTGCATTTTATATTTTATATATTTTTATACTTTATATTTATTTGTATCATACTATATATTTTAAATAAATTTATTATCTATATTTGAATAGTTTAGTAGTAAATATGTACAATTTATCATTTGTATTTATACACAAACAAGTATATAGATTAATTGTATTTGCTTGAGACTAAAATATATAAATATACAATGTATCATTCAATGCAAATGTATTTTTAGGATTTGTATATCAAATTTATCATTTATATTTGTATATAAACAAGTATCAATTGTATGGGTATGGTTAAAGTTGTATGAACATGTATCATTTGATACAAATGTAACATCTGTATTTGTATAATTTAGCAATTGTATTTGCATAATTTATCATTTTTATTTGTATTGTTCAATTTATATATATATATATATATATAAGTGTTCATATAGAGAAAAATAACTATTCCTTTTTAATTGTTTAAAAATACAAATGATATTGTCAACTATGAATGCAAATACAAACAAATGTAATTATAAATTCAAACAAAATATATGGTCAACTTACAAAAACAAATATAAAATAGTTCTTTAAAAATACAAGTTCATCAATGAAAATAGAATATAAGTACAAATACAAGCAAAATGAAACCACAAAATACAAATATAATGTGCAGTCAACAATAAATTACAGATATAAAACAGTTTTTTAAAATACAAGTGTGAATTATATAAAATATATATGATGGTGCAAACTATAAAATATAAATACAAGTTTGAAGTATAAAAAATAAATACAAATACAATTGTATTAACGAATACAAAATTATAAATGTTGGGCGAATACAAAGCATATACGATTATGGTATTTTCGTTATCATAAAAAAATTTAAAAATAAAAAAAAGAAGAAAAAGAAAAATAGAAAAAAATCGAAAAAAGAAGAAGAAAGAGAACTAGAAGTTAGAGATAAAAGAGAGAAAAGAAAGCATAAAGAAAGAATTGAAGAAAAAAAGAAAACAAAAATACAAAAAAAATCAAAAATAAAATGAAAAATGAGAAAAGGAAAAAGAAAAAAAAATGATGGTGAATACAAATACAATGAGCGATTATGATATTGCAGTCATCATTCATGATTTGTACTCGACTTAACTATGTTCTTCGAAAATATAAAAAATATAAAATATAAAATACAAAAAAAAAAAGAATGAGAAAGAAAAAAAGTAAAAACAAAAATAAATAAAAAATTCATAAAAGAAAAAAAAGAAAACTAAAAATGAAAAAAAATAGGAAAAAAGAAAGAAAAGCAGAGGCTACAGATAGAAGAGAGAAAAAAAAAGAGAAATAGAGATTATAGCTAGAAGAGAGAGAAAAAAAATCAAAAAAGAAAAAAAAAAGAAACGGAGAAAAAAGACAAAGAAAAGATATAACCTTTCGTCTCTCGTGTACACTTTAATTTTTTCAAAATTACAATTCTGCAGACCCCCTTCCCTCCCCATTCCCCACACCTACAAGGCTTTAACTATAAAGCTAGTAGTCACTTTAGCAGTGACCAGTAGAATCACAACTGCAATTCCCCCCCCCCCCCCCCCCCCCCCCCCCCCCCCCCAGAGTACAATTGGTTGTGTGTAGAATTAAAGCTTTGAATATGGAGAATCAGTTAGGTCTTCTGAGAATCCGTATCGTTAGAGGCATTAATTTGGCCATTAGAGACTTAAGAAGCAGTGATCCCTATGTTGTTGTTAGGATGGGCAAACAGGTAAATTCACCTTCTCTTCTTCACTCTTTCCCCTCTTAATTGGAACATAAATTTGTCTTTGTCATCAAAAGTTCCTTCTATGTCCATTTTGTGTAATGAAAATTGCGTACGTCGGACGCTGACCATATGCTGATAATGAGACACTTTCATATTACCTTTTCCACAAAGCTCAGAAAGTCTCTGTCATCAAATTGAAATTCTGAGGGGAAACCTTGAAGTAACATAGGTTATGTTTCAATCCGTGAAAATAGCTTTAGGTAAGACCGTATGCCATAGATTCTTGTGATCCAGCCACTTTTTCGGATCCACCATAGTGGGCACTTTGTGCACAACAAAACCGAAGCTTTTTTATCTTATCTCCCTTTTTGTTATTTGTTGTGGGCGGAAATTTTGTTGATCATTGTCAGTTTATACCAAAAATTTAACATACAAAAAAAGAAGATGTCAATTGTATTATTAATGATCTCTTTATCCCTCTTATAATCATACAATAATTTCATAACATTATTATTATACGTAGCTTTTTCTTCTTTATTTCTGCTTTTATCATCTATATCCTTGTATAAATTTTCCCAAAACTCATTAATAACAGTATGATTAGAATCTTTGGTGAACTTCAACGGAGTGTTTCTCAGTATCTTGACTAAATAGACCAATGTTTTTCTACTAGTGTTAATTTAATTTTGTGTTTAATATTATTGGAAGCAGAAATTGAAGACTCGAGTGGTGAAGAAGAGTGTAAATCCCGAATGGAATGAAGACTTAACGCTATGTGTTGCTGAACCAATTCTCCCAATAAAGCTGGTAATTAATTTCCTTCATTTTGTTTGCTTAAGAAATTAATTATACAGCATTTTGCATACATATATACTTTGCTTTACCAAGAGGAAATTAAAGACTAAGACACGTAAAAAGACAGTGGTTAGCAGGAAAAATCAATGTTTACTGTATCAATTCAGACTTTGAAGGTAATTAAATTATGTTTTTCAATTTCAAATGGCATTTTCTAATTAAGGATGTATATTCATCAAGTATCGACAAAATAGTCAGATGAAGATAAAATGCGCGGGCCAACATCCCATATCAGTCCAAGTAGCTTTTGGATGGCTTAGTAACCTTCAGTTTACTAAGCCTATTTTAATCCACCAAATTAAGCCTAACCTGTACACAGTGGCGGAGCCAACGAAGGGTGGTCAGATGAACACCCTTCGTCAGAAAATTTTTCCGAGTATATAAGTTAAATATAAATATTTATGGTTATATATATGTTGTTGCACACCCTTCACAAGTTGGAGAAGTATAATCCAGTGGTCAAGAGTGTGCATTTCCGCATCAACAATCCGGGTACGAACCTTGGTAGGTGCAGCAGTGCTTTATTTTCTTTTTTTTTTTAAACAGTTCTTTGCCCAAGGAAAAATATGAACACCCTTAACCAAAAGTCTGGCTCCGCCACTGCCTGTACTGCATTATAGATTTGTGCTAAATGACCTGTACGACTTCAATATCTTATATTGACTTGGTTTCAATTAATATATCCAGCGGAGTGAACCTTATTGTCTTTCTATTGCTATGATCATTGCAGCAAGTTTATGACAAGGATACATTTTCTCGTGATGATAAAATGGGCGATGCAGAACTTGACATTGTACCATTTATAGATGCAGTAAGGATGACGCGCTTTAAGAACATTCCAAATGGAGTCATAATTTCAAGAATAATTCCAAGCAGGAAAAATTGTTATTCTGAAGAAAGCTGTATTGTCTATGAAAATGGCAAGGTTGTCCAAAATGCATTTGTTAGGTTAAGGAATGTTGAATGTGGTGAAATAGAGCTCCGGTTGCAATGGCTAGACATTCCTGGTTCCAAGAATCTATAGCTAATTCGATTATATTCCAGACCATTATGTACATTATGCTTGCTGTTCTTTTTGGAATTTTTAATGGCCGGCCTTGTAAGAAAAGTTAGATTTTGTATTTAACTCGTCCTTTTGTTGTTGCTGCTTACAATCTGACAACAGAATCTGCCTCTGATAATTTGACTACATAATCCATTTTATTTCTTTCAAAATATTTTTTTTTACCTTCTCACCCAATGTTTGCTACCGGCCTTGAGGGGAGTTGCATGCTCGTTAAAGTGAGAACTGCCCCTATCATGACTTCCTTTTTTTTTTTTTTTTTTAATGCTGAAATCCCAAGAAATTGGTTAAAGGTAGAGGTATCTTATTATCCTACCACAATTTTAGGTGACTTGGAAATGTATTCAAATGCTATGCATAGCTTTGCTCTGTCTCTGAGTAGAAGTTGGTCCTAAAATGTGGCTAAATTACTCCTGATAATTCTTCCTTCAAATAACGAAGATGTGAAGGTAATCGTTACATAAGGAGAGTGAGAAGGGGAAAGGGGAAGGAAATGCTACATCAGGGGGATTGATCTTTCCGCGTCACTTATGAGAAAAATGGTTCGGCAGTGAGGGTAGGAAGGAATAAGGAGTAGCCAGCTAGCATCAATTACATTTTATAATACGGGTCAGAAAGACCTTTGAATTCGCTAACACTAGAATTATAAGTCCTGTTATTTTCAGTCTGTAAATAACAAAGACGACAAATATGTTGTAATAAATAAAACATTGCAAGTTGTTAAATGTCCCATGTTTGATTGATTTTCTTGATGATACTACTCTAGTATTTTTATGGGTTAAGTTATATTTAATTTTTGCAAAAAATACAAATAACATTCTTGGATTGAAAATTGTAACTTATAGCAATATTTTCAACTTTACAAGTTATAACAACAAACAATTTAAAAAAGAGAAAAATCATTTTTTTTAATTAATACGGAGTATAAAAAAGAAAATTCAATTTTTATATATGAAAAAATTATTTCATACCCATAAAAAGAGCTTACAATTATTGTCAGAATATCAATTATCCCCTTAATTTTCTCTAAAATGATTTTACTCCTACTTCATTAACATATAAACAATTTTAATTTTCCAAAATCATTATTCAACCACCGGTATTTATTCCTTCATCAAATTACTCTTTCTTCTAATTTTCTCTTTCTACTTTTTTTTAAAAAATCTGATATAAAATATACTTGTCTTTATTCGATCTAATGGATGGTTATAGGTTACATTCTCTGCTTGTGATGCATGGCGGCAGATGGGATGTTAATGACACTTTATTTGTTTAAATTAATTAATCTTTTCATTTTATTTGTTCTATTCGAAAATCAATAGTTCAGTAATGAACTACATACAAAAACATATAACAAATACATTATTGAAATCATTTCCATACATTAATCGTTTAAGACAACGTTATTTTGATTGATTTTAGTAGAAATAATTTCGATACTTTCTTTGAATATATGTGTACTTAATTTTTTTCTGTTATTATTTTTTCAGCGATTGTGCTATGTATGCAAGTGCATTTACTGAATTTGTCAGTGATGGTGTGTTTGATATTTCAACCATCAAGTTCAATGCTTTCAATCATCGTATTAGATATGGTCCACTACTTTGAAATTATGCGCGAAGAAAGCAGATGAGCGCGAAGAAAGAAAGATGATGATGATGCAAGCAGTGAAAGTGAGGTGACTGAGAATGTTACGAGCAGACTCGGTGGTCCAAAAATTTTAAGAGACATTGTTTCAAATGTTCCATCAAGTTCAATGCTTTCAATCATTGTATTAGATACAACACACTACTTTGGAATTATGCGCGAAAAAACTAAGATGATGATGCAATCAGTGAAAGTAAGATGACTGAGAATGTTACGAGCAGACTCGATGGTCCAAAAATTTTGAGAGACATTGTTTCGGATGTTCAAAAACTTCAGTGTGACACTAAAGAAAATAGACATATGTTTATGTTTTTTGGATGTTCCTAGACATGGATACTTTTTTTGATCTTTTTGTTGCTCAGTAATGTTGTCTTTTTAAGATTGTTGTTATGAATCAATTTTAAATTTGATATGTAAGTATTATATAATGTTAGATTTTCTGGTAAACTTGACATATTCTTTTCTAACATTATTTTGATATTAAATTGTATGTCATGTGCTGTTTTTAGGTGATAAATTATTGAATCATTCTATGCTAATGGAACATTGGTTTAACATTTTTCTTTGTTAAATTTAACTGATATGATGTAACGACCTGAAAATTTGATGAAATATGTGAAATTTGTGATTTTATGTGATTTGACTATTTTACCCCTGCCCGTAGTTGCATTATGGTATTTCTGGGGTGTGAGAGTGATTGGCATGATTTTGATGCATTTTAGTATCATTTATGCAATATTGTGGTTTTTGATGGCTTTAAGAGTCTTATTTTGGACTTATGTGGATATCTTTTGATCCGTGCGATGGATGGCCGAACAAACTGCGCCAGCAGCTCCGGAATATCGATTTTAGGCTAGGTAGACCTTGGGTTCGGGTCCTGGTGCACCCGATCTCATTTCGACCTATTGATCGGAAAGTTGAAAAATAGGAAAATTAGGTGTGGGACCCACTTTTGGTCGAAACGACCTCGTAGGGAAAATTCAACATCGCCAACAGATTCGGAATATCGATTTTAGTGTGTTGGCATGTTTGGTATGATTTTACGGCTTTTAAATGTCATTTCAACCCTCGATTAGGAAAATTGTGATTTCGGATTTCGGGGGTCAATTTTGTGAAAACGAATTTTTCTTAAAAATCTGGTAGCGCCATCGAGTCCGGAAAGTTGAATTTAGTATGATTGCATAGTTTATTTGCATAAATCAAACTTCAAACGAATCCCGGACACCCCATCGAAGTCCATTTCGACTTAGAAAAAAAAGACAGCACCAGTTATTGCAGAAAAATCTGCAATATATAGCAGATTTTTCACTCTTTTTAGCCCATTTTGCTCATTTTTCATCTTGCATATTGAGAGTTAAACCCTAAATATTTTGGAAGCTTAAAAGTGAAGTTTGTGGAAGTTTGGAAAGCTAGATTAACACCTATTTCTTGATTATATTACGGATTTAAGGTAAGAATTCACCATTTTCTTAGTAGTTTCTTCATTAATTTCTCAAAACTCTAAAAATCTTAGGGCATGATTTTAAACCCAAATTTCATGCATTTTCACTTGAATAATACTTTTATCTTATAATTACTAGTTTTTCATCAATTTAACCTTCAAAACGACTCCGATTCTAGATTTTAACCCGGATTTCAAATATTTTACCCGGTAAAGCTCAAAAATGGTTTTTCTTCTATTTGAACCTCGTTTTTGACTCGATTTAACTTGGATTTTCAGCTGTAGGTTTCTAAAAATATGAGAAACATGTTTTTGAAGTAAAGTTCCAATTTTTTCCTTCTTTTTCGGAAACCCATTTTAGGGGTCCGTTTTGATCCCGAACCAAAAGTAGTCAATATGGGTGTCGTTGGTTTTATTTTGATGGGTAAATTTTATATTTGATGTTCTAGTGAAGTTCGGGATTGTTCGTAAAAGGTAAGGTTGTGGGTTCAAGTGTAGCAGATCGATTTCGACTTTTGAGGTAAGTTATGACTTAACTCTTCAGACTGGGCTGGGTAGTAAATGATGGTACAAAATACATGTTAAGGGTGGGAACTAATCATGAAAATGGCTATCTATGTGTTGTGCCCGTGGGGGGGGCCTATATGTGATGTAATTGCCAAAATTAAAATATTATGTGATATGTTTGACCGTGTGGAGTCCTATGTGATATTGATAGCCTTGAATACATGCGAACAATTGTATTGTATTGTTTAATGTGGTACCATTGGAGTATTGTGATTATATTTATATTTTATTGGCATATAAGACATGTGAAAATTCATGGATGAAATGAAAATAACGAGTGGATATTGGCTCATGTGATTGTGAAAATGTATCATTATGGTTGGTTGTGTAAATACTTATTGTGATGGGTTGTGAGAATTTTATCTTCATATCATACTCATTCATGAAATATTGGTACCACAGTGGAAACATCTGAGAAATACTGGCAACACCTTTTTAAAAAATATTGTAACAACTTATAAACCCTTTCTGAGGGATATGCCAAAAAGAAGATATGAGATATGTGGATTGTATATAGGTTGACAAACCCCCCATGGATCCTACATCGAGAAGCTTTAGCTTCGTAGGTGTATACGGGGATTGTGCGAAGATCCCGGAGGTTGTGCGACAACCTCGTGCATCATCATCATCATCATTATCATCATCATTATCATCATCATTATCATATACATTGCACTTACTTTATTGTGTTTATGTTGTGTTGTATTGCCTTATTGACTTGTCATCTATGTGTTTGTCCTACTTTTCTTTACTTGTATTTGATGATCTTGTATCTTCATATTCTCTCTTGTTCTATTATATGTGACATAATGTGTACTTGTGTTTCGTATCTTGGTGTTTTTTTTTAATATATTTGAGATATACTAGAACTGTTAGTGCAAGCGGTGTGGGCTACTATTGTGGGGCATTATCTGATTGCAGGTGACGTGCTCTTAGTGTATATTTTTATGCTTTATTTACCACTTTGATTGGTTGGCCTATGATACCTACTAAGTACAAGTGGACCGTACTCATGCCTACTGCGCCCTTTTGGTGCAGGTCCTAGCTTAAGTGCACCTTAACTTACTTGGTTTGGGCGATTTTTGGAGCTTCCAAGGTAGCGGTTGGAAATTCATGCATTCAAAGTTCACCTCTATCTTTCTATACTAGTTATGTCTTTATTAGTATTTGGAGACACTTATTATTCCTTTATGGTTATTTTTCCGATATATTTGACTCTTGAATTGTATTAGTAGTTCTTACACTATTGGCACCTAGTTTTGGGCATGATTGGTATTTTGGATAAGTTCTTTCCGCATTGTTATGATTATTTATATGGTTCGACTTCATTCTAGAAGCCTCACCTTAGGGTATTTCTGTTCTTTTCTCTATTCGTATCAGTTTGGGTGATAGGCTTACTCGTCAAGGTATGCCGCGACAAGTGCCATCATGACTCTCATTTTTGGGTCGTGACAAATTGATATCAGAGCTGCTAGGTTTCATTGGTCTCAACAGTGTAAGAATGAGATGTCTAATAAAGTCTCGCGGATCGGTATATAGACGTTCGTATCTATCTTTGAGAGGCTAGAAGATGTCTTTATGAAACTTTCCTCATTTTATTCCTTATCATACTAATTCTTTTATACCCTGTATTCTGAGTTGTGTTTCACTCTTTCTATGTGAATAAAGTTACTTATACCTCTTATCAGTTGAGAGATGCAGCGAGAGAGTATTGGATATCATTTGTTGGTTGTAGGCTTGTTAATGCTCCTGAGTTGTCATGGGATCAGTTTGTTGATGCTTTTTTGGAGAGATTTATGCCTTTTTATTTGAGAGATCGTATGTGGGATGAGTTTGATCATATGGAGCAAGGCTCCATGACAGTTGTTGAGTATAAGGCATGCTTTCACACCCTATCCAGATATGAGTTTGAGAAGATTCAAAAGTTTGTGAAAGGTTTGGTTGTCTCTCTTTAGTTGGCTACATCTCAAATAGTTGTGTTTGATGGTTATTTTCAGAGTATTGTGGATCATGTTAAGGTGATAGCGGATATTCTTAGTGTATCTCAGGGAGACACGATATTTGATGAGTTTAGGAGTCAGCCTATTGGGGTAAAAATTTTAGAGGTTCTTGTGGATACCATGGTAGGCCAGTGCGGGTGATTTTATAGAGTGCAGGTGAACTTATAGAGTTTAACTGGTGGATCTTCTTGTTTAGCTATTCAGGATGGTTGTTTAAGCTCAGTTGTACTTTCTCTTATTGAGACTGGTCGTAGAGGTTGCTATGTGTATGATGAGATTAGCTATGTGACCAAGGACTATTCTCATTGTATGTTTAGAGCTACTCTTTTTTCAGCAGTGAAAGGTAGGGGTTTCACCAGAGGTGCGAGAGGTAGAGATAGTGGAGGCCGTGGTGGTGGTTATGGGGCTACTCAACCAGTTCATAGTTGTGGGCTGTATTATGTTATACCATCCAGAATTGGGGCAGCGGCTTCTGATGTTGTAATTACAAGTAACTTCCTCGTTTGTTTCGGACCTGCATTTGTATTATTTGATCCTAAATCGACTTTTTCCTATGTGTCTGTGTATTTTGCTTTGGGTTTTGATTCTGTTAGTGAGCCTTCTGCTATACCTATTTGTGTATCTACCCCGGTAGGTGAATCTTTAATGGTGGATCGAATGTGCTGTGACTTTTGTCGGGCGTGAGACTTTGGTAGACTTGCTTGTGTTAGATATGGTCGATTTTGGTGTTATTTTGGGTATGGATTGGTCAGCTCCTTATCATGTTGTCTTAGATTATTTTGCTAAGACTATGACTTTAGCTTTAACGGGTGTGCCAAGAATGGCTTGGGAGGGTACACTCTGTTCGGGTCCTAAAAGGATTATATCTTATGTTCAGACTCGTAAATTGGTTGAAAAAGGATGTTTATCTTAGTTGGCTTATATTCGTGACACCAGTGTTGTTTCTCCTCCTTCCTTGGATTTTGTCCGTGAGTTTATAGAGGTGTTCCCTACGGACTTGCCTAGTATGCCTTCGGATTGAGATATTGATTTTATTATTGATGTTGAGTTGGGCACCAAGACTATTTCTATTCCTACTCATAGGATGGCCCCAACAGAGTTGAATAAACTGAAGGATCAGTTGTAGGATTTGTTGGATAAGGGATTTATTCGACCTAGTATTTCACCTTGGGGTGCGTTTGTCTTGTTTGTAAAGAAAGAGAATGGGTCTATGCAGATGTGTATTGATTATCGACACTTGAATAAGGTAATAGTTAAGAATAAGTATCCTTTTTCTCGCATTGATGATTTGTTTGATTAGCTTCAGGGTGCTGCGGTGTTTTTGAAGATTGATTTGTGGTTCGGTTATCACCAGTTGAGGATTAGGGATTTGGATATTCCAAAAATAGATTTTCAGACTCGATATGGTCATTATGAGTTCTTGGTCATGTCTTTTGGGTTGATCAATTCCCCTACCGTTTTTGTGGAGTTGATGAACTAGGTGTTTCGACGGTATCTCGACTCCTTGGTGATCGAATTTATAGATGATATCTTGGTTTATTCCAAGAGTGAGGCTGAAAAGAAGACGCATTTGTGGATTGTGTTTTAGAGATTGAGGGAGGAGAAGTTATATGCTAAGTTCTCTAAATGCGAGTTTTAGTTGGAGTCTGTTTCTTTCTTCGATCATGTGATGACTAAGAAAGGTATTATGGTTAATCCAACTAAGGTTGCAGCGGTTTGTGATTGGGCTAGACCTACTTCGGCCACCGAGATTCTGAGTTTTATTGCTTGGCCGGGTATTATTAGTGTTTTGTTGAGGGTTTCTCTTCCATTGCAGCTCCATTGAACAAGTTGACCCAAAAGAAAATTCCTTTTCAGTGGTTTGATGTTTGTGAGGTGGGCTTTCAAAAGCTTAAGGATTTATTAACTGTAGCTCCTATTTTGGCTTTGCCCAAGAAGAGCATTGACGTTACTGTCTTTTATGATGCTTCAGGTATTGGGTTAAGTGTTGTGTTGATGTAGGAGGGCAAGGTAATTGTGTACGCATCTCGTCAAGATTGAAGCCTCACGAGAGGATTTATCTTACCCATGATTTGGAGTTGTACGCAGTTGTGTTTGCCTTGAATTTTTGGGGGCACTACTTGCATGGATCCCATTGTGAGATCTTCTCAGATCATCGTAGCCTTTGGTACTTCTTTATCAGTGAGATCATCTTAGGAGGCAGTGTCGTTGGCTTGAGTTGGTTAAAGATTATGACTTGACTATTCTTTTCCATCAGGGCAAGGCTAATGTGGTGGCAGATGACTTGAGCCGAAAGTCGAGTAGCATGGGAAACTTGGTGCATCTTTTGATTCAGGAGAGGCCATTGGCCTTAGAGGTTCATTCTTTGGCTAACCAAATGGTTAGGCTTGATACTTAGACACCAGGGCATGTTTTGGCATTTATGGAGGCTAGATCATCTTTGATAGAGTAGATTCAAGCTCATCAGTTTAACAATGTTGGATTGAGGTTGATTCGAGATAAGGTATAGAGTGGGGAGGCTACGGAAGCCTTCCTTAATTCGGATGGAGTTTTGAGGATTGGGGGATAAATTGTGTGTCGAGAGTGGTGATCGAATTAGGTTGATCTTGGGGGAGGCCCATTATTTCAGATATTCTATCTATCCAGGTGTGACTAAGATGTATAGTGATTTGTAACAGTACTACTGGTGGGGTGGTATAAGGCAAGATATAACGGATTTTATAGCTCGTTGCCTATGTTATCAGCAGGTGAAGGCCAAGCATTTGAGACTTGGTGGATTGCTCCAGAGGTTACCTGTTCCTAAGTGAAAGTGGGAATGCATCACTATGGACTTTGTGATTGGTTTGCCTCATATAGTTCATGGTTCTGATAGTGCTTGGGTCATCGTGGATCGATTGACCAAGTTAGCTCATTTTATTCTAGTTCGGGTCTCATTTAGTGCTGAGAGGTTAGCCCCTATTGTTATTCGTGAGATTGTGCATCTTCATGGTGCGCCGGTGTCCATTATTTTAGATCGAGGTTTTGTGTTCACATTTCACTATTGAAAGACTTTTCAGGATGAGTTGGGTACTCGGGTTGATCTTAGCACAGTGTTTCACCCCCAGACTGATGGACAGTCAAAGCGGACTATCTAGGTTTTGGAAGGATATACTTTACGCATGCGCGAAGGATTTTGGTGGCTAGTGGGAACAACATTTGGCTTTAGAAGAGTTTGCATTTAGTAATAGTTACCATTCTAGTGTGGATATGGCTCCTTTTGAGGTGTTGTATGGTTGGCATTATCGCTCTCTATTAGGTTGGTTCGATGTTTCATAGGTGAGACCTCGAGGTATGGACTTTCTTCGTGAGTAGTTGGATAGAGTTCGAGTCATTCAGGATAGACTTAGATCGACTTAGAGTAGGCAGAAGTGTTATGTTGATCGTAGACTTCGTGCCTTGAGATTTTATGTTGGTGATCGTGTTTCCCTCTGAGTTTCACCCATGAAGGGTGTGATGAGGTTTCGGAAGAGAGACAAGTTTAGCCCCAGGTATATTGGTCCATTTGAGATTCTTCAGACTGTTGGTGATATAGCTTATGAGTTGGCTTTACTCCCTGATCTATCAGCTGTTCATCCAAGTTTTTCATGTTTCTATGCTTCGTCACTATATTCCTAATGAGTCTCATATTATTTGTTAGGAGTCAGTTCAGCTAGATCAGTGGTTGTCCTTTGTTGAGAAGCCATTTTTCATTTTGGCTAGGGATGTTAGGCGATTGCACTCTAGAGTGATCCCTGTGGTTAAGGTCCAGTGATGACATCGACCTATAGAAGAGGCTACTTGGGAGGTTGAGTCTGATATGCGTAGTTCCTATCCCCAGTTTTTCATTGACTTAGGTATTTCTTTGCCTTAGTTCGAGGATGAACTAGATTTTTAGTGGTGGATGATGTAACGATCTAAAAATTTGATAAAATATGTGAAATTTGTGATTTTGTGATATTTGACTATTTTACCCCTACCCGTAGTTGCATTATGGTATTTCTGGGGTGTGGGAGTGATTGACATGATTTTGATACATTTTAGTATCATTTATGCAATATTGTGGTTTTTGAGGGCTTTTTAAGAGTCTTATTTTAGACTTAAGTGAATATTTTTTGATCCGTGCGACAGATGGCCGAACGGACTGCGACAGTAGCTCCGAAATATTGATTTAGGATAGCTAGACCTTGGGTTAGGGTCCTGATGCATCCGAGCTCATTTCGACCTATTGATCGGAAAGTTTAAAAATTGGAAATTGAGTGTGGGACCCACTTTTGATCGAAACGACCTCGTATGAAAAATTCAACTTCGCCAATAGATCTGGAATGTCGATTTTAGTGTGTTAGCATATTTGGTATGATTTTATGACTTTTAAATCTTATTTCGACCCTCGGTTTGAAAAATTGTGATTTCGGATTTCGGGGGTCAATTTTGTGAAAGCAAAATTTTCTGAAAAATTTGGTAGCGTCATCGCGTTCGGAACGTTGAATTTAGTGTGGTTGCATAGTTTGTTTACATAAATAGGACTCCGAACGAATCCCGGGCACCCCATTGAAGTCCATTTCGACTTAGAAAAAAAGACAGCACCAGTTATTGCAGAAAAATCTGCAATATATAGCAGATTTTTCACCCTTTTTGGCCCATTTTGCTCATTTTTCATCTTGCCTCTTGAGAGTTAAACCCTAAATATTTTGGGAGCTTAAAAGTGAAGTTTGTGGGAGCTTGGAAAACTAGATTAACACCTATTTCTTAATTATATTACGGATTTAAGGTAAGAATTACTCTTTTCTTAGTAATTTCTTCATTAATTTCTTAAAACTCCAAAAATCTTAGGGCATGATTTTAAATCCAAATTTCACGCATTTTCACTTGAATAATACTTTTATCTTATAATTACTAGTTTTTCATCAATTTAACCTTCAAAACGACTCCGATTCTGGATTTTAACCCGGATTTCAAATATTTTACCCGGTAAAGTTCAAAAATGGTTTTTCTTAGATTTGAACCTCGTTTTTGACTCGATTTAACTTGGATTTTCAGTTGTAGGTTCCTAAAAATATGAGAAACATGTTTTTGAAGTAAAGTTTTGATTTTGCCCTTCTTTTTTGAAAGCCCATTTTAGAGGTCCGTTTTGACTCTAAACCAAAAGTAGTCAATATGGGTGTCGTTGGTTTTGTTTTGATGTGTAGATTTCATATTTGATGTTTCTAGTAAAGTTTGAGATTGTTCGTAAAAGGTAAGGTTGCAGGTTTAAGTGTAGCCGGCCGATTTCGATTTTTGAGGTAGGTTATGACTTAACTCTTCAGACTGGGTCGGGTAGTACATAATGGTATAAAATGTATGGTAAGGGTGGGAAGTAATCATGAAAAATGGCTATCTACGTGTTGTGCCTGTGTGGGGGCCTATATGTGATGTAATTATCGAAATTAAAATATTATGTGATATGTTTGACCGTGTAAGGTCCTATGTGATATTGATATCCTTGAATACATGCGAACAATTGTATTGTATTGTTTAATGTGGTACCATTGGTGTATTGTGATTATATTCATACTTTATTGACATATAAGACATGTGGAAATTCATGGATAAAATGAAAATAACGAGTGGATATTGACTCATTTGATTGTGGAAATGTATCATTGTAGTTGGTTGTGGAAATACTTATTGTGATGGATTGTGAGAATTACATCTTCATATCATACTCATTCATGAAACATTGGTACCACCGTAGAAACATTTGAGAAGTACTGGCAATACCTTTTTAAAAAATATTATAACACCTTATAAAATCCTTTCCGAGGGATATGCCAGAAAGAAGATATGAGATATGTGGATTTTATATGGGTTGACGAACCTTCCATGGGTCCTACGTTGGGAAGCTTTATCTCCGTAGGTGTATACGGGGATTGTGCGACGATCCCGGAGGTTGTGTGACAACCTCGGGCATCATTATCATCATTATCATCATCATCATCACCATCATCATCATCATTATCATATACATTGCACTTACTTTATTGTTGTGTTTATGTTGTGTTGTATTGCTTTATTGACTTGTCATCTATGTGCTTGTCTTACTTTTCTTTACTTGTATTTGACGATCTTGTATCTTCATGTTCTCTCTTGTTCTATTATATGTGACATAATGTATACTTGTGTTTCGTATCTTGGTGTGTTTTTGTAATATATGTGAGATATACTAGAACTGTTAGTGCGAGCGATGTGGGTTACCGTTGTGGGACATTTTCTGAGTGCAGGTGATGTGCCCTTAGTGTATATTTTGTATTCTTTATTTACCACTTTGCTTGGTCGGACTATGATACCTACTGAGTACAAGTGGACCGTATTCATGCCTACTGCGCCCTTTCGGTGTAGGTCCTAGCTTGAGTGCGCCTAAGCTTACTTGATTCGGGCGATTGTTGAAGCTTCTAAGGTAGCGGTTGGACATTCATGCGTCCGAAGTTCACCTCTATCTCTATCTTTTTATATTAGTTATGTCTTTATTAGTATTCGGAGATGGTTATTATTTCTTTATGGTTATTTTTCTGAAGTATTTGACTCTTGGATTGTATTAGTAGTTCTTACACTATTGACACCTGGTTTTGGGTATGATTGGTATTTTGGATATGTTCTTTCCGCATTGTTATGATTATTTATATGGTTCGGCTTCATTCTAGAAGCCTTACCTTGGGATATTTCTGTGTTTTTCTCTTTTCGTATCAGTTTGGGTGATAGACTTACTTGTCAAGGTACGCCGCGACAAGTGCCATCATGACCCTCGTTTTTGGATCGTGACATATAAGTTGGTGGTGTTATTTGGTATTAAATTTAATATCAACTACATCAAATTATACAATTTTTTATTATGCAATTAGAACTTTTTTTTTTAATGGTCATTTGTATTATTTTTCTCATTAAATAGGTTCAATTACATAACATATGTTTTACAATATGTATTGTATTTCAATATATTTAATTTCATGTACGAAACATGTATAAAATCAATATGAAATATCAATATTCCGTTCAAGGTTTATAAAATAGTTTTTTACATGTCATATTCATATGGAATGAATATAATGATTGTAGAAGTTGGTATAAAAATTGTCTTTCATCAAATATTATAGGTTATTATTTATTTTAGTTGTGAAATAAATATGCGAACATATATTTTTTTGTACTATGATATTCTAATTAGGTGATACTAATTGATATACGCATTCCATTACTACAAAAAGTAGAGAAATTACCTACAAAATTTTCAATAACAGATATTGCTAAAGACCCAATCTTTGAAAAAATATATTATTTGATGCCTTATCATACTGCATACTAAATTAATTTATTGCTACAACCACCGGATATCAAATTATATACTATTTCCTTCTAAATCAATCAAAATCCGCCATCGAAATCGACAAAAGTCTTTTTTAAATTTCACGTAAAATACTCAAATTGCTATTTCAAATCAATTTGAAGGAATACAATCTCGATTAAAAATATCAAAATCTTATACAAAAATTTTGTTGGAAACAATAGATGTTTGTTGATATGCTGCCGGAACAAGAATGAAAAAAATCAAAAGATGTTGAAGAAGAAGAAACACACTGCTACAACCATGTCTATTGTATTTCAATATATTTTCAAAAGATGTTAAATAGGTTCAATTACATAACGTATATTTTATAATATATATTGTATTTCAATATATTTTATTATGTGTATGAAACTTGTATAAAATCAATATGAAATATCAATATTTGATTCAAGGTTTATGAAATAGTTTCTTATATGTCATATTTATATGGAGTGAGTATAATGATTCCAGAAGTTGGTATAAAAATTGACTTTCACTAAATATTATATGTTATTATTTATTTTAGTGTGTGAAATAAATATAAAAATTTATAATTTTTAAATTATGATATTCTAATTAAATGATATTTATACTCATTTCATTACTTCATAAAGTAAAAAAAATTACCTACAAAATTGTCAATAACACATATTGCCAAAGACTCAATCTTTGAAAATATATATTACCTAATGCCGAAAATATCATACTGCATATTATATTAATTCACTGCTACAACCACCCCATATCTAATTATATACCATTTCCTCAAAATCAATCAAAATCCTCCATAAAAATCAACAAAAGTCTTTTTTAACATTAATTTAATATTTTTCTTTGTTAAACTTAATTGTTATAAATCGATGGTGTCAGTTGATATTAAATTTGATATCAATTGCATCAAATTATACATTTTCTGTTCTGCAATTAGTATTTTTTTTTTTTAATGGTCATTCATATTATTATTTTTTTATTAAATAGGTTCAATTATAGAACGTATGTTTTACAATATATATTTTATTTCAAATATATTTTATTTCATGTATGAAAATTGTATAAAATCAATATGAAATATCAATAATCCATTCAAGATTTATAAAATAGTTTCTTACATGCCATATTTATATGGAGTGAGTATAACAATTGCAGAAGTTGGTACAAAAATTGAATTTCATCAAATATTATATGTTATTATTTATTTTAGTGTGTGAATACAAATTTATATTTTTTGAATTATGATATTATAATTAGGTGATATCAATTTATATACTCATTCCATTACTACATAAAGTAGAAAAATTACCTACACAATTCTCAATAACACATATTGCGAAAGACCTAATCGTTAAAAAAATATGTTACCTGGTGCCTAAAATATCATATTGCATACTAAATTAATTCACTACTACAATCACTCGATATCAATTTATATACCATTTCCTCAAAATCAATCAAAATCCTACATAAAAATCGGCAAAAGTCTTTTTTGAATTTCACATAAAATACTCTAATTGCTATTTCACACCAATTTGAAGGAATGCAATCTCGACTAAAAATACCAAAATTTTATAAGATTTTGGATGGAAACAATAGTTTTTTGTTGATATGTTAGAGGAACAAGAATGAAAAAAAATCAAAAGATGTTGAAGAAAAAAATACACTGCTACAATCACCTGATATCAATTTATATACCATTTCCTTAAAATCAATCAAGATCCTACAAAAAAATCAACAAACGTCTTTTTGAATTTCATGTAAAATACTCAAATTGTTATTTCATATCAACTTGAAGGAATACAATCTTGACTAAAAAAACCAAAATTTTATGCAAGATTGTGGTTGAAAACAATATATGTTTGTAAATAGGGAAGGGTTATACTTTGAGTATGAATGAAGAAGAGTTATACTTTGATTATGAAATGGAGAAAGTTATACTTTGAGTATGAATGGAGAAGAAACGTGTTTAAGAAAAAAAAAATTCTTTTGATAAAGTGTTTAAGGAAAAATTCTTGTAATGAAATATTTTTTGGAACAAATAAATATAGAGATAATAAATGAAGATATTTCTTTATACCATAATATACTCTTACCATAATTATCAAAACTATTTAAGGAGAAATTGAATATTATCCTATAAAAAAGGAATTAATTTTATTGTATAAAATGTATTACCAAATTTTATAAATAAAATAAAATAAATATATTCTTTAAAAAGCTGCTACAACTTGCAATTAAATAGTTAATATAACAATTATCTAAAGTGTTTCTATAACTTGCAATTTTCAATCTAATAAAAGTATAGGGGATAATTTTCACTTAATTTTTACATCTTTTAATATTAGTTTAGGCGTATCAAGTGTTATTTAAGAATAAATTATTTGTGTACATTATTTATTAAGTATAAAAGTTTAAATTCAGCTGATTTTAAAGTCCTAAATATTAAATAATAAAATGACAATTTTATTAGTCTGAAATCTATTTTTTTAAAAGTTAAAAGACCAAACTACATTTCGCTAAGGATCCTTATGCCTATAAAACTCTAAAAAATACTTGATAGAGAAAAGTCATCATTTCACCCCCTGAACTTGTCGCCACAACTTACTTTAACACTTGAATTAAGTTTTCATTTATTTACCCCCTGAACATTTAAAAAGTGAATTAATGTTACCCCTAACATTGACGTGACATTTTTTTAAAAAAAGAAAAAAAACGTGCGTATTTTATTAAAAAATAGACATGGTCTCACTTATATATATATATATATATACAGCCCACCCCCACCCCGTTTCTTCATCTTCTTCGTATCCAGCACCCCCTACCCCACCCCGTTTCTTCATCTTCTTCGTACCCTTCCCCTTCCCTATTTCTGCATCTTCTTCGTACCCCACCCCTTTCTTCATTTTCTTTGTAACCTCCACCCCATCCTATTTCTTTATCTTCTTTGTACTCCCACCCTCTTTTCTTTCCATAACATTTTCCTTCCATCCCTTTTTCAACCAAAATCCAAAATGTCATTGGATCCAACTACTTTAAAAAAAATCATCCCTTCCCGCTTTATCTCCTTCATAATTTCAAATCCTTTACTTGATCTCCATTACTTCAATTTTTTTCAACTCCGTATCATCGTTCTTGATTTTCCTATTTGTTCAGAACCCCTTCAAATTACAACAATGTTGGTTTCCATTGGGAATTCAATTGGTATTTTTTTACCGAACAAGGTCATTGTCAAATCCTTATTAATTTTCCTCATTTCTCGTGTCTTGTGCTTATCAGGAATTCACCGAATTTGATGAATTCAATTTCATATAATTGGGTGAATGGTTTGGTGGATTCGTCTGTTGCTGAAGAGAAGTTAATGTCGTTGTTGATTGAGTTGATGCCCATTGTGGCATTTTGTTGAATATGTAGTGGGTTGGATTTGAATTTTGTTGAGGTATTTCGTCGAACGGGTGGTGGATCTGAATCTGTCGTTGAGATATTTTGTCCATATTTAACTCCAGCGGTGGACGGTTGCGGATGAGGGGAGGGGGTATGGGGGTTGAAGAAGAAACATATTGGGGGGGGGGGGAGTGACAGTTGCAGTTTTGCAGATAGAGAGGGAGGTGGGTAGGGGTTGAAGAAGATTTCTTTTTAATTTTATATATATATGAAATTATTTTTAAAAAATATTTTTTACATGGCTCCGACATGATATTGATGTGGCGTTGATGTGTGGGCGCATGTAATACACTCTCCATTGTGAGAGTGATAATCAACTTTAAGGGTTGAAATTAATTCACAATAAATTGTTAAGAAAGGTAAATAATTATAAGTTTAGTTTAAGGGTTAAAGTAAGTTGAGCGGATAAGCTCAGGGATGAAATGATGTATTTACTCTACTTGATACATTGATCTACAGACACAATACTTTAAAGACTCTAACAATGACATTAGGGCTCTTTTTTTCCCTGTTTGTATCCTAAAATAAATTTGCTAAAAATAAAATCTAAATTTAGTGGTAAAGAATAGAGGGAATTAAAAAAAAGAGAAAATACATCAAATCACCCCCGAACTTGTCGCCAAAACTTACTTTAGACCCTAAACTAATCAGACAATTATTTACCCCCTTATGAACTTTAAAGTGTATTATTTTTCCTCCATAATGGCTGACATGGCAAAAAGAAAATAATAGACCGTTTCAGTGGGAAAAAAACATAAAAAAATTTAGTGAGGCACACTTTAATATTTTTAACCATTACTTTTTCCCCTTCTTCCTCACACCCCACCATCCCTATTTCTTCTTCTTCCTCACCCCCACCACCCCCATTTCTTCTTCTTTCTCACCCCCCACCACCTCCATTTCTTCATCTTTCTCACATCCCACCAAATATTATTTATCAAGTTATTGGGTCCTACATTCTTGTTAAATTCGAATCAAGTTATTGGTGTTAATGGTGAAATAATGATGTTAATGATAAAATAATGGTCTGAATGATGAAATAATGATGTTGATGGTGAAATAATGATATTAATGGTGAGATAATAGTGTTACCAATGCTTATGATCTTCCTGCTAGGTGGGTGATTCGGGCTATATTTATCAACTCTGTACATTATTGTTGAGTATGTTTACAACTGTCTTTCTATTTAATTTGTCTGCAATACCTCATCTTTACATATGGAATAATGGTGGCTCTTAAATCGCAAACTAGTTGAAGTCAGTTTTGTTAATACCCTACATCTATTCTAATTTATCTGGGAACAGTTCATTCAGTACTCAATTATTTATCTTTTAGGACAAAACATGGATTCTTAAAAAATCTCACACCTATCCCTATATTATCACACGATCTGAACCAAACTTAAACGATTCCTTTAAAAAATAGGGCCCTCTGTAAATGCACTACCACCAACAATCCTTAATTGCAACTGGTTAGTATTGCCTGTACGTACGCTTTGATTTCATTGTGTTATATTATTAGCTAAATCCGCAAGAATCCAGAGAAATTCCATGTCTTTTGAAACAACTTTCATCCATGTGATTTTTAGTTATAATACCTTCAATGATCATGGTATCACTAGCGTCCTAATTAAAAAATCAGAACACAATGGGCTGGTATATTTGGAGACCTCCCCTAATAAATTTAGCTGTTTTCCTTGATATCCACTGTTTGAGTATATTCACATAGTAAAAGAATTTAAAAGGGGGGGAGGGGGGCTGTGATCAGGGTCTTCAGTTGGAAAACATTGAGGGAGAAGAAGGAACGAGGATGGGGTGGACTGTTGAAGAAGAAGAAGGAGGAACGAGGAGGGATGGGGGTGGGGTGGACTATTAAAGAAGAAGAAGGAGGAACGAGGGAGGGTGGGGTGAGGTGGGCTGTTGAAGAAGAAGAAGAAGGAGGAGGAAGGGGGTGGGGTGGGGGTCTTTTATATATATTAATATATATATATATATATTAAAAATAATATATAAATAATTTATATACATATTTTTTAAAATATATTATATATATATATATATATATATATATATATATATATATATATATATAATACATATATATTTTTTGTTTTCTAAAAAAAAAATATAAAAATAATGTGTGTTGGATTACTTTTTCTTAAAAAAATTATAATTTCTTACGTGGCAATGATATGGCAATGACGTGAGGAGTGTACTTCACTTTCCGTAATGAGAGTGGTATAACTTTTTTAGGGTGGTAAAAAATTTACATTAAAGTTCATAAGGGGGTAAATAATTGCCCGATTAGTTTAGGGTCTAAAGTAAGTTTTGACGACAAGTTTGGAGGTGATTTGATGTATTTTATCTTACAAAAATAACCTAGATTCGGCAAAATAGGAGTGTTACTAGCGTAACTTTCAAAATAGTACAATTTATAGTTTTCTTTCTCTTTTTTCTTTTTCTTTTTTTTTTCTTTCTTTTTATCTCTAGCCTCTACTTCTCTTTTTTTTCCTCTTTAATTTTTTCTTTTTTTCCTTTTTTTAATTGCATTTAATATTTTTTTTGTATTTTTATAAAATATAGTTATATCGAGTACAAGCCATGGATGATGAGCGATACATCATAACCGCTCATTGAATTTGTATTCACCGTCTTTTTTTTTTTTTTTTTTTTCGTTTTTTACTTTTTGATTCTTCTTCTATTTTTGTTTTCTTTTTTCTTTTTTGATTATTTATTTTTGGTTTTTTCCTGTCTTCCATCTCTTACTTCTATTTCTCTTTCTTTTTTTTTTCTTTTCTATTTTTTCTTTTTCATTTTTAATATTTTTTCTCATTTTTTTATTTTTCGTATTTTTCCCTTTATTTTCTTTTGGTTCCTTTTTGCTATTTTTCTATTTTTATTTCTTTTGTTTTGCTTTTTTTGTTTTTTTTCTCTTTTCTAATTGCAACTTCATTTCTGTTTCTTTTTTTCTCTTTTTGGTTATCTTTTTTGTATTTTTTATTTCTCTCTTTTATAAAATTATATTTTTATATTTTTTATATTTTCAGAAAATATGGCTTTGTCGAGCACATAATGAAAATACCATAATCGCTTATTATATTTATATTCGAACCATCATTTATATTTTTTTATTCATCGATACAATTCTATTTGTATTTTATAGTTCGCGCTTGTATTTGTAGTTGTATTTTATAGTTCACATTTATATTTGTATTTTATAATTTTCACTTGTATTTAGATTTTATAGTTTACACCATCATTTATATTTTTGTATTCGTTGATACAAGTGTATTTGTATTTTTATAGTTCACATTTATATTTTTATAGTTCAAATTTGTATTTTATATTTTATGGTTCTCATCATCATTTATATTTTATGCAATTTGTATTTTTATTTTAAAGAACTATTTTGTGTTTGTATTTTATAGCTGACTGGATATTTTATTTTTATTTTATGATTTTATTTTGTTTGTATTGGTATTTATATTTGTATCTATTTTCTTCGTTGCACTTGTTTTTTAAAAAACTATTTTATATTTGTATTTGAAAACTGACCACATATTTTATTTGTTTTTGTAATTTCACTTGTTTCATTTGTTTGTATTTGAATTTGTAGTTGACAACATCATTTCTATTTTTAAACAATTGAAAAAGAATTTTTATTTTTTTTCCTACGATCACTTGTATTATATTCATCGATTTTAATTGTATTTTATTAATACAAATTGAACAATACAAATATAAATGTTAAATTATAAAAATACAAATGTTAAATTATGCAAATACAAATGTTACATTTGTATCAAATGATACATGTTTATATAACTTGAACCATACGCATAAAAATGATACTTGTTTATATAAAACTACAAATGATAAACTTGACATACAAATACCAACAATACATTTGCATTGAATGACACATTGCATATTATATATTTTAGACTCAAGTAAATACAATTAATTCATATACTATTTGTATACAAATACAAATGACAAGTTGTATTTGATCTGCTATAGAAATATAGCACTTTCGAAGTTTAAAATGATGAAAATATGCAAGTTTCTTATGTTGTTTTGTTAGATATGATGTGGTTTGGGTATGTTTTGTAGAAAACTAGGTTTTAGATGCTAAGTTTAAGAAAAATATGAAAAATGGAGTTTTTGACTACTTGATCATTCTTGGGCATTTGTGGCACTTAACGGATGTACGTGACCAAAGTATATGCTAAAACTTGAAGTTCGAAAACTTGGTTGCATAAATAGGAAGGAATGGCACTTGCCTATGTCCACATGTGGATTGTATGTAGCACTTGTGGGCGGTATGTGACTAAGGTAAGTACCAGAATTGAAGATCCAGATAGTGCAAGAGCTGAAGAAGAACTTTTGGCACTTACCTATGTGTACATGCAGACCGCATGTAGTACATGCGAGGTAAGGTAAGTACCAGAAGTCCAAAATCCCAAGAATGAATAGTGCAAGAATTTTTTCTAGCACTTACCTGGGTTTACATGCAGACTGCATGTGGTACTTGCACCCACTGGCAGACCGCATGTGGCCCAAGCAAGTGGCCATCGACTCTTTTTCATCCGGGCTTTGATTTTAAGGGTTTTATCATGTACTATAAATACCCTTTATGTATCTTGTTAGTAGAGGGGACACACTCTTGATACTTACAAATATATTTTGATTCTGAGATTTGATTTTGGTCTTGGAATTCTCTTGTATTGATTTTGGTTGATTAATTCAGTTAAAGTTTGGGTTCTTAGTTGTGATTATTATGATTACATATTATGATTTCAATTATGAACGTTGTTGATTACTTCACAAGCATGAATGGATAAAACCCTTAGTTAGGGTTGTGGAAAATCTAGTGGATTGACAAAGTAGGAAAAGTGCTACATTGTTGTGAACCGATAACCATGCATGTATTGTATTATTTTCACTTTAATAGCTATCTTAGCGGTTGCAAATGTTAGGACCCTTCCTAGATTATTACTACTTACTCCAAAAGAGAAGTAATGACTAGGAAAAATAATTACAACAATAATTTGAAGTTTAATGATCAATCCACGCTACTAGGTATTATATAAGTAAGATGGTTAGCTGTTATATAATAAATTGAGACTCAAAAGGTAATAGTTAACTCAGATCTAGGATAAGAGTTAGTAAGGCGACATCCTAAGACTTAAAAGGTAAAGGGTGAAATCTGTCAGCTAGTCCAAAAGACGGTTGGTGGTACATAACTTAGCAAACTCTTCATACAAGATATCGAGTTGGTTAAATAAATCACGATAAGCCTACAAAGTTGAGAAGCCAGGGGGAACACAATCCTAGTGTTCATCGATGACTAATTACAACCAAAGTTAATATTAGCTACTTGTTCGATATTGACACTACAATTCCCCCATTTATTTTTCTAATTTTGCCTATTAATTACAGCAACTAAAAGTCGTAATTCCACATATTCCCTTGGGATTCAACCCCAACCTTTTTTGGATTACTATATTTGATAGCGACCACATTATCTTCAGATTTAAAGTATAGCTTGGGCGTTATCAAAATTTTGGCGCTGTTGCCGATGAGTACGGTGTTAAGTTATGAATTGAAGTTGTTGCAGTTTATGGGTCTTTTTATTTTTATTCTTAGTTGGGTATATGCCGGTGTATGCCTAGCACACAAAATAGAGGCAATTCCTTACTCCTAGTGAATCCAAATCCAGAGAGGATCCTACAAACACCTAGTCGGATAATGAAGCCAAAAAGAGATGATATTCCTGAAGAGGTTCATGATAATGCACACCAGGGGCCTCTCCCTTCTTCTTAAGGAGTTCAGGACATTGTTGAATAATAGATGAGGGTGCTGTTAGCACAAGCTGCTAATCCGAAGAGGGAAGCAGATGCTCAATAGATATCTCAGGGTACTCTCCTGAGTAACACGGTGCAGAATCCTTCAAACACCAGTCATTATTTATCTATCACCACTAATTGTGGTACATCTACTTATGATCCTGTAAGACCCTGCAAAATTTTATGCTTAATTCAGTCCTTTAAAGCTTGTTAAGTGGTCTCAGACTTAGAAAATTTTAGCTATGTACTCATACTTAGATTTTTTAAACATCAGTTGAAGCATGTTTGGGAGTTCAAACCAATGTATCAGGACCATCTCGATGCGTCGCATTGCCTATCACATCGATGAATATTTCCCCCAGCTCCTAGTATAATTTCTAGTGAACTGACGCAGACTCGACATGGAGCATCGGTTGTTGCGTCGATCCCATCGCTAGGCCAGTTTTTAGTCATTAAAAAATCGCATCCCCAGGGGAATTTTGGTCATTTTCCCACGTTTATCATCCCCAAAACATGAGATCTATCCATTTTAGAGGCAAATTACATTCACTATTCTCAAAATTACTCAAGAACAAAACTCTAGGGCTTATAATTCAAGGTTCAAGATTTAAGAACTCACCATCAACCTTCATTAATTATAGTACTCAGGTATGTGAAGTGTTTATCCAAGGGTTCCTTCCACCCTTAGAGTCCAAGAAACTCTTTTAAAACCTCAAGTAGATTGATTTCATGATTTCCATGATTGGATTTAAGTGTATTCATGATTATATTTTTAACAGGGTTTCTAATCCATGGTCTATTACAAGTTTCATGTGGAATTGATTATCATGTGTATAGTATCATGTGAATTCATGTTGAAGCCATTGAATTTGTGAATTTGGGAATTGATGTTATGATGCCTACATATTGTTTAGTATCATGTGCATATTGGTGCTCCCCAAGTGTTTGTTAAAATGCTAATGTGAATTAAATGGGGAAAAATTATGACATGCTAGTATATGTGTAAACTTATGCCTTACAAGTGTTTGATAAAATGTCCCCATGAATGAGTTATGAATAAGTGCACAGTGTTATGCTTTTCAAGTTTACTCTATGCTTTACTTTTCATGCTATGGAGTCCTGGGGATATTCAATACCCAAAAATTTAGCTGTTTACTTAGAGCTACAGTAGTTACAGAATAGTCTCAGTAGTATTATAAATAGTAGTACTTAGTAATTAGTCATAGTCTTAGTTCAGTATTCAGTTCAAAACTTAGTAAACTCAGTTAGTTAACCAGATTCAGTAGTACTCTACCAGTTAGCGGAACCCAGTGGACTCAGTTCAATTCAGTTAGGCAGTACGATCAGTAAAAATTCAGTCAAGCCTAGTATGGACTAGAAATCAGTTCAGTGTCTATTCATTTAAAAGTAGGATTCAGCACCGAGCTAACCCAAGGATGAGGGTATTTCTGCCAGCAAAGGGTTTGACCTTTACTAGCAATCCCTGCATTAAAGAACCACGTAGCTATCGTAGGTTGAGATATCTTCTTTCCAGACTAGGGTTGATATATCTCATACGAGTTTTCCTGCCAGTGAGAGCTGATGAAAGAGCTTCCTTTCAGAGTGGGTTAACTTACAACTTGTCTTTACCCGTGGCACGGTACTAATACCTTTCCAACTGGGGTTATAGGTTGGACCCCAATCCATTCAGAGAGGGGCATGTTGATTAGATAATTACCTCCCATAATTTTAGTTTCAGTTTCAGTCTTAGTATAGAACACAGTTTAGTTCTACAAAATCAGGACTGCCAGATACGGTCACCCAACTCAGTATAAAACTTAGTTCAGTTCTACAGAATCAAGACTGTTAGAAATAGTCACCCATTTATCAATCAAGGCTGTCAGAAATAGTCACTCAGTTATCAGTATTACAGTATTAGTAAACTCAGATATCAGTTAATCAGTATTCAAAACTCATTAACTAGTGTTAATATGATCTCAATTACAATTTATGTATCCATGCATGTTCTCTCATTCAGTTATGTTTATGTTACTTAGTCAATTATTGTTTATGCATATGAACCCATGTATATTAACCTACCTTACTTAGCATACCAATACATTCAAAGTACTGATCCATACCTTTTTTTTGCGCTATGATATCTTATATCATAGGTTTAGATGCACAAGCTCTTGACCGTACTTAGCAGTCCAGCCTATCTGCAGCAGACATAGTGGTGAGTCCTCATAGTTTGAGGATATAGTATTTTTTAGTATTTTAGTATAGTTTTCAGTAATCGGAGTTAGTTGGGTGCTTCTCCCATCAACTCTATATTTCAGACAGTTAAAATCTTTCTAACTAGAGTATTTTAGATGAATGTTTTAGTTTTCAGTATTTAGTATTGGTCTTTCAGTTATGAACCTTATGGCCTTTTTAGCCTAACTTCCACACTAATTTCAATTATATTATTATTATAGTGTTATTATTATTCAGCGCCCATAACAGGTACCAGTCATGGGTTATCTGGTTGTCCTTTGGGGTTGCTAGTACCATGTAGCATCTGGGGTACAAACTTGGGGCGTTGCAGATCCCCTATACCTACTATTGAGGAGTTCAATATTGATAGCATTGAGAGCGATACGACACCCGAGCTAGAGATTGAGAAGTTGATATAAAGTGATGATGATTTTTAGTATGATAGTGGTGAGGATTGGATCGCCGAGCCCAATAATAATATGTACCATTGTAGTGCGACTCTTTTCTTACCATTAGTAAAAAAAAGAAAGACCCTAAAGCAGTCATCATTTTGTGTTCTATTAGGTCTTTTAATGTCAAACAGACTTTATGTGGCTTGGGATCAGGAGTAAATATGATGCCACTGGTTATGTACAAGCTGTTGAGGATGGGGGAACTCAAACCTACATCCATAAAGCTATTGATGGCTGAATCATCTGTGAAAAAATTAGTGGGTATGTTGTGTGACGTAAAAGTAAGGGTGGCATCCTTTGTGTTCTCTATTATTTTCATGGTTCTTGACTATGAGGTAAATTTTTAAGCACTTATTATATTGGGCAGACCCTTCCTATCCACTGGTAGGGTATTGATTGATATGGACTTAGGGGAGATCACCTTCAAACTAAATGATGAGAAAGTAGTATTTGATGTGTGTATGACAATGCTGCAGCCAGACGATATATGAGTGGTGTCTGTGATAGACACTATACATGAGGATGTTATAGTAGAAGCTAGTGTACCAAATGTAACAGGTTTGAGGAGAGAATAAAGTGATGACCACTCAGCTACCAATTGTTGAGACCAGAGTGGCGACATTATATGAGCAGATCCATCCATGGGTCCAAACTACACTATAGACAGTTGAGGCTAGACTGTAGTCTGTGCACCGGCCTGTGATGTCAGAGCTACGAGCTAAGTTGAACTTATGGATAGATACTTTTGAGGGTCTAGTATCGGCCCGGTTCAGTAGGATTGAGATGTCATATCTAGGAGACATTGTGGAATAGGTGGACCTACTTAGAGCAGAGGTAGGCTTTCTCACTGAGAGCCATATATCAGCCATTCCTCCAGTTATATCCCCAGTTTTCAGCCATCACCTCCGCGTGGTACTAGATACTTTGATTTATTTATAGAGAATAATGTGGCAGTTTTTGTAGTTAGGACTAAAAGAGGTCGAGAGAGTGGCCTGTAGAATTCATAGGCTATATGAGCAAGCCCTGAAAAGGGCCACCCATGATTCAATGGAGACTTCATTTGTTGATAGGTAGAGGCATGCCAAGCTAGCCGTGGGTCCATCTTATTATATTGCACCTCCACCACCATGGCCTCCACCAGTGGATATATCCCCATCTGGGGAAGATCATGACACAGACGCGTAGTACATCCCAGGTATGTCCTCATTTCCTTTGTTTTATATTATTTTAGTGCATTTGGGACAATAGACAATATTTTAGTTGGGGATGGGATATACCATAACTATCATGGGTTCTTATTGCCGTGCTTCTTTTTCTGTCGGCCGCAATATAGATTTAGAATCGGCATCTCTAGGGTAAAATTTGTGTCGTATAGTGTTTTGTTTTGTATTTTGTTGTGTTTTTGCATAATTAGGAGATTTTAACTATTTAGGGTAGTTGACATATTTTTGATTGATTTTTGGGAAAAATAATACCCTCCAAAATTTTAGAATTGTGTGAATGTATATATGTGTGAACATTGTGAATCTTGTTATAGCATTAAAATTAGGGACATGATCATCATTTGCTAACAATTTCATGAACTAGATAAGTAGTAGCTTGTAATATTGACTCTGTTCCATGTGTGTGAGATACTACTTACTTCTCTTTGTATGTTAAATCCAGAGCTTGACCGGTTAGTCTTGCCTAGGTTGTAGGATAGTTGGCTAGGAAAGGATCGTAGGTCATTTTTTATGTTAATCCACTTTTAGCCTAAATGACCTTCCATGTGCAAAGTGTATCCTTTGATCTCTAAGTTTGAGCCTTATAGCCTATTTTTATTATTTCACCCTTTACCTTTCCATTTGTGTTGAAATAACCTATTTTGGCTCGTTCCTCCTTAGACACTATACACCTCAACTCAGATAAATCGCCTAAGTTGAGGGTGGCTATCATAGGGGTGTGTAATGTAAAGTGGGTATGTAGAAGAGTAAAATGAGGGAAACAGTTAGTAGGGCTAGGTGTGGTAGTAAAATAAAAGAAAAAGAAAAAAGAAAAATTGTGAAAAAGAAAGAATAAAAGACCACACCTAACCTAAATGTGCAACAAAGAATAAAAGACAGAAATAAAGGTGGAATAAAAAGAAAATTTGTTAAGTGTAGACCCCAAAAGTAGTTGTAGTGCAAGGAGGCTTAGTCACTTGATATATCCATATGTACCATACCAGTCCCCCAAGCCTACATTACAAGCCGAATAAAGTCCTATAGTGATCCTAATTTAATTATCTGTAAAGTAAGCTAAAGAAAATAAAGGCAAGCCTATGGTATTTGATGCATATTGATGGGTACTTATCTTGTAAGTGTGAGTGTCTCTTGACTTTCCTTGCATTGACATGCATTATTTCACAGGAGTAAGTGAGACTTCTTTGTTGTGAGGGCACATGTGTTATATTTCTAGCCACTTACTTGTTTTGGGTAGTGTAACTTGTATATACTTTCTTAATTGTCTATTACTAGTGTAATGCCATACCTCGATCCCATTGTGTCACATTATTGCGCTTCATATTTATATGCAAATGGTTTTGAAAAGTTGAGATAGAAGAGGGTATTGTGATTTGAACTTAAAGTGTTGATTGACTGCCTTGGATATCTTAGATTCTCCGAGTTAACCATCATATTTTATTTTATTGTGTTATGTTGCCTGAGAACATGCAAACGTTCTAAGTTGAGGGTGTTGATGTGCTATAGAAATATAGCACTTTCGACGATTAAAATAATGAAAATATGCAATTTTCTTAGGTTGTTTCATTAGATATGATGTGTAATGGGTATGTTTTGCGGAAAACTAGGATTTGGATGCTAAGTTCAAGAAAAATATGAAAAATGGAGTTTTTGGCTACTTAGTTGATCATTTTTGGGTATTTGTAGCACTTACTAGATGTACGTGACCAAAGCATGTGCTAAAACTTGAAGTTCGGAATCTTAAAGGCCTAGCACTTACCTGTGACCACATGCATACCATATGTAGAACTTGTGGTCCGTATGTGACTAAGGTAAGTTTCAGAATTAAAGATCCAGAAAGTGCAAGAGCTAAAGAAGAACTTCTGGCATTTACCATGTCTACATGCGAAACACATATGGGTAAAGTAAAGTACCAAAAGTCTAAAATACTGAGAACGAATAGTGCAGGAAATTTTTTTGGTACTTACCTGGGACTACATACAGACCGCAGTGGTACTTGTGCCCATTGGCAAACTGCATGTGGCCTAAGTAAGTGGACACCAACTCTTTTTGTCCTTTTTTGTTCGGGCTTTGATTTTTAGGATTTCCTCATGTACTATGAATAACCTTTATGTGTTTTTAGTAGAGGGGACACACTCTTGATACTTACAAATATATTTTGATTCTGAGATCCGATTTTGGTCTTAAAATTCTCTTGTATTGATTTTAGTTGATTAATTTAGTTAAAGTTTTGAGATTTTAGTTGTGATTATTGTGATTACATATTATGCTTTCAATTATAAATATTGTTGATTATTTCACAAGCATGAGTGGCTAAAAACCCTTAGCTATGGTTGTGAAAACCCTGACGGATTGATGAAGTAGGGAAAGTGCACGTTTTTTTGAACTTGTAACGACCCAATTTGCTGCTCATGACCTCGAAGGAACACAAGCTAACCCATGACTAATATCTGTACCTGTATACTGCATAAAATAACTCAATAATGTAGAAACATGCACTGAAAGGCCATAAGGTTCAATACTGAACATAACTGAATGATATAACATCTATGTGGGGTAATAGAATACCCAAAACAAAACTGAAAATACTGAAATCTAAACATGATAGTCTGTATCTAGTCTGAAAGCCTCTACTATTTGAAGAATCTGAATAAGGAGTTGATGGGACATGTCCCTAACTAACTCCAATTAATAAGCTAATCAATGAGATAATGGAAAATCATTATGTCCTCAAAGGATGAGGACTCACTTCTACTCTGACTACTGAAACTGGAATCTACTGCTGATCTGGAACTCGTGTCTCTGAACCTATGGTGTAACATAAAAAGAAAGCACCATAGCACGAATGTGTCAGTACAATTGAATGTACTGAGTATGCATGTAAGGTAGGCTATATGCAAGGGTTCACATGTATGATTAATACTAACTGATCATCTAATATGAACGTGAGAATGCATACATGAATATGTAACTATAACTGACAACGTGATGACATGGTACTGATATCATGATAGCATGACTACTGAGTTTGGATACTGATAACATGACATAACTGATAACTAATATGACTGATAACATGAAAGACTATATCTGAATAATACTGATAACATAGGTGACTGTACTTGACTGTCCTAAATCTGGTAAAACTATTTGAGTTTCGTACTGTATCTGAGTTGACTGCACCTGACAGTTCTGATTCTGTAACATGAAATGGTGGGAAGTAGTATTTAACCGACATGCCCCATATATGCAATTATAACTGGGCTGGGGTCTAGTCTCTGCCCTGACTGGAAGGGTGTCAATACTGCGCCACAGGTAAGGACAACATGTGAGTAACCCTCATATAATAGGTAACTTTAGTGAGAATGGTGGTAACCCTCATATAACAAGTTAAGCCACCTCATCTAACCTCATATAACAGGTTATGATGTCTCAACCTATGCTGGGTACATAGTTCTAGAACGCAAGGATTGCTTCTAAGAATCACACCCTCATATAATAGGCAAGTTCCCATCCTTGGATTCACTTGGTGCTAATTCCTACTCACATCTGAATAGACACTCAGCATGATTTAATGAATTAAATATGGACTAAATTTACTAAATTCCGTTGACTAACAAAATACTTCTGATAACTGATAGCTGACTGAGTTCATGAGATCATGGAGATTTTTCCTGAGTCATAAGACTATCCGAAGTCTAAGAGTTCATAGCTTGACTAAGAATATCGTGACAACATGACATGGATCTAGGGACACAACTAATATTTTGGGTATAAGTACCCTCAGGACTCAATAGAAGGAAACTGACATGACTTGATATTCTTAAATACATAATAATCACCATTGTACATTTATTGAAGCATTTCATCAAACGTCTAATAGGAATAAGCTTGTACATTTATGGGGATTTTCATGATATCATGCTAGTTAGGAAAATTTTCTTTTTTTTTATCAAACATATGGTAGGCATAGTACATGTAAACATCATGGTATAGCAATTAAACATCATAGTTCAATTCCAATTTCATCATAAAAGATTTTAGTCATGAGATTTCGTGAATCTTTATCTATACTAATCAATCCACATGGAATTTATCATCAAATCATGGAATAGAAATCAATTCCTCGTTTATCAACATGAAAGAGAACATACATAGCATGAAAACATGAGTAAAATCCATAATTTGTTGTTAAAAAGGATTCTTGGAGTTCATGGACAAATGGAGTCCATAAATGAACACTATGCATACCTTAGATCATGATTTCATGAAGATTGATGGTGAAACCTTCCTGAATTTAAATCCCCAATACAAACCCTAGTGTGTTCTTGAGATAAACTTGAGAGAAACAAATATGTTTTGGGTGAAAAGTGGTTGAATCATGTGTTAAAGAGATTATATAGGGGTAGGAAGTTGAACCTTTTAACCCTGGACATGTCATTAAATTTTCAGTAAAATTTCTAGAGTTAGGCCCTTGGCGCGATGCGGCGTTATCGTGTTGTGTCACTGGAATTCGACAAATGGGAAATTGCATGGTGGCGTGATGCAGAGCTATCACTTTACCACCTTGTATACGACCTGGAAGTTTGGCGCGATGCACCAGTATCGCAGAGCAAAACTGGAATTTGATAATTACTATTTGAGCTATCTCTGCGACGTGCTGAAGGCTCAGGTCAAACACTGTCTCACTAAAAAGGCTCTAACTCTTCGCCCAGGTGCCGGATTTGGGCAAATTATATATTAGTGGAAAGCTTATTCAATTTCTCACATGATAGGCTATGAAATTTATGGAAATACCACATGTATAATAATGAATTCTTATTTCAAAGAAAGTTCTAATATCCTGGAGAGGATTTTCAAGCTAAGAAAAAGTATGGGTATTACAATATCTCCCCCTTGAGAACATTCATCCTCGAATGAGACTGAATGAGAGGGGAAATAATAAACTAAACATGAATTGAACATGAATAACTTAAACATGATCTCATGGCGTACGTGACTAACAATCTGAACATAACATACTGAACATGCATATCTGACGCATGCGTAACTGATTCTTAGATACATAACTGAAAGTTCTGAAGAACTAAGTTTTCTCACAATGAGAATGCATGTCTGACGCATAACTATATAACTGATCTAATACATAAATGCATGACTGAATATGCAGTGGTACTTATACCAAGCTTATCATGGGAACATGAGCATGCGACTGAATACTAAGTTAGTGATGTACACTAATCATAAAAATGAGTAAGCTTAAGGAGAATTGTTACCTTGGGCTTGATCTGAGTTGGCGGGGAAGAGGTAAGGATACTTGGTACGCATATCTGCTTTTGCTTCCCAAGTATCTCCCTATAGGACTGATTTCTCCAAAGAACATTAACTAGAGGGACTTCTTTGTTCCTCAATCTACGGGTCTGATAGTCTAAGATTTCAACTGAAATATCTTCATAAGAGAGGTTATTCTGAACATCAATGCTCTGAATAGGGACTACGACTGATGGGTCACCTATACCCTTCTTGAGCAAAGAGACATGAAAGACTGGATGAACTGAGGCTAGATCTAAAGGTAATTCGAGCTTATCAGCTATCTTGCCGAATTGACTGAGAATCTTGAAAGGGTCGACATATCAGGGACTGAGTTTTCCTATCTTGCCAAATCTCTTTACTCCCTTCGTAGGAGAGATCTTGAGGTAGACATAGTCATAAATCTCAAACTCGAGATCTCTTCTGCGGACATCTGCATAAGACTTCTATTGGCTCTGAGCAGCCCGAAGTCTTTCTCTAATTCACTGAACTTTCTCTAATTCGTCGAATACTAAGTTAGGACCTATGATTGAGGCCTCACTAACTTCAAACCAACCTATTAGAGGTCTACATATCCTACCATAGAGAGCTTCAAATAGAGCCATCTGAATATTGGAATGATAGCTATTGTTGTATGGAGATTCAATCAAAAGCAAGTGGTCATCCCAACTTCCCTTGAAATCAATTGCACACACCCTTAGCATATCTTTTAAAGTCTAAATGGTCCTTTCTGCTTGACCATCTGTCTGAGGATGAAAGGATGTACTGAGATAAACTTGGGTACCAAGACCCTTTTAGAATGCTTTCCAAAAATGAGAGGTGAACTGGGTACCTCTATCTGAGATAATAGTCAACGGAACATCGTGCAATATGGACAGCTACTTAATATAGAGCTTGGCATAATCCTTGGCTAAATAAGAGCTGTGAACTGGAAGGAAAAGATCTGATTTGGTCATTCTGTCATAATGACCCAGACTGAATCATGCTGATGATGATTTCGAGGAAAACCTATCACGAAGTCCATATTTACAACTTCCCACTTGTAAGTAGGAATATTGAACTCCTGCATAGGACCATTAGACTTCTGATACTCTATCTTAACTTGCTGACATGTAGAGCGCTTAGCCATAAACTTTGCAACATCTCTTTTCATCCCGCTCCACCAATAGATCTCCCGCAAGTCGCGGTACATCTTTGTGGCCCCTGGATGAATAGAGTAGCGCACACCATGCGCTTCTGCAAGAATTCGCTTCCTTAAGTCATCTATGTCTGGAACACAGAGAAGACCCTGACAATGAAGAACACCATCTCCCCCTTAGGAGAAAACCTCTATTTTCTGATTCTGAACTGACTCTTTTAGCTTGACAAGGCTAGGATCCTTATCTTTCTTTTCTTTCACCTCAAAAACTAGAGATAATTTTAAAATACTCTGAACACATACATCACCATCTGATGAGTTGACTAAGCAAATGCCTAGTTTGGTAAGCTGGTGGACTTCCTGGACTAACTTCTTCTTACTATCATCAAAATGAGAAATACTACCCATGGACAGTCTACTGAGAGCATTGGCCACTATATTGGACTTGCCCGAATGATAGAGAACACTCATGTCATAATCTTTTAAGAGCTCTAACAACCTTCTCTAATAAAGATTGAGATCTTTTAAGAAAATACATACTGAAGGATCTTATGATCTGTGAAAATGTCTACATGAACTCCGTAGATATAATGCCTCCAAATCTTTAAGGCAAAGACTACGACTGCTAACTCAAGATCATGAGTAGGATAATTCCTCTCATGGGGTTTAAGCTGTCTGGAGGCGTAGGCTATGACCTTACCATGATGTATGAGGACACAACCAAAACCTACTCTGGATGTATCATAATACACTACAAAACCATCTAAACCATCTGGAAGAGCTAGAACTACAACTGAGGTGAGTCGAGTCTTTAATTCCTAAAAACTCTTCTCGCATAAATCTAACCACTGAAACTTAACCTTCATCAGAGTCAATCTAGACATAGGAGATGCAATAGAAGAAAATCCTCAACAAACCATCTGTAATAGCCAGTCAAACCCAAAAAACTCCTAAATCTAATGGAGAAACAGGGCAAGGCCAGTTTCTTACTACTTTGGTCTTTTGAGGATCTACTCTAATGCCATCACCGGAAATAATATGGCTAAGAAATGCTGCTGATCTTAGACAAAATTCACACTTACTAAATTTGGAGAATAACTGATGATCTCTAAGAGTCTGGAGTACTATTCTAAGATAGTCTGCATAATCGTGCTCAGTGCGGGAATAGACCAGAATATCATCTATGAAGACTAACGAACATGTCCAAGTACTGCTTGAAAACACGGTTCATCAAGTCCATGAAAGTGGTTGGGGCATTGGTAAGATTAAATGACATGACTAGAAATTCTAAGTGACCATACCGCGTACGGAAAGCTGTTTTTAGGATATCACATTCTCTAACCCTGAGCTGATGATAGCGGGATCTGAGGTCTATCTTAGAGAAATAACTGGCACCCTAAAGTTGGTCAAATAAGTCATTAATTTTGGGAAGAGGATACTTATTCTTAACCATAACCTTATTGAGTTGATGGTAATCTATACACATCGTGAGTGAACCATCTTTTTTACGCACGAATAAGACTGGTGTGCCCCACGAGGAAATGCTGGATCTGATGAATCCCTTATCTAAGAGATCCTTAAACTGTTCTTTCAGTTCCTTGAGTTTTTGTAGTGCCATTCTATATGGGGGAATAGAGATGGGCTGAGTGTCTGAAAGAAGATCAATACCGAAGTCTATTTCCCTTTCGAGAGGAATTCCTGGAAGATCTTTGGGAAAGACATCTGAATATTCATTCACTATTGGGAATAATTTGAGACTAGGAGCCTCAGACGTGGAACCTATAACATGAACTAGATGATAAACACATCCCTTAGATATCATTTTCCTTGCCCGAAGGTAGGAAACAAGTTGACCATTGAAAGCGGATACACTACTCTTCCACTCTAGGATGGGTTCATTCGGGAACTGAAACTGAACTATTCTATTTCTACAGTCGACTATGGCATAGAAGGAATAAAGCCAATCCATGCCGAGAATGACATCAAAATTAGTCATCTCTATTTCGACTAAGTCTGCTGAAGTGACTTTCTGAAATATCATAACTGGGCATTTCCTGTATACCCGTCGAGCTATGATTGTTTTACCCATTGGGGTAGAGACTGAGAAGGGCTCTGCTAGAATTTTAGGACTAATTCCAAAATCAACTGCTATATAAGAAGTAACAAAAGACAAGGAAGCTCCTGGATCTAGCAAAGTGTAAACATGCACATGAAAGATCTGTAACGTACCAGTGACTACATTAGGAGAATTTTCCTAATCTTGTCAATTTTGAAGAGCATAGAGATAATTTTAGTGTTGCCCGCTAGTAGCACTAGAAGTGGTACCCTGTTGATTTGGGCGACCAGACTGAGCTGAAAAGCGATTTTGTTGGCCCTGAGGACCTGGCTATGGACAGTCTCTAACTCTGTGGCCTTGCTTTCCATAACTGAAACAAATGGAACTACCCACTCTACAAATACCCTAATGGTGCTTACCGTAAGTTTGGCAAAGAGGATAGGTGCGGGCACTGCTAACACTGCCCTGGGTCTTAGAGCCTGGTGCTTTATTTTTGTTACCCTCTCTGAACTTAGGAACTGGAGCACTGTCTATAGAGGGAACTGGAACTGATGATTTAGGACAAAACTAGGAATGGTTTCCTCCTTTTGACTTAGGCTGAGCCAAGTTGAAACTACCTATTTTCGCTCTCTTATTCTATTTTTCCCTCTGCTTAATTTTTTGATTTTCTATCTACTGAGCATGGGTCATAAGTCTAGCTAAGGTCATGTCACTATTCAGCATGGCGGATCTGCACTCATTAACTATGCTGTTCACCCCTGAAGTGAACTTACTCATCTTGGGTCTACTATTTGCAAGCACATGAGGGGCATACCTGGCTAATTAAGTAAACATAAAAGAATACTCTTTCATTGTTATATTGCCCTGCCTGAGTTTGATGAACTCTAGATGGGGAAAGAATCTGTCTAAGAAAGCAGTGACAAACTCCTCCCATTCTATAGGACCTGCATCATCTGATCTTTCAAACTTCCACTATTTGCACCAAGCATGAGCCACATCCTGCAACTGGTATGTAGCTAGCTCAGCACTTTCAACAGTAGTCACCCCCATGGCATCTGTCACTTTATAAATATATTCTAAGAATTCCTGAGGGTCTTCATCTACCTTAGACCCGAGAAAGGTTGAAGGATTCATTCAGGTGAAGTCCCGAATTCTCGCTGCAGCTGAGTTAGCTTGAAAAACTGTTGGCCGTTCATTATGAGTAGTGACTGATTGAGAAAGAGTGGTAAATACAGTCCTGAACTCCACATAAGAAACATGATTGCCCAAAGGTTTTTTGGGATGAAGGGCTGACTGGTTTCTTCTCTTAGGAGGCATGTTCTGAGATAAAGAGAAGAAACGAATTAGTCTGAGAGACTGAGTTGTGATTATGCTCATAGGGATGACATGAATACTGAAAGAGCTATTCTTAAAACATCTCATAGCCTCTTGCACATAAATATGGCGTGCAATACACCCATGTACAAGACTCTACTAGATGCGGATTTCAGACTTCCTAGGACTCTATTGAACCTTAGGCTCTGATACCAAGTTTGTAACGACCTAATTTGCTGAATTAGAATGCTACACGGTCCTCATGACCTCGAAGGACCACAAGATAACCCATGACTAATATCTGTACCTGTATACTTCATAAGATAACTTAATAATGCAGAGACATGCACAGAAAGGCCATAAGATTCAATACTGAACATAACTGAATGATATAACATCTATGGGGGGTAATAGAATACCCAAAACAAAATTGAAAATACTAAAATCTGAACATTATAGTCTATATCTAGTCTGCATCTAGTCTGAAAGCCTCTACTATCTGAAGAATCTAAATAAGAAGTTGATGGGACATATCCCCAACTAACTCCAACTAATAAGCTAATCAATGAGATAATAGAAAATCAGTATGTCCTCAAAAGATAAGGACTCACTTCTACTCTGACGGATGAAACTGGAATCTACTGCTGATCTAGAACTCGTGTCTCTGAACCTATGGTGTAACATAAAAAGAAAGCACCATAGCGCGAATGCGTTATTACAATGGAATGTATTGAGTATTCATGTGAGGTAGGCTATATGAAAGGGTTTACATGCATGATTAATACTAACTGACTATCTAACATGAATGTGAGAATGCATACATGAATACGTAACTATAACTAACAATGTGATAACATGATACTGATATCGTGATTGCATGACTACTGAGTTTGGATACTGATAACATGAAATAACTAATAACTGATATGACTGATAACATGAAGACTGTATCTGAATAATACTGATAACATGGGTGACTGTACTTGACAGTCCTAAATCTGGTGGAACTATTTGAGTTCTGTACTGTATCTGAGTTGACTGCGCCTGACAGTCCTAATTCTGTAACATGAAATTATGGGAAGTAGTATTTAACCGACATACCCCATATATGCTATTATAGCTAAGCTGGGGTCCAGTCTCTGCCCTGACTGGAAGGGTGTCAATACTGCGCCACAGGTAAGGACAACATGTGAGTAACCCTTGTATAATAGGTAACTCTAGTGAGAACGGTGGGAACCCTCACATAACAGGTTAAGCTACCTCATCTACCATCATATAGCAGGCTACGATGTCTCAACCTATGCTGGCTACATAGTTCTGGAATGTAAGGATTTCTTCTAAGAATCACACCCTCATATAATAGGTGAGTTCCCATCCTTGGGTTCACTCTGTGCTAATCCTACTCTTATCTGAATAGACACTCATCATGATTCACTGAATTGAACATGGACTAAATTTACTAAATTTCGTTGACTGATAGAATACTTCTGATATCTGATAACTGATTGAGTTCATGAGATCATGGAGATTTTTCCTGAGTCATAAGACTATCTGAAGTCTAAGAGTTCATAGGTTGACTGAGAGTATCATGAAAACATAACATGGATCTAGGCACATAGCTAATATTTTGGGTAAAGTACCCTCAGGACTCGATGGAAGGAAACTAACATGACTTGATATTCTTGAATATATGATAATCACCATAATATGTTTATTGAAGCATTTCATCAACGTCTAATAGGCATAAACTTGTATATTTATGGGGATTTTCATGATATCAAGCTAGTTAGGCAAAATTCCTTCATCTAGGCATTTTATCATACATATGACAAACATAGTCCATGTAAATATCATGGTATAACAATTAAACATCATGGTTCAATTTCAATTTCATCATACAAGGTTTTAGTCATGAGATATCGTGAATCTTTATCTATACTAATCAACCTACATGGAATTTATCATCAAATCATGGAATAGAAATCAATTCCTCGTTTATCAACATGAAAGAGAACATACAAATCATGAAAACATGTAGAAAATCCATAACTTGTTGTTAAAAAGAATTCTTGGATTTCATTGATGAAAGGAGTCCATGAATGAACACTATGCATACCTTAGATCGTGATTTTGTTAAGATTGATGGTGAAACCTTCCTGAATTTAAATTCCCAATAGAAACCCAGCTTGTTCTTGAGATAAACTTGAGAGAAACTAATATGTTTTGGGTAAAAAGTGGCTGAATCATGTGTTAAAGGGATTATATAGGGGTAGGAAATTGACCCTTTTAACCCTGTACACATCATTAAATTTTCAGTAAAATTTCCTAAGTTGGGCACTTGGTGCGACGCGGCGTTATCGCGCCATGTCACTGGAATTTGACAAATGAGAAATTGCATGGTGGCACGATGCAGAGCTATCGCGTTGCCACCTTGTCTATGACCTAAAAGTTTGGCGCGACACGCTAGTATCGCAGAGCAACTCTGGAATTTGACAATTGCTATTTGAGCTAGCTCTGTGACGCACTGAAGGCTCAGGTCAAACACTGTCTCATTAAAAAGGCTCTAATTCTTTGCCCGGTTGTCGGATTTGGAAGAGTTATATATCGGTGGAAAGCTTATTCAATTTTTCACGTGATAGGAAGTGAAAATTATGGAAATACCATAGTATAAGAATTCATTCTTATTTCAAAGCAAGTTCTAACATCCTTGAGAGAATTTTCAAGATAAGAAAAAGTACGGGTATTATGGAACTGATACCTATGCATATATTGTATTATCTTCACTTTAATAGATATCTTATCGATTTCAAATGTTAGGATCCCACCTATATTGTTGATACTTACTCCAAAAGAGGAGTAGTGACTAGGAATAGTAATTAATTTGAAGTTTAACTACCGATCATGCTACTAGGTATTATTTAAATAAGATAGTTAGCTGTAATCTAATAACTAGAGACTAAAAAGGTAATAGTTAACTAGGATCTAGGATAAGGGTTAGTAAAGAGACATCCCGAGACTCAAAAGGTAAAGGGTGAAATTTGTTAGCTAGTACAAAAAATGGTTGGTGGTACATAGCTTATCAGATTTTGCATGCAAGGTATCAGTTTGGTACTATAAAACACGATAAACCTACGGAGTTGAGAAGCCAGGGGGGACACAATCCTAGTGTTCATCGACGACTGATTACAATCAAAGTTAATATTAGCTACTTGTTCGATATTGACACTAGAATCCCCCTATTTACTTTTCTAGTTTTTCTGTTAATTACAATAGTTGAAAGCTGCAATTTCATGTATTTCCTTGGGATTTGAACCCAACCTTTGTTAGGTTACTATATTTGATAATGATTGCATAATCTTCAGATCGAAGGTGTAGCTTGGGCGTTATCAGTATTCATGGCTAAAATATTCAAATACAAATAATAAATTTATTTAAAATATATTGTATGATATGAATAAATATATAAAATATAGAATACGATAACAACAACAAAAACTGAGACAAAAATAAAAAGGAAATATAAAAAAATAAATTAAATAAAAATAGGAGGAAAAATGACAAAAAACAAATCATGAAACATTAACGAAAATAAAAAAAAATTAAAAAAGGCGGCAAAGAAAATAGAATTAAAAATAAAAAAATAGATGAAAAAACCGAAGACCCAAAAGAAGAGAGAAAGAAAAAGAAAATATAAAAAAATGAAAAGGAAAAAAGAAACAAAAAGGAAAAAATGGAATAGATAAAAAATGAAAAATAAAAATAAGAAAAAGGTAAAATGTCATAAAAATGAAAAAAGGAAAAAGAAAAAAAAAATAAAAAATCTGGAAAAGAAAGAGAAATAGAGAAAGAAATAAAATTAAGGGAAAAAATAAAGAAGATAGACTATGAAATATATTTAATTGTCAAGAGAGGCTATCAATTAAAATTAATTAAAGATTAGGCTAAATGGGGTAATTATGATCTTATGTTTTCTAAGCCATATAATTATTCCTTTATTAACCCAAAGCTTTTAAGTGTCAATCTTTTCTTTTCCTTTTTTGTATTTTAACAACAATTTTGGTAAAGAAATAAATTATCCCCTAAAACTTTAAAAGTTTTCAATAATCAATCAATACATTGAACTAAAATTTGTTCCAAATTTGTAACTCCTAATTATGTGTATAAAAAGAATATATTATCTAACAACAAAAAAGTTTTCTTCAACACATATTAATTTTAGATACTTTTTACTCCAATCATACAATATAATACGACACATTATGAAATCATATGTAACAATCGTCCAAACAAATCACAAGACTAAAAAGGAGGATAAATATTATTTATTGTTGAAAGTGAAATGGAGAAAGGAAAGGTCATCTTCAATTTTTTATGTGTCATTTCCGTCTATGTGTTGTGGCTTCTAGTATTTTTTTTAGTGTACTTAAAGTAGACTTGATCCTTGTATGCATGTATTCCTCAAGGAAAAGTTCCTCTTCCTCCAATGGGCAGCTTAGATAGGCTTTCTCCTCTGGGTCTTCTTTAGTCCAACTTCATCTTCAGACACGACCTTTGAATCGTCCTCATAATCATGCTTATTTCTAGATTGATGATTAGTATCGTCATGCTCATCCCTAACTTGATGATTATCCTCCTCCTTTACCAACTGCAAGAACTTGAGCTGCTTGACGTTTGTATTTTAATGTCTTCTTTATCTTCTTCCTCACCCGTTAGGGATGGGCATGCTATGATATGGTACAATGTTTAAAACTTTGGGGTGGTAATTTTGATATACAATTTTAAAAGTACTATAGCATTACCATATCATATTAGTTTGGTATGATTTTGAAGTTCGATTTTGATATTTTGCAGTATGGTAATCAATAGCCATAGTTTTCAACTTCGATAATTTATACTCGTATAATGGAGTATTATGAATTTAACATTTAAAAAATACGTCTCAATTCTATCATACTAACACATTATAAATGTAGAAATATATATTCAAAAGAAAGTACAAACAACTTCTTTTGGTTAATCAATTATATAAAAAAAGATATACCAATCAAGATAAAATAGTCATAGTTCCAATATCTAAACATATAGTTTTATACTAATACTAAGTTGTATATTTGTTACTATTTTAATAGTATATATAAGTTACCTATGCAACTATATTTTTTGGTATGATATGCAACATTTCGATATGCCATTTATAAAATTTGAATATCGTATCAAATATAAAAAATATTTAAAAGATATATGATATACTATATACCATACCAAATATCATAATACTAAAACTACGATATCAAAATTTTTGATTCGATATGATAATTCTATAAATACCATATCATGCCCACTCCTATCCCCATTTCCTCCAACATTAGAATTTGAAAGCTTTCCAAGTTCTCCCAAGACGTAAAATATTTCAACTTTAGCAAAAATGTATCTTCCAAAAGTTATTCATTAGTATCAAACCACAATCCACATATATTAGTACAATTATGTTTTCTTTGAGAGCTATGAAGATTAACAAAGATAATGATATTGCTTTTTCGGTGATTATCAAGAAGTTGTTAAAGATGATCTTGCCTAAAAATCACAATTCCTTCGAAAAGAAAAACGCAAAAATAAAACCAACAGTTGTATGTTTGTATTACAGTAGGATAAAATGAAGGAAGATGTAACACCCCATACTTTTTCCTATCTTAAATACGCTCCTAGAAGGTTAAGAACTAGCTTCAAAAATGAATACCATTTTATTCCTATGTATTTTTTAATATTTCCTTTCCATTGTGTAGGAAATTGAATAAGCTTCCCATCGGTATAAAATTTGCCCAAATCCGACACTTGGGCGAAGAGTTAGAGCCATTTTAGTGAGAGGGTATATAACCTGGTACTTTAGCGCATTGCGGAGCCAGTCAAAATGACATTTGTCAAAAACCAGTGAGCCTCCGCAATATTGGCACGTCGCACCAAGGCTCCATTTCAGAATTGTCAATTTCCAGTTCACCAACGCAATTCCACCGCGTCGCGGTGCCCTTTCAGTTCGCATCCAAGGTGGCAACGTGATACCACCACATCGCGCCACTAACCAGTTTCCCAATCGTCCACTTTTTAGTGAACTGGCGCGATTTCACCGCGTCGCTCCAGCATGTAAAATCAAAATTTTTGTTCAGGTTTCGTTATATAATTTTAGGGACCATCTGGTAATTTTCCAAAGCCCCCAATCAGCCTAAATATGGAATTTATACCCTTAATAGACAAAATTGCTCATTATGTTCACTATTCCTCAAGAACAAAAGCATTCTCTCTCAAATTAGCGAACCCTAGTCTCAAGAAATCAAGGTCAATTTCAAGAATCCCTTCAAGAACTCATCGAATTAAGGTATGTTAGATGTTTATTCATGGGTGCCTTCCACCCATGAAGCCCAAGAATCTCCTTTCAAAATATAAAGATTTTGTATTTATGAGTTTTCATGATTTATTTGAATTGAAGTTCATGTTTATGTTGTTGTTGAGTTTTAATTCATGTTTTAGATTACAAGTTTATGTTCATGTTGTTGTTGAGTTTTAATTCATGTTTTAGATTACAAGTTCCAAGATTTGATCCTAGTATTTGATGACTGACAAAATATTCATGAAAACCCTTAAATTTGCAAGTGGATTGATGTAGCCATGATAATTTAGAGGTATGCTCCCCATATGTTTGATAAAATGCCTATGTGAATGAGAAGGAGTCATTATAGCATGTTGACAAGAAATCCTCATTTATATATAAGTTAATGGATGCCAAGTGTTTGATGAAAGACCTTATTGAATGAATCATGAGACATTAGTATGCATCCCTATACATTTACAAGTTTATGACTTTCAAGTGCTTGATGAAATGACTCATTGATTGTATTGCGAGTGATTGACTATTGTCATGTTATTCAAGAATTTGCCATGTCTTATTAATTTTTGCTACCGAGTCCTGGGGGTATTCAAGACCCGATAATTTAGCTGATTATCTAGAGCCAGTGTTAGGTTCAAGATAATCTCAGTCATGCCATGATTAGTAGAATTTTGTCAGTTACAGGACTTAAGAAGACTCAAAAATCTTAGTATCAGTCCAATCCAGTTTCAGTAATCAGTTCAGAAACTCAGTGGTATTCAGTTAGATAACAGAATTCAGTAGTATTCTATTAGTTAATAGAACCAAGGAAACTTAGCTAGATCAGCCAGGTAACATGACCAGTAATAGATTCAGTTCAGTCTAGTACAATTTAAGAATCAGTTTAGTATCTATTAAGTTGGGAGTAGGATTCATCACCTAGCGAGAGCAGGGATGACGTCTTCCCTGTTAGTTAGGCAGAGTCATTATTAGCAGTCTCGGTACTCCAGAACTACGTAGCCAGCACAGGGTGAGGAATCACCCATCAGATTAAGGCTTGGCTGCCTCTAACTTTTTCTAACTGAGGTTACAGGTTGCACCCTACTAGTTCAGATTCAGGGCATGTCGGTTAGATGATTACCTTCCACAATCTCAGTTTTAGTCTCATCTTCAGAATAGAACTTAGTTCAGTATTACAAAAATAAGGACTGTCAGATACAATTACTCAGCTCAGTGAAAAACTTAGATAGTTCTACAGATTCAGGACTATTAGATACAGTTAGTTAATTAGTATCAGTATCAGTAGATTTCGGGAGCACCTACTGATAATCCTGATTTTAGGGGTCACCCGTTAGATAGGATCGACCCTACAACAGTCATCAATAATCTAGTACTAGTAGACTCAATTATCAGTAATTCAGATTATCAGTGATCTCAGATTATCAGTATATTCTGTTATCAGTTATCAGGTTCAGTTCCAGTATGCTCAGTTATATATGTATAGTATGTTCAGTAGTTACAGAGCCTTCACGTATGATAATCCAGCTCTTGCATGTCATTTAGTTAGTTATTATTCATACATATGAACCCTTGAATTTAGCCTTACCTCATCTAGTATACTAGTATATTTCCACGTACTAAGACATACTTTCTTGCGCTATGTTGTCTTATTCCATAGATTCAGATGCACGGGCTCCCGAGCACCCTTAGCAGTTCAAATTTAGCCAACAACAGTAGATTTAGCAGTGAGTCCTCATCATTCAAGGATATTCCTTATTTTATTATTGCACTATATTCAGTACTTCAGTAGATGGAGTTAGTTGGGGAATTGTCTCATCAACTCCACAGTTCAGACAGATTAGAGGCTTTTTGGACTAGAGTATTTTCAAACAGTTATTTTAGTTTTGGTATTGTTATACCTTATACAGTTGTATTTCAGTTTTGAACCTTATGGCAAGTTTTTGCCAAATTTCTGTATTATACAATATTATTATTTAGTTATTGCAGTAGGTACCAGTCATGGGTTAGCTTGTGGTCCTTTGGGATTATGAGCGCCGTGTAGCATCTGGGGTTCAGAATTCAGAGCGTTACAGAAGAGCAGGCTGTGATTAAAGTCTTGATCCTCTTCCTTTCATCACATGCTTCCTTAGCCATGGAATATGGGCATTAGAGATGTAATCTTTTCAATCTATGCTTTCTACATCAAATCCAAATTGTCATCTTTCTCCTTTAGACCTGTATTCTATCAACGTCCTTTGAGTATTGCTGTTGTCAATTCTATAAACTTTGGACCTCTTTTAGTTTTGCAACTTCATAAAAATGATGCAAAATGCAATAGAGGATAATAAAGACCAAACTCTTACTTTCTCTATGAAAATTATACTGTTCATAAATATTAGTCAAGTATTTTACTTACTCCACTGACTTTCTACAGTAATTCTGAAGTTCCATCTAAAACTCAAATTAATTAGACTACATTATCTAATCAGAAAAAGTTCTTAATTTAGGTGGATTTTTTCAGATTATGAGAAACAAATAATTTAATTTTGATGGGCATGGAATCTTTAATTTTTTTGAAACAAAGTTTACATATTTGAGACTACGTAAAAAATTACTAAAGTCAAAATAATCAATAATGCAATATATTGAATAATTAATAAACATATTATGATGAAAGAAAGACTTGTTTGAATCTTGAAGGCAAAATGGTTCAATGGACCCCTGTACTATGTCGGTTTTGTAAGTTGGACACTTATACTTACATGTTTGTCATCTGAAATCCTGAACCCACTAAAAAGCAACATTTTAAATGCTTAGTGTAACACACTCACCCCACATCAGCTGCCACATCAACTGCCACATCTTTCACGTTATTTTTATATATAAAAATATTAACTATTAAAATAAATAAATAAATAAATAAACCCCTTCTCTCTCTTCCCTCTATTTTCCCCGTTCTTTCTGCCTTTCGTCTTCTTTTTCTTCTTTTTTTTTCTTCTTCTTCTTATTATTATTATTTCTCCTCTTCTCATTCATTTTTTTCTTTATCGTCTTCATCTTCTTATTTTTCTTGCTCTACAGAAAAATTAAAAAGTGAGGGCCGATACTTTAAGAAGCATGGAAAGAAGGGATTTTTGGAGATTTTTGTGATTTGGTTGATTCAAGAAACTTGAAATGGAGATTTTTGTGATTCAAGAAACTTGAAATTCAATGTTAAGACTCAATTTTTATGCTTTCTTTGAATTTTTTGTGATTTGGGTAATTTGAGAAACTTGAAATTCAATGTAAAAATTCAATTTTTGTGCTTTTTTTGAAATTTTTGTGATTTGGGTAGTTGAAAATTCTTGAATTGAGTGAATTTTATGAAGGCTGAAATTCTTGAAATTCCTGATTTGGGTAGTTGGAAATTCTTTGAAATTCTTGAATTTTCTTTGTTGCTGGGAACTGGTGGGGTAGCGGGGGAGAGGGTTTATGTCACAACCCAAAAACGAGGGTCATGATGACACTTGTCACGGTGTACCTTGACAAGTAAGCCTATCACCCCAAACTGATATGAAAAGAGGAAAAGATAGAAATATCCCAAGGTAAGACTTCTAGAATGAAGCCGAACCATATAAATACTCATAGCAATGCGGAAAGAACTTATCCAAAACACCAATCATGCCTAAAATCAGGTGTCAATAGTGTAAGAATTACTAATACAATCCAAGAGTCAAATACATTGGAAAAATAACCCCAAAGAAATAATAAATATTTTTGAATACTAATAAAGACATAACTACTATAGAAAGATAGAGGTGAACTTTGGACACATGAATGTCCAACCTCTATAGAGGTGAACTTTGGACACATGAATATCCAACCGCTACCTTGGAAGCTCCAACAATAGCCCGAATCAAGAAAGTTAAAGCGCACTCGAGCTAGGACCTGCACCAAAAGGGCGCAGTAGGCATGAGTATGGTCCACTTGTACTCAGTAGGTATCATAAGTCGACCAAGCAAAGTAGTAAATAAAGCATACAAAATATACACTAAGGGTATGTTACCTGTAATCAGAAAATGTCCCACAATGGTAACCCACACCGCTTGCACTAACAGTTCTAATATATCTCACATATATTACATCAACACACCAAGATATAGAACATAAGTATACATTACGTCACATATAAATAGAACAAGAGAGAACATGTAGATACTAGATCATCAAATATAAGTAAAGGAAGGTAATACAAATACATAGATGACAAGTCAATAAGATAAGACAACACAACATAAACACAATAAAGCAAATGCAATGTATATGATGATGATGATGATGATGATGCACGAGGTCATCGCACAACCTCCGGGATCGTTGCATAATCCCCGTATACACCTACAGAGGCAAGACTCCCAACACAGGACCCATGGGGGGTTTGTCAACCCATATACTGTCCACATATCTCATATCTCCTTTCCGGCATATCCCTCGAAAAGAGTTTTGTAAGGTTTTACAATATTTTTTTAAAAATGTATTGCTAGTGTTTCTCAGATGTTGCCATGGTGGTACTAATGTTTCATAAATGGGTATGATATGAAGATGTAATTCTCACAACCAATCACAATGAGTATTTCCACAATCAATCACATGATATATTTCCACAACCAACTACAATGATAAATTCCCACAACCACATGAGCCAATATCCACTTATTATTTTCGTTTCATCCAGGAATTGTGATGTCTCATATTCTAATAAAGTCTGAATATAATCATAATACACCAATGGTACCACATTAAACAACACAATGCAATTATTCACATGTATTCAAGGCTATCAATATCACATAAGACCCCACATGGTCAAATATATCACATGATATATCAATTTTGACAATTACATCACATATACGCCCCCACAGGGGTACAACACATAAATAAATATTTTTCATGATTAGTTCCCACCCTTAACGTGCAATTTGTACCATTATTTACTACCTAGCCTACTCTAAAAGAGTTAAGCCATAACCTACCTCGAAAGCGAAATCGGTCTGCTACACTTGAATCCGTGACCTTATTTTCCACGAACAATCCCAAATTACACTAAAAATATCAAATATGAAATCTACGCATCAAGACAAAACTAACGACACCCATATTGACTACTTTTAGTTCGGGATCAAAACGAACTCCCAAAATAGATTTTCAAAAAAGAAGGGCAAAATCAAAACTTTAATTTAAAAATATGTACCCCATATTTTTAGGAACCTATAGCTAAAAACCCAATTTAAATCGAGTCAAAAAAGGGTTCAAATTGAAGAAAAATTAATTTGGAGCTTTACCGGGTAAAGTCTTTGAAATTCGGGTTAAAGTAAAAAATCAGAGTTGTTTTGAAGGTTAAATTTATGAAAAACTAGTAATTATAAGCTAAAAATATTATTCAAGTAAAAGGGGTGAAATTTGAGTTTAAAATCATGCCCAAAGATTTTTGGGGTTTTGAGGAATTTATCAAGAAATTACTAAGAAAAGGAGTGAATTCTTACCTTAAATCCGTAATAAAACCAAGAAATGAGTGTTAATCTATCTTCCCAAACTCCCACAAATTTTATTTTTAAGCTCCCAAACTATTTAGGGTTTAATTCTTAAGAGGGCAAGATGAAAAATGAGCAAATAAACCAAAAAACTATTTATATAGTGCAGAAAATCTGCACTAAAAGGATACAAAAAGCTGCAATTTTTTTTTTTGTTTTAAAGTCCACTTTGGACTTTGACGGGGTGCCTGAGATTCGTTTGGAGTCTGATTTATAAAAATGAACTATGTAACCATACTAAATTTGACTTTTCGGACGCGATGGCGATATCAGATTTTCAAAAAATATCATTTTCACAAAGTTGACCCCCGAAACTCGAAATTATAATTTTTCAAATCGAGATTCGAAATGAGATTTAAAAGTCATAAAATCATACCAAATATGCTAACACCCTAAAATCAACATTATGGATCTGCTGGTGAAGTCAAATTTTCCATCCGAGGCCGTTACGAACAAATGTGGGTCCCACATCCTTATTTCTAATTTTTCAACTTTCTGACCAATACGTCGAAATAAGCTTGGGTGTATCGGAACCCAAACCAAAGGTCTACCTATCCTAAAATCGATATTCCAGAGTTGCTGGCCTAGTCCGTTTGGCCATTCATCATACGAATCAAAAGATATCCACATAAGTCCCAAAAAAAGCTCTAAAAGTCATCAAAAACCACAATATTGCATAAATGATACCAAAATGCATCGAAAATCATGGCAATCACTCCCACACCCCAAAAATATCACAATATAAATACGAAGAGGGGAAAAATAGTTAAATCACACAAAATCACAAATTTCACATATTTATCAAAATTTTTAGGTCGTTACAGTCTGGGGGTGGGATGGGGGAAAGGGGCTTGGGGAAGTTAGCTGGAAGGGGATGGGTGGGTGGAAAGGGGGTGGGGGAGGTGGGGAGGGGCTGGGAGGGGGGTGGGGGGGGGGGGGGAGTTGGGGAAGTTTTTTTTTTATTTTTTTAAATTTATTATTTTTAAAAATATTTTTAAGTTTAAAAAGATGGAGAAAAATAGACCTTTTTAATTTTTTTTTAATTTTAATATTATTTTTATTGTTTAAAAATTATTTTAATATAAAATTGATCAAAAATTAACCCCACTCGCACCCTAGGCGCGTGCCTACACGCGTCTCATCCTAGTCAACACTTTTAATGCCACAAAGGCCTGGTCAACGGTCAAAGGGTTTGAAATATTACTTTTTAGTGGGTTCAGGGGTCTAGATGATAAATATGTTAGTAGAAGTGTCCAACTTACAAAACCGACATAGTAAAGGGGTCCATCAAACCATTTTGCCAATCTTGAAATATGAAAGATACTACGTGAATTCAAAGACTTGTTTGGCATGATTCTCGATGCGATCGAAAGTAATTTATGCAAGTTTATATTTTTTAGAGGCTGAGAAGCCATATAATTGACTTTGATAAACATTCATTGTTCTGATTGTCTGATGCCAAAATGAACTGTGCCAAAAGATCTGGAATATCAAAATTGGGTTAGTAGCGGGGTTGGTTAAGATTCAGGGCTTTTATATCTCATATCAACCCTTAGTTTGGAAATAATAAACATGGAGCCCCAAGGGTTAATTTTGTAAAAATAAACTGTTTTAAAAAATTCAACATCACCATTGATTTTGAAACATTGAAATAAGCCTAGCAGCATGTATGATTTATTTTTATTGGGTTTTAAACAAATCCTAGTGGTCTATTCGGAAATATTCTCTACCTAAAAAAATCCGTTAGTGCAACTGTTTCTCCTTCGCAATCGCATGGTCACATATCACAATCGTGGAGCTCGATGGTAAAATGTATCACAACCGCGTGGTGGAGGTATCGTGATAGAAATATGCTAATTGATGGACTTGGTCGGGTTGACTCATCGCGGCTGCGAGGCCCAGCTATGTAACTGCGATGACCATACTCATTGCCGGTCAACGATGACCCTTTCTATCATGAGGTAAGGGCCCGCAATTATGAGACACTATTTACTAAATAGTATAAAAGCCTCTTCTTCTCATCTTTCCTTTATTTTAGACCTTTGAGCTTTGGGTTTGGGAGATTCTTGAGGATTACTTCACCATTTTGAGCTTGGATAAGCTCCAAAACCTTATTTTCATTATTTTTTATCGATTATATCATCAAAAATAACTTTAAATCATGATTTTAAAATAAAAAATTGGGTTGTTTATCGATAAAATTTTAAAAGAATTTTCTTTAATTTGGACCTTATTTTAACCTATTTTCATATGGATTTTCTCTTGTAAACTCCTATAACCTTGGGTAATGTGTTTATCATTATCTTTCTTTTAATGCGTAGATACTATATTTGAATGTTATAGTTGATTATGATCCTATTCATAAAGGTAAGACTCTAGGTTGAACCACTTTAGATCGGGATTTTGTCATTTTGAGGTAAGTTATGACTTTGTTTCTTTCAGATTAAGTTGGGTAGTTAATAAATACCTAAAGCATGCTATAGGTTGTTGTAAATAAGTATGGGGTTTACTTTTTTAGATTATTTTTACTGTTGCATGCTCATGGGGACTTATATTCTATTATGGTTGGTTTGTGATATTTGATATTGTGTGTTGCCCATGTAGGGGCTTTACTTACATTATCAGCCTTATTTGTGCAATTTAAATTTCTTTATTCTAGATATGATGCTCATGCAGGGGATCAATTCACTAATATAGGCCTTAATTGACCATTAGTTGCCTTTTTCATGATAGAAATACCTGAGTTAGGAATTGGTATAATATTAATGATATCTAGCATGCATATTTATGCTATTGGTGTTTAATTGGAGTTGATGATCATGAATTGTGGATATATTGCATTGATTTTAGATATCACTTATATACATACATATTGATGGATTGGATATCATCATATTGAGTTGATTGTGTGTATTACATCCTCATTCCATGCTATACATTCATGAGAAGCTTGTACCATTGAGAAACACTATTTTTGAAAGAAAATGAGATACTTTCATGAAAATCCTCTTCGTGAACACGATCTGGAGGGGTGAGTCAAGATTTAAAATATGAAATATAGTATGTGGGTTGAAAACGCCCATGGGTCCTACCTAAGAGCTACAAGCTTGATAGGTGTATACAAAAAGTCATGCGATGGCTTTTATCTTTCATCCCATCCATATTACATTGCATTGCATTTTCATATGCGTCTTGCTTGATTTTCCTTAGTTTTCTTGACTTATGCTTAGTTTTAATGTATTATTTTTGTTTATATTTGTGTTGTCACTATTTTGGTATACTTATAAATAGTAAAACTGTTAGTGGAGACGGTGTGAGCTACCGTTTCAGACTTTTATTCTTGCAGGTGACATGCTCATAGTAAATTTTACTTAACTTCTTTTCTAATTTTCTCAGTTGGCCTATGATACCAACTAAGTACAAGTTGATCGTTCCCACCCTTACTGTACCCTTTTGGTGTAAATCTGAGTATGAGTACCAGACATAGTAGCTAATTCTCGTAGATTGAAGCAGTGTTTGAGGCATTGGGTTCTCTAGGGATTTTCAGAGGTGACTCCGGACTTTCTCTTATCTTACTTTATATTTTTATTTTATTTTCTAAGACAAATATGTATTTTTCAAATTATGTTATGTACTTGACGCTCTTATAATTTGACACTAGATTTTGGAGACTTATGAGATTTTTGTCTGTTATTTTACTTATGTTTTGTACTGGTTTGTCTTCATTCTAGAAGTCTTACCCTGGTTTATGATACTATCGATTTTATTTCTCCTTTATCCATTTGGGTGAATGACTTACTTATTAATGCTAAGCCGTGATAAGTGCCATCATGACCTATTTTTGGTCATGACAAATTGCTATTAGATCTAGGTTTACCGGTCTCATAAGTGTCAGAGTAGGATGTTTAGTAGAGTCTTCCAGATTGGTATGTACACGTTCGTATCTATCTTTGAGAGGGTATAAGATATTTTGGAAAAACTTTTCCCTTTTGATTCTTAGTCATATGGGTTGTTCTTACCCAGTGTTCTAAGTTATGTTCTACTCTTTTTTGCATAGAGATGAGAACTATATTTTGAGAGGCTAGGGATGCTGAGCCAGCACTAAAATATAGATCCTAGATGAGAGGGAGAGGCAAGGGTCGTGAATGATCCTGAGATAGAGGACGGGCACAAAAAGCTACCTCAGCTGGAGGACGTACTAGGGAAGCCTTTCCTATGCCCAGGGTTATGTATTCCAGGAATGATCCTTAGACAAGAGATGCAGGGCTAGCTCAACTCCCAGAGGGTTTAGTTGCTACCCTAGTTAGGAAGGGTCTGTTGATTAGGTTATTGAATTTCTTGGACGGTGTTCCCTTGAATGCACCTAGTGTTTCTCCAGCTTTGAGTATGGTATCGCTAATAGTACCGATGTCTGTTGTCTATACTGATATCTTCTTATGGTATTCTTTAGACTTCGAGTAGTGCTCCACCTTCTGTGAAAGTATCTAACTATGATGTTCAAATTTTAGGGGTACAACCTTCATTTATGGTACCCCTATATGTGGATTCTTAGCCTTCCATACTTAATTTTGCTCCAGTTTCTTTAGGGACAGTTATGTCTTTTGATGATTAGAAGAGATTTTTGAGGTTTTGTTTAATTTAGTTCACCCAAGTTTAGAGGATCTATTTGGGAGAATGCATATGAGTTTTTGATTGATGACAAGAGAAGTTATATAATCATAGATCCCTTAAGTCTGATGGAATTTCTTATACTACCTATCAGCTGACAGATATGGCTAGGGATTGGTGAAGGTCGTATGCTAGTTGAAGACCTTTAGGTTTACCTGCAATGACTTATACTTAGTTTTCTGAGGCCTTCTTGAGGAGATTTGTATTGTAGTGCTTTAGAGGTCGGATGCGTAATGAGTTTGATCACTTAGAGCAGGGCACATGACTATTATTGAGTATGAGGCTGGTTTCACACTTTATCTGGGTATTCAACACTAGCATCTCTGTCAAGTCTAGGAGGATTCAAAAGTTTGTAAAGGGATTAATGGTACTTATTAGTTAGCTACAACTCATATGATAGTTTTAGGGGCTTATTTCTAGAGTATTATTGAGCATGCCAAAATGACCTAGTCTATTATCCATGCTACTCATGAAGGCACCAAAAAGGTGTGTCATCATGGACAGTTTACTAAGCATGCCTGCCAAGGTAGATATTTATCTGGTAGAGGTTCTTATGGTTATTATGGTAGGATGGTTTAGGGTGCTTTACAGGGATAAGGTGGTAAAACTTTAGGTTCAACGACTTCAGGCAGTTAGACATTAGAATAGGGTGGTCGTTCTAAATCAGCTGCACCTACTCAGATTGAGTCAGTCCATAGAGAATGTTTCTTATGTGATGATTTTATCCATATGGCAAAAGGTTTGCCATGATGTATTTTCAGACCTACTCTTATAGCTACAGTGTGAGGTGGTTCACAGAGTGGTAAGGTTATTGCTAAAGATGCTTGAGGTAGAGGTAGAGGTGTTTGTGGTGGTGATCATAAGGTTAATTAGTCAAGAAGCAAATGTGGTCAGTGCTATTCTATACTTGCTAGATCTAAGGCATGGGCCTCTAATACTATTATTACAACTATCATCCTAGTTTTCTATAGATATACTTTCATGTTATTTTCCCCTAGGTTGACTTTTCCTATATGTCCACATATTTTTCTTTTGGTTTTGGTATGATGTGTGAGACTCTTCCTACACCACTACATATTTCTATCCTTGTAGAAAATTCTTTAGTGATGGATCAGTGTACCAATCTCGTATGGTTCCCTTGTAGGCGTGAGAATTTGGTAGAGTTAATTGTCCTAAATATGGTTGAAGTTGATGTTATCTTTCGTATGGATTGTTAGCTTCTTATCATGCTATTTTAGACTATAGTGACAAGACCATGACCTTAGCTACGTCAATTCTCCCGAGGTTAGCTTAGAAGGTTACACTTAATATGGGTCCAAAAGGATGCTTTATATTTTTTGTGTGCTCATCGCATGATAGAAAGATGGCATTTGTCTTATCTATCCTATATCTATAATACTAGTGTTGCCTTATTTCCTCCCATATATTCTATACGAGTTGTTCATGAGTTCAATAATGTGTTTTCTATGGATTTTCCAAGTATACCTTCTGATCATGATATTGATTTTGCTATTGATGTGGAGCTAGGAGCCAAGCCTATTTCTATCCTTCTCTATGGGATAACCCTAATAGTGTTAAAGGAGGTGAAGGAACATTTGGAGAATTTGTTAGGTAAGGGGGTTTATTAGACCTAGTATGTCTTCTTGAGGTGTGCCTATTTCATCTGTGAAGAAGAAGCATAGTTCTATGCATATGTGCATTGATTATAGGTAGTTGGACAAAGTGATGATTAAGAACAAGCATTCTTTCCTTGCATTGATGTTCTTTTTTGCTAACTTTTAGGAGATTTAGTGTTCTCCAAGAGTGATTTGAGATTTGGGTATCACTAGTTGAAGATTAGAGCTTTAGATGTTCTAAAGATGACTTTTCAGACTCAATATGAGCATTTTGAGTTCTTGGTTATGTCTTTTTGGATTGACCAATGTCCCAACAGTGTTCATGGAGTTGATAAACTAGGTGTTTCGATACTATCTCACCTCCATTATTTTTTATTTATAGAATATCTTGGTTTACTCAAATAGTGAGGCTGGCCAAGTAAAGCATTTGAGGATTATACTTTAGAGGTTGTGCGATGAGAAGTTGTATGCCAAGTTTTTTAAGTGTGATTTTTTGTTGGATTCCATATATTTCTTGTGTCATGTCATGGACAAGGATGGTATTATGATTAATCTATCCAAGATAACGAAAATTTGTGATTGGGATAGACCTACTTCTCCTACCAAAATTTAGAGTTTCTTTGGCTTGGCGGGTTATTATTAATGTTTTATAAAGGATTTCTCAGCTATTGCATCTACTTTGAATAAATTGACTCAACAAAAAATAATTTTTAAGAGGTCGATTGTATGTGAGAAGAACTTTCAAAAGCTCAAAGAGTTGTTGACTTTGGCTTCTATCTTAGTTGTTGACTTCAACTTCTATCTTGACTTTTCCCAAGAAGGGGGTGGGTTTTTACCTTGTTTTGTGATTTTTTAATGTTAGTTTGGGTGCAATGTTGCTGCATGAGGGTAAGACTTGCTTAAGCCTTCATCAGTTGAAGCCTAGTGAGAGAAAGTACTCTACCCATGATTTAGAGTTATCAACCGTAGTGTTTGTGTTGAAGTTGTGCGTCATTACTTGTATGGAGTTCTTCATGAGATTTTATCGAACCATCATAGCCTTTAATAATTCTTCAGACAAAGAGATCTTAATATGCGATAATGATGTTGGCTTGAGTTGCTTAAGGATTATGACCTCACTATTTTGAATCATCCGAGTAAGGATAATGTGGTTGTGGATGCCTTAATCTAGAAGTAGATTAGTGTGGATAGTTTAGCTCATCTTTTGACCCAGGAATTTAGCCTTGGACGTTCAGTTTTTAGATAACCAGATGGTAGGCTTGATATTTCAACTCGCTACCATGTTTTAGACTTTATTGATGCTAGATCTTCCTTGATGGAGCATGTTTGAGCTCATTAGTTTAATGATAAGAGTTTGATAGTGATTTGAGATAAGGTGTTGAGTGGTGAGGCTAAGGCAATATCTCTTAATTTTGATGGAGTTTTGAGGATTAGAGGCTGAGTTTGTGTATCGAGAGTTGGTGGATGGGTAAGATTAATTTTTGAAGAGGATCATAATTCAAGATATTTTATCCATCAAGGTGTGACTACGATGTATCATATTTTAAAGTTGCTTTATCAGTGTTATTGATTTCATGTAGTAGGGACCAAATACCAGGTGCAGTGTAACTGTTGAATTTAAAGATATGAATATGAATGACATATTGATAGGGGGAAGTAAGTGATGTGCTGAATAGATGAGTGAAGGAAGGCATAATGATAGGGGGAAGTAAGTACAGTGGCAAATATGAAAATGATATTTTTTAATATAAATCGATAACAAGGGATCAAATCCCTATGTTGCAAGGTGATGGAAGCATATTTATTGAATAATAAGGGGGAATATTCATCTTCAGTAGTGGTAATCACTTTGATTAAATATGATGAGTGAATATTGATGCTTAAAGATTTGTGGTTGGTTTGTCATCATCAAAAGGGGGAAAATTGTTATATGTTGTTTTGATGATGAGCAACTTACTACAAAGGACCAGGTCCCTGGTCTTCAAGGGTAAAGGTATAATTGGCACGCGCCTGCACAGTTTTGTCATCTAGTGTAACAAACTGCTCAGGTATTACCGATACTATTTGGACACCTGGTTCAATAACATTACAACCCTAATCATCATATCTCTCTATATAAAAAATTATATTTCTCAATTGTTTGAGTTTTCACAATCCAAAAATTGATGAGTGAAAGAAGAGAAAACTCATCCTAGCTCAAATGCTCAAGTATATCATTCTGTGTGTTGAATGCAGTGAGTGTTCTTGAGTGTGTCATGGTCTGTAACTGAATTACTCATTCTATAAGAGTAATGAACTTTTATTTTATCTTTGAGAGTACTTAGGTAGAGTTGCCTAAGTTTGAAACTAGTTAGAGTTAACTAGTATTGAAAGAGTCTTGGCAGAGTTGCCAAGTTAGGCTGTAATAGAGTTACCACAAGCAAGATAAGCCTAGAGTTAGGCTGAAATCGAGTCTATAATCAAGAGGTAGATTATAGTGGATTTCTGATGTGCTTGTGAGGGCAAGCCATATTTTTTCCTCTCTTGAGAAAGGAGGTTTCCCCTTTAAATCTTGTGTTATTTAATGTTCCTGCACTATTTTTTGTTCTTGGTTTATTTACTGCCTTATTTCTTGTGATTGACTTTGAGGGACCAGGTCCCTCATTTTGTTGTGCAACCTTCAAGGGTTTCAACAGTTATGAAGAAGTATGTGGCATATTTTGTAGCTCGTAGCTTGTGTTGTTACTCAGTGAAAGTTGAGCATCTCAGACAAAGTGGTTTGGTTCGGATAGTACACATTCCTGAGTGGAAGTGAGAGTGGATATCTATGAATTTTTTGATTGAGTTTCCTTATAATTCTTGTGGTTCTGATAGTGTTTGCATCATCATGGATCGGATAACCAAGTCATCCCATTTCAGCCCTATTAAGATCTCATCTAGTGCCTAGAAGTTAGCCCGTATCTACGTTTATGAGATAGTTCATCTTTATGGAGTACCCGTGTCTATTATTTCAGACAAAGCCTCAATGTTCACTTCTACCTTTTGGAAGACCTTTCAAGAGGAGTTGGGTACTTGGGTTGACTTTAACATAACTTTCCACCCATGGACCAATGGTCAATCAAAGAAAATATTCATTTTTTGAAAAATATGCTCTGCGCATGTGTGATGCAATTTGGAGGTCAGTGAGAGAAGTATTTCTCTTTGGAAAAGTTTTCTTATAATAGTAGGCATTATTTAGGGTATTGAGATGGCCCCTTTCGAGGTGTTGTATGATAACATTGTCGATCTCTTATTGGTTGGTTTGAGATTTCCAAGGTTAGACCCCGTGGTATGACATGTTTTTTGAGTCTTTGGATAGATTTTGGGTGATTCAAGATAGACACTAGGCATCCCAAATTAGGTAAAAGAGTTATGTGAGCCGTAGAATTCATGCCTTAAAGTTTGGGATTGGTGATAGAGTCTTTTTTATGTGTTTCCCTTTAAGGGTGTGATGAGTTTTCAGAAGAGGGGAAAGCTTAGCCCAAGGTACATTGGAACATTTGAGATTCTTCAGATATTTGGTAAGGTCGCTTATGAGTTGGCCTTACCTCTAGACTTTTCAGCCGTTTATCCCATTTTTTTATGTCTTTATGCTTTAAATCTATATTTTGGATGAGTCTCATGTGCTTCATTGAGATTTGGTCTAGTTGGATGAGAAGTTGACTTTTTTTGAGAAGCCAGTCTCCATTTTAGCCAGAGATTTTAGATGGTTGCATTCTAAAGATATACTCATGGTTAAGGTTAAGTGAGACACCGTCCTATTGAGGAGGCTACTTGAGAGCTTGAATCTGACATGCGTAGTAGTTATACTTATCATTTTATCGATTCAGGTATTTCTTTGCCTTTTAGTTTAAGGACGAACTAGCATTTTAGTGGTGGATGTTGTAATGAATCGAATTTAGAATTTTCCATTTCTATGTGTTTTGACCATTTTCCCATTTCCCGTACATGTTGATTTTGAGTTTTGAGGATGGTTGGCATGATTTGCAATGCAATTTTGAACAATTTGTGCGAGTTTGTGATTTTTAGAGCCTTGAGAAGCCATATAGTTAACTTCGATAAATATTTATTGTTCTAAGTGTTGGATGGAAAAATAGACTGTGTCAACAAATCCGAAATGTTGAAATTGGATTAGTAGCAGGGATAGTTTGAATTTGAGGTTTTTGTATCTTATTATGATCCTTGGTTTGAAAGTAGTGAAAATGAGGTCCCGAGGGTTATTTTTATAAAAAAATCATATTTTTAAAAATCCAATATTGCCATTGAGCCAAGAACGTCAAAATTAGCCAAGTAGGATATATGGTTTATTTCTGTCGGGTTTTAAACGATTCTCTAGGATTCGTTTGGAGACATCTCCATACAAAAATTTTATTAGTTTAGCATTTTTGGTGTATCAGGTCCTCTTTTGTGATTTCTCTCACTTTTCGTGATTGAGGACCTCAATGATGGAAAGCATCGCAATCGTGTGGTGGAGGTATCGCGATGGGTCAATTGGTGGATTGGGTCGAGTTGACTCATCGCAATAGCGAGGCCTATTTATGCGACCGTGATGACCAACTGATTGATGGTCAACGTTGACTCTCTCTATCATGAGGTGGGGACCTGAGATTACAAGGCACTATTCACTAAACAATATAAATGTCTCTTCTTCATGTTTTAGACCTTTGAGCTTCGAGTTAGGTGATTCTTGAGGATTTCTTCATCATTTGAGCTTAGGTAAGCTCCAAAACCTTGTTCCCATTATTTTTTATCGATTATATCATAAATAACAACTTTAAATCAAGATTTCAAAGTGAAAAATTAGGGGTTTTATCGATACAGTTTAAAAAGGTTTTTGTTCTACTTGGAACTCATTTTAAACCTATTTTTGCATGGGTTTTCTACTGTAGACTCATATAACCTTGGTTAATGTGTTTTAAAAAAATGATTTACCCATTTCATTTTCAAACTCATTTTTCAAATCCATGTTAGACCTTTCTCGAATATGACCGACATGGGTATAATTAGTATAGTTGATTCTGAGGCTGTTTGTGAGGAGAAGGCTTTGGTTTGAAGCACTTTAAATGGGAATTTAACAGTTTTAAGGTAGGTTATGACTTAATTTCTTTCAGGTTAATCTAGGTAGGTAATAAATAAGTAACACATGCTATGGGTTAGGGTAAATAATTACAGGGTTTACATTTTGAGATTATTTTTACTGTTGCTGCCCGTGTGGTGGGCCTTACATTTTATTGTGGTTAGTTTGTGATATTTGATATTGTGTGTGGCTTTATTTGACATCATTGGCTTTTCTGGCAGTTTGAATCCCTTATTCTAGATATAATGCCCCTATGGGGCATAATTCGCTAATATTGGTCTTAATTGAGCTTGATTGCATTTATCATGATAGAAATACCCTAGTTAGGGAACAATATGTTATTGATGATGTCATACATGCATATTTACTCTGTTGGTTCCTAATTGGAGTTTATGATCATGAATTGTGGACGTACTGAGTTTATTTGTGAGATCACTAATATATATACGTGATCATAGATTGGATATCATCATACTGAGCTGATTGTGAGGATAACATCCTTATTCCATACATATACATTCCTGAGATGTTCGTACCACTAAGAAACACTATTTTGAAAGAGAATAAAACAGTTTTACGAAAACCCTCTCTGTAACACGAGCTTGAGGGGTGAGTTGAGATTGAGATATGAAATATGGTATACGGGTTGCGAACCCTTCTTGGGTCCTACCTGTAAGCTACAAGCTTGGTGGGTGTATACAAAAAGTCATGTGATGACTTTCATTATTTATCCCATCCAAATTGCATCGCATTGCATTTTCATACAAATCTTGCTTGATTTTCTTTAGTTTCTTTGACTTGTACTTAATTTTACTATTATGTTTTTGTTTATATCTATGTTGTCTCTATTTTATATATATATATTTTTATTAGATCTATTAGTGGAGACAGTGTGAGCTATCCTAGTGGGCCGGGAGATCTATTTTCTTCTTGTAGGTGATGTGCTTATAGTATCTTCTATTTATCTTATTTCCTACTTTGCTGAGTTGGCCTATGATGCCTATTGAGTATAAGTGGACTGTAGCATCCCCTACTATTCCCTTTTGGTGCATATGTATATATATACATATATATACTCACATTAAATTTATTAGTGGAGACGGTGTGTGCTACCATTTGAGACTTATCTTCTTGCAGGTGATGTGCTCATAGTATCTTTTACTTATCTTATTTCCTATTTTGCTCATTCAGACTATGATGCTTACTGAGTATAAGTGGACCGTACTCACCCGTACTGTGCCTTTTCGGTGCAGATTCGAGTACGTGTACCAGACATGGTAGATGATTCTCACGGATTAGAGTGGTGCTCGAGGTATTGGATGCTCGAGGGATTTTCAAATTCGACTCTTGACCTCCTCTTATCTTACTTTAAGTCTTTATTTCATTTTTTGAGATAAACATGTATTTTTCAGATTCTGTTATGTATTATATGCTCTTATACGTTGATACAATATTTTGGGGACTTATGAGCATTATTTAACTTCTATTTTACTTATGTTTCATACTAGTTTGACTTAGTTCTAGAAGTCTTGTTTTGGTTTATGTTTTTGTTGATTTGCTTACTCCTTTATCAATTTGGGTAATTGGCTTACTTATCAAGTCTAAGTTGTAATAAGTGTCATCATGACTCATTTTTGGGTCATTATAATATGTGAGATTAGCTATATTTATAAATGTTGAGCAGAGATCGATATTTAATCATGAAGAGAGAAATTATTAAGATATGAATAATTGAGCCAATCATCAATTTGGTTAAACAAATAAAATTGTAATAAGAAAGTTATATATCACAAACCTAAAATTTATACTTGTAGAATTACCAGTATGTCACGGTTCGACTTCTTTATTCATGATCACACCTACTCCAACCCACCAGTAGGTAAGCTAAGGCATTGTTGTAACACCCCAAGTTTGTTTATCCCTGAAAATTTTTGGGTTTTGTGCTTAGTGCCCAGGGTACGACTTTGGTAAGGAGTCATGAAGACTCTATACGAGTTGTCTAGTATCATCTTACAAACTAGTGTAGGTTCCCTAAGTTTCTTTACTTATCACGATTGTTTCCTAATAAGTCGTAATGACTCCTTGTGAGTTGTGGTGTACAAGTCACATGAAATCCAGTATAAGTGACTAAAAGCTACCGGTGTGATAAAAATAGGACTCTACAAGTTGTATGGTCTAGTCACGAGTTGTAGGGTGTGCCTCGTGACCAAACTGGTGAGGGGCCTCTAAGCTTCTGCCTAGGCTACAGGACGAGTTATAATGACTAAGTATGAGTCGTGGGGTACGACTCATAATCAGACAAGTATGTATGACCTGTGTCTATACCCAAACTATGAATTACTATGATGACTCGTAACCAAATGTCACAAGTCGTCACATGATCCATACCAACTGGGTGTTTTTTCTGTACTTTGAATTGAGGGCATTCTTGTCTTTTTACTCTTTCCCCAATTAAAACCTATGACTATAAAACACATAAAGAGGGTTATTTTTATCACTTTAACAATCATAAACTACTCTCTACTCTCTCATACTCTCCAAGTCAATAACAACTAGGGTTTCTCAAGGTTGGTCATCTAGGGCTCTAAAATTGGTTTCTTCTCCATAGCTCTTGATATATCAGTCATGTATCTCTTCCCCTAAACTTTTTTTTAAAAAATATGTGTTTAGAATTGTTATTCATGTGATTAATTGATGGTTTTGGAAATTGGGTTGAGGGCCTTTAAATGTTATTGTTGGAATTGCTTTTCTGATGGCTTTTGTGAATCATTCATATTTTGAATTGATAGTTTTTGAACTCATTAGGTGCATGGTCATGGTAAGTGGGAATAGGGGCTGTGGATTGAATTGAAATTGGTAATAACCTCAACCCACCTTATGAAATTGGCTTTGAATATGAGTATATGCATATTGAATCTACTTTTGGAACTACTACATAATATAGAAGGTTAATAAAACATTATGGTTTTAAATTGAACCTTAGGAGTCGTGGATTCCCGTAGGCTAATAAATAACTGAAAATAAAGGGCCGTAGATTCCCCTACGTTAATGGATAATTGACATTGAACCTTAGGGGTAGTGGATTCCCCTATATGCATGAATGATTTCCAAGTAATGATAATTGGAATGGCATGTTGATAATATCTTGCAAGCATAGTTGATATGACAAAACCAAGGGGTTATGCCTTAATGAATGATTATTGGTTTAATAAATGAGAATGTGTAAATGTTTTAATTGGGCTTAAAGGGGATTAAGTAGCTGAGTCGTGAAAGTGGAGGTCCCAAGGGATTGATACTAGAAACCCATATTTGCCCATTTAGGGGTTGGTCTTGATGACCGTGTGCTTGTGTCACACTTTATATATTTGTATCTAGGATTAATAAAGGGTTGTATATTCTCCAGCCTTTCTTAATACCCAATTCGTGTGGCTAACATGCACTGGGACTCTTTCAACAGGGTGAGAGTTGGACCTATATAGCCTGTGGGTATAGATGACAGTTTGATCAATACAATTCGTGTTAATGTTTTAACTCTTATGCTAAACCTTATTCCCTATCCTAGCATATTATATATGTATATGATTTTGTGCATACGGTTTTGGAATGATTGATCATGGCATAATTTTATCCCTTCCTTGAGTTATATGCTAGCACTCATCCTACTAACCATCCTCGGATGCTGTATCCCTATGCGATGCAGGGTCTGGAGATATTTCTATTTTCTTACACAGTGATAGGTGATTTTTGTTTGTTTGATGGTCTGTCTTGAAGTGGTGACCTTTTATTTTACAAAAGGCCCTCATTTTATGGTCTTATCTTTTCTTAGTCTTAGACTATTTCAGTGTTTTTGGCTATGGTTGAGGGTATGTCCCAACTTAGGTTGATGTTTGGTTTCTTAGAGGCTTTTGTGGAAAACAAAGTATGGGTGGATTGTGTTATGGGATTCTTAGATCCCTATCTTGTAATTTGTTTGGAACTCAGTTCTATCTTGTTATGTGTTTGGAACTTAACTTTATCTATTTATATGTCTAAAACTCATCCGCTACTAGTTATATTGTATTATGTTTGGCTAGGCTAATGGGGGTGGTCTTTGATCCTTAGCGGACTTGAGATACCCATCACAACGAAACCCTTGTTTGGGTCATGACAAGCCTTGTATCTGAGCCTAGGTTCACGGTCATTGGGAGTCCATAAAGCCATACTAAGTAGATTCTCTTTTAGAGGTGTGTTGCACGCCAAAATTTTAAGGGAGAGGCTGTGAGTCATTTAGAAATGTTTTCCTTTCTTGTGATCTATTTTTTGGACTATAGAGTCTTTCTTGAAAGCTCCTTCAATCTCTATTTGCTCGTATTTTAGATTATGGCTTCCCAAAGATCTGATGCTTATGGAAACTCCTCAGTCCCATCTAGGGACAATGTGGATGGAACTCATTCTACTTCTAGGGTACAAACCTAATCTTGGGTCCTTGCTCCTAATAACCTACGTGGAGTTCTACCAGTCCTTCCTGCGCTTCTTGGGTTGATGATGTTCCTGCCCCACTTCCCCAAGGAGATATTTCTAATGCCAAATTTCATTGATTTATTTATCTGCTGGCTCAATTGGTGACTTCTCAGTGTCATAAGACTGACCGTGTTAGTTCTATTGCTCCATCTTCTGAGGTCACTAGGGTTAGCTAGTTTATGAGGTTAAATCCCCCAACCTTCACCGGCTCTAAGGTTGAGGAGGATCCTTAAGGGTTTGTTGATGAAATGGGAAGATATTAAGGCGATGCATGCTACTAATGTGGAGGGTGTAGATTTTTCTGTATATCAGTTAAAAGATGAGGCAAATCAGTAATATGAGGAGTGGGAGAAGTCGAGGGGGTGATGAAGATGATCAGGCTATGTGGGATGAATTTTTTGGTATTTTCCTTGATCGTTTCTTTCCTTAGGAGTTGAGGGAGGTTAAAGCTGAGGAATTTATGAATTTAAAGTAAGGAATGATAATTGTGAAAGAGTATGCTTGAAGTCCATCAGTTGTCTCATTACACTCTGGAGTTAGTATATAGTATGAGATTTAGAATGAGGAAGTTTACTTCTGGTTTGTCTCATAACTTGGTATTGGAATGTAAAACTACAATGCTGAATAATGATATGGACATCTCAAGACTTATGTTGTATATGCAGCAGGTGTAGGAGAAAAAAAGAAATAAGAGGTTTAGATACTCAGAAAAGGGTGGAGGCTAGCAAGGCAGTGGTAGAGATGGTAGGTGGTAGGGTAAGAAGAGGACTTGGGAAAATTTTAATTTCTATTCGATGGCTAATACTCCTTATCCTAAATCATCTGGTGATCATCATTTTTAGGCTGACAGTGGGTTTAAGTCCTAGGGTGCCCAGACTCAGGCTATTGGAGCTCAGCCAGGTCCATCATATACTCCTTGCAGATTCTGTAGACAGTTGCATCATGGTTAGTATGATGATGGGAGGAATGAGTGCTATAATTATGACCAACAGAGGCATTTACAGTGACACTGTCCATCTAAGGTTGCTTTTAGAGCTAATAAGGTTCTAGGTTCTACTTCATCAGCTCCTACACCAAAGGGTGCTACTTTTGGTACAGTATTGGTCGAAACCGTCTTTATGCTCTTGCTACCCCTTAGGAATCTAAGGTATCTCCTAATATTGTTACTGGTATGTTACATTTTTCTCTAGTGATATATATTGCCTTCTTGATCTGGGTTCTAGCCATTCTTCTATAACCCCTTGTGTGACTATTCATTTTCGTTTTGGTCCTAAGTGCATTTCCAATCCCTTCTCTTTGTCTACCCCGATGGGTGATTTTATTATGGCTAAAAAAGTCTATAGAGGCTGTGTGGTGTCTATCTATGGTAAGGAGACTTTGGTGGACTTGATAGAGTTCGATATGCTAGACTTTAATGTGATTTTGGGGATGGATTGACTCTATTCGTGCAATAATTCTCTCGATTGTAGGAGCCAAAAGGTCAGTTTCTAATCCCTAAATAAGACTATAATTGAGTAGGAAGAGAGTTCTCTAGTACCTAAGGGAAGGTTCATTTCTTATCTTAGAGCCAGAAAGTTGATTTCCAAGGGGCGCCTATATCATCTAGTATAGGTTAAGTATTCTGATTCTAAAGGTCCTTCCTTGCAATCTATCCCTATTGTTAATGAGATTCCTAAAGTGTTTCTCGATGATCTTCCTGGTATTTCTCCTAATAGGGAAATAGACTTTGGGATCAATTTTCTACTGAATACCCATCCTATATCTATCCCTCCTTATAGAATGGCTCTGACCTAGTTGAAAGAAATAAAAGAGCAATTAAAGGATCTACTTAGTAAGGGTTTTATTCTACCTAGTGTGTCTTCATGGGGTGCTCCTTATCTTTTCATGCGTAAGAAGGATGGGTCCCTTCGAATGTGTATAAATTATCGATAGTTAAATAAGGTGACAGTGAAGAATAAGTGCCCTTTTCCTAGGATTGATGATCTCTTTGACTAGCTTCAGGGTGCTAGATATTTCTCTAAGATTGATCTTCAATTGGGTTATCATCGATTGAAGATTAGTGAGGTGGATATCCGTAAGACCGCTTTTTGTATCCAGTATAGTCACTATGAGTTTTTGGTCTTGTCCTTTGGTTTGACTAATGCTCTGGCTGCCTTTATAGACCCGATGAACTGGGTATTCAAGTAATTTTGTATTTGTTTTTTCATTGTCTCTATTGATGATATATTGGTATTTTAAAAGTGAGGAGGATCATGCTAATCACTTCCAAGTAGTGCTACAGACTCTTAAGAATCAATGATTGTATGCTAAGTTTTTGAAGTATGAGTTTTGGTTGAATGTTGTAACCTTTCTGGGTCTTGTTATTTTGAGTGAGGGGATCATGGTGGATCTACAGAAGGTTGAGGAAGTTAAGAAGTGGCCTAGACCCACTACTCTAACCGATATTTGGAGCTTTTTGGGTTTAGCTGGGTATTATAGGATATTTGTGGAGAGCTTCTCTTCTATTGCTGCTCCATTGACTAAGTTGACTCAGAAAAAGGTGAAATTTATATGGTCCAATGCTTGTGAGGGTAGTTTTGTGAAATTGAAGGATAAGTTAACTTTCGTGCCAGTTTTGACCTTGCCTAAGGGTACTAATGGTTTTTTTGTTTACTTTGATGCATCCCATGTGGGATTGGGTTGTATTTTGATACAGCATAGTAGGGTTATGACATATGCCTCTAGACAGTTGAAGGTCTATGAAAGGAATTATTTAATGCATGATTTGGAATTAGTGGATATTGTGTTTTCTTTATAGATTTGGCACCATTATCTGTATGGGGTTCATGTGGACATCTATTTAGATCATAAGAGCTTGCAGTGTATGTTCACTTAGAAGTAGTTGAATCTCCGATAGAGGAGATGTCTTGATTTGTTCAAGGATTATGATATGAGTTCATTATCATCCAGGTCAAGTTAATATGGTTGCTAATGTTCTTAGCAGGTTGTCTATGGGAAAGTTATCACATATGAAGGAGGAAAGACGAGGATTAGTGAAAGATATTCATTGATTGGATAATTTGGGATTTCATCTATTGGACTCTGAGGATAGAGGTCTGATTGTTCAAGAGGTGGTGAAGTCATCTCTTAGTGCTGAAGTAAAAGACAAAGAGGTTTTGGATCCCATTCTTATGCATATTAAAGATGATGTGGGTCGGCAAAAAGTGATGGTTTTTGATATCGATGGTGATGGTATCTTGAGGTACCAAGGTAAATTATTTGTTCCTGATGTTGGCTGACGCTCATGAGTCACGATATACGGTTTATCTGGGCTTGACAAAGATGTATCCCGATTTAAATGAGATTTATTAGTGGATAACATGAAGAGAGATGTGGCCAATTTAGTGTCTAAGTAAATAATTTGTCAGTATAGAAGGAGTGGGGGTGATCAACATAGATTTTGTTGCACATCTTTCATGGTCCTGTAATCAATTTGATTGTATTTGGGTCATTGTTTATAGGATGACTAAGTTAGCTCGCTTTTTGCCTCTGAGGACTACCTATTTTGGAGAGGATTATGCTAAGCTTTTCATTCAGAATATCATCAAGTTTCCATTATTTCAGATAGAGGTACACATTTTTCATCTCACTTTTTATGTTCATTTCAGCGAGGTTTGGGGACTAAGGTGAACCTTAACACCACTTTACACCCTTAGATTGATGGATAAGAGAAATGGACTATTCAGTCTTTGGAGGATATGCTTAGGGCTTATGTGATTTATTTTGGTGGTAGTTGGGTTGATAATTTTCCTCTCACTGAGTTTGTATATTACAACTGTTATCGCTCGAGTATCCATATGGCTTCATTCAAGGCATTGTATGGTAGGAGATGTAGGTCTCCTATTAGATGGTTCGAAGTTAGGGAGACTAGGTTGTTTGGTCCTAATTTGTTCATCAGGATATAGGAAAGGTGAAGGTAATTAGATATAGGCTTAAGACCGCACAGATTCACCAAAAATCCTATGCAAAGATGAGACAAAGAGAGTTGGAGTTTGATGTTAATGATTGGGTGTTCTTGAAGGTTTCTCCCATCAAGGGAGTGATGAGGTTTGGGAAGAAGGAAAAGTTCAGTCCTCAATATGTGGGCTAATATTTGATTTTGAGGAGAGTGGGTAATATTGTTTATAAGTTGGAATTGCCTTCGAGTTTGGGTTCCATTTATCCAGTTTTCCATGTTTTGATGTTGAAGAGCTGTGTGGGAAACCCTTCTTTGATTATGCCTATTGAGAGTGTTGGTATTTCAAATTCCTTGTCTTATGAGGAAGTCCTAGTGGAGATTTTGGATAGACAAGTCCGTCGTTTGAGGAATAAGGATGTGGCTTCGGTGGAGGTTCTATAGAGGAACCAAAAGGCTGAAGAAGCTACTTGGGTAGCTGAAGAGGACATGAAGTCTAAGTATCTGTACTTGTTCCCCGCGTTGGAAAATCATGCTCAAGGTATGCATTTTCCTACTCTCTGTGTTTTCTGACTTTGTTAATGGAATTTTTGTTGCATTTCTATTTTATAATCGTGCTAATAGATGTCTTGACTCATCATTCGGGGATGAATAATCCTAGGGGGAGAATGTAACACCCAATGTTTTTTATCCCTGAAAATTTTTAGGTTTTGGGCTTACTTCCCAGGGTACGAATTTGGTAACGAGTCATAAATACTCTATATGAGTCGTATAGTATCATCCATTGCCAAACTAGTATAGGTTCCCTAAGTTTCTATCCTTACTACTATTGGTACCTAATGAGTCGTAGTGGCTCATTATGAGTCGTAGTGGCTCATTACGAGCCGTGGTGTGCAAGTCATAGGCAATCCAATATAAGTGCCTAAAGCTACTATTGTGATGAGTACAAAACTCTATGAATTATAGGATCTGGTTATGAGTTGTAGGGTGTGCCTCATGACTAAACCAGTGAGAGGTCTCTGAGTTACTTCCCAGACTACGACTATTCATTTTGAGTCGTGATGAATAAGTATAATTCATGGGGTACGACTTGTAATTAGACCAGTGTGTATGCACCATGTCTTTGCCCAGACTACGAGTCATTATGATGACTTATAAGTAGATGTTATGAGTCATTACGTGACCCATAATGACTGGGTATCTTTTTCTGCACTTTTAAGTAAGGGCATTCTTGTCATTTCCCTCTTTCTCCAATTAAAACCCATAACAATAAAACACCTAAAGAGGGTTATTTTCATCACTTTAACAATCATAAACTACTCTCTACTCTCTCAAATTCCCCAAGTCAAGAATAACTAGGGTTTCTTAAGGTTGATCATCTAAGGCTCTTAGATTGGTTTTCTTCATAAGTCTTGATATCTCAGACATGTATCTCTCCCCCTAAAATTTTTTTAAAAGCATGTGTTTAGAATTGTTATTCATGTGATTAATTGATGGTTTCAAAAATTGGGTTAAGGGCCTTTGAATGTTATTGATAGAATTGCTTTTCCCATGGATTTTCTGAATCATTCATGTTTTGAATTGATAGTTTTTAAACTCATTGGGTGCATGGGCATGGTAAATGGGAATGGGGTTCGTGTATTTCCCTAAATAAATAAATTTGGAATTGAAATTGGTAATAACCTCAACCCACTTTATGAAATTGGCTTTGAAACACGAGTATATGCATATTGAAACTACTTTTGGAACTATTGCATGATATAGAAGGTTAATGAAACATTATAGTTTTAAATAAAACTTTGGGGATCGTGTATTCCCTTAAGCTAATGATTAATTGAATCGAGGGGATCATGGATTACCAAGTTAATGGATAATTAATATTGAACCCTGGGAAACGTGGATTCCCTCATGTGGATGAGTGACTGGAGCTTCTGGGGTTATGGATTTCCCTAAGTGATGATAATTGGAATGGCATATTGATAATATCTTGCAAGCGTAGTTTGTATGACGATACCAAATGGGTTATGCCTTAATGGATGATTATTGGTTCAATAAATAAGAATGTTTAAATGTTTTTATTGGGCTTAAATGGGGTTGTGTAGCTAAGCCATGAAAGTGGAGGTCCCGAGGGACTGATATTGGAAACCCATGTTTGTCGGTATGAGGGTTGGTCTTGATGACCGCATGCTTATTTCTTACTTTATATATTTGTATCTGAGATTTAATAAGGGTTGTGGATTCCCCAACCTCACTTTATACCCCGATTCATATTGCTAACACACACTGGGACCCTTTCAGTAGGGTGAGAGTTGGATCCATATAGCCTGTGGGTATATATGAAGGTTTGAGGAACATAATCCAGGTTAATGTTTTAACTCTCATGCTAATCCTTGTTCCCTGTCCTAGAATATTTTATATATATGTAGATGATTGTGTGCATATGGTTTTCGTATGATATTGGAATGATTGATCACAGAATTATTTTATCCCGTTCCTGAGTAACATGCTAGCGCTTACCCTGCTAACTATCCCCGGATACTGTATCCCCATGCGATGCAGGGTACAGAGATATTTATATTTCCTTGCCTAGTGATAGGTGATTCTGGTTCATTTGTTGGTCTGTCTTGAAGTGGTGAGCTTCCCTTCTCCGAAAGGCCCTTATTTCATGGTCTTTTCTTTACTTATGTCTTAGACTATTTCGGTGGTTTTAGCTATGGTCGGGGGCATGTCCCAACTTGGATTGATGTTTTGTTTCTTAGAGGCTATTATGGACAACCAAGTGTGGGTGGATTGTGTTATGGATTATTAGATCCCTATTTTTTTATATGTTCGGAGCTTAGTTCTATCTTGTTATATATTCAAAATTCAGCTCTATCTTGTTATATGTTCAAAACTCATCTGCTGCTAGTTATATTGTGTTCTGGTTTGCTAGGATAATGGGGGTGGTCTCCGGTCCTTGGTGGACTTCAGATACCCATCACGACTAGGCCTTGGTTTGAGTCATGACTATTGGCTTGAATGACAAGTGATAGGCTAACAAGTTTAAGATGAAATGAAACAAGAAGTAAGAACAACAACAACATTAATGTAGGTGAAAGCAAAGAAATATACATATATAAAAAAACTGTATGGGAAAAAGAAAGGAATAAATACACAGAATAAAACCCTCTCAAGACCTGTTCAAATCGGCACTTGAGCCACTATAGCCAAAAATTAGAGAACTTGATAACATGCAAAATATACATATGTAAAGTAGTCTGAAAATGAAAAAGACTATAACTGAAAAACATAGAGGAGGATCAACTTAAATGCTAGAAAGCTTTCCCCGTCTCCAGATCACCAGCAAAGCCAAAGGATAACGTCAACGTTGGTAGTTCATACTCAGATATGCACTAAGGAAAAAATGTAGAAATCCAGTATAAGTACCAAAACAATGGGTACTTAGTAGGCATCATCCGCTGACTAAGCCAATATACTAAAAGAATAAATATAATGCGAGTATGTAAGCTAAGTCAACAAAAATAGGGTAGAAATATAAGTATCTACTGATCTATGCAAGTGCAATAAGGGAAATAAATATGATATATAGAGGAAATAAGCAACTCAACGGTAAGCAAGACAAGCTAACTATAACCTTATTGAACCCTATAAGCCTAGAAGGCAACACAAAATAAGACAATTAACCATACCAAGACCCCATAAGCTGGCAAGTGCATTCAAGGAGTAACTAAAGTAGAAATCATAAGTAACCTGTAACACCCCAAAAATCCAAGACAATATTAAAACCATGCTTCAAATTAATTAAAAAATCAATCATCATGTTTTGGTAGTCTTATAAGTGAGTTAGACATATATTAAGACCACAAATAACTCCTAGCTTATAGACTCGTCAATATATCCCTTATGATTGAATTCTTGGAAAGAATACTGCTATAGTCAACTTCAAAAAGGCAAAACTTTTAGATTACTAAGAGTGTTTGAGCTCAAGACCCACCAAAAGATCGATCATTGAATTAGATTCTCAACTCATCAGGTTTTACCTTAATTCAACATCGGAGTAAATTGTTATGGCCAATTTACTAAAGCACTATCAAAGAAGACTCTGACAATGACTCGTCATCAGGCCACTACGAGTCATTGGGCGACTCATCGTCACAACACTGGGGACTAAAATTTGGTTCCTTTGCCTATGGCTCATAGCTTGGCCCCACGAGTCATCATGTGAGCTGTTGGATTGTTTCCATGAGTTTTCCTGACAATTTTTGAGGGGTTATTTGGTCTTTTCTCACTATTTTAACACCAAAACTACATCGTTTAATCTTTCCAAGGTCTGAATAATAATTCTAAAACGCCCCTAAGTACCCTATTCCTTAAAATTCACTCAACACTTGGAAAATTTTGAGAGAAAGGGGTGATTTACTCTCTAGGCTAGAGATAGGGCTTTTCAACTTTCGACTTCAAATCCAAAGAATTGTTCAAGGTTTTAAACCCCAAGTATGTGGGATTTCATCAATGGGTTTTCTTTTACCCATTGAGTCCCAAATATTACTATATTTCCCAAGTTTAATTCACCCTTCAAGCTTAGGGATTCCATCTGAAGTGTGAATTCCTTAAGTTTTCAGGTTATTTCTTTAACTAAACCATGAATATATATTTTTTCTATAAATTTTAGCATCTTTTCATACTCATAACTAAAAAGCTTATTATATTATAAATTCTTTATTTTTGGACTTGAGTTATGAAATTCCTTATTATGTTCAGATTTTAATATTGTCATGATTAATTGAATTCCTCAGAGATGGTGGGTTTGGAACACCCAATGAACTAAGACTTTATGCATACACTTACTAATGCTAGGTTATCCAACTTACATGTCATTGAATACTTTCAGATTATCCATTTATTGTTGATTTTTGGAACATTAGTATTATTGAGCATTTTCAGTTATCAATGTCATTTAGTTGGAAGTAGTACTTAGCATCGAGTGGATGTAGGGATAGAGGCTCACCGTCCGTTAGGTTAAGACCTTTAGTTGAAGTCCCTAAGTTCCAAAACTATGGTGCCACCGTAGATTCTAAAGGTCACCCATCAGATCAGGTTGACACCTTAGTCCTTTTGGATATTAGTTTAGTGGATCCACGCCAGTCAGTGTTCATTTTGTTGGAAAGGTATTATCCATCTAACTAGGGTTACAGTTTGGACACGATTAGCTCAAATTGGGCTATGTCGGTTAATAGTAGCTCCCACAACACACAATTTATAGTTCAAATTCAAATACTTGCATGAACTTGCATTCAGTTGTTCATCTTATCGCATGGTACATGTATATTACTTGAGTTTGCATTATTTTACCATGACACTGCATCATTTTCAGCCTATATCAGTTATTTTGCCATCTTACACATTTAATACATTCAAAGTACTGATCGTATTATTTAGTTGCGTTATATTGTCTTTTAATATAGGTTCTAACATTAAATATCTAGATCGTGCTTAGTACGATTGCACATTAATATCAGTAGTAGTGTAGGTGAGTCGTCATCACTCAAGGGTTGATTATCGATATTTCTTTCAGTAATATTCTAGTTTTGTACAGTTGAAGTTAGTTAGGTGTTGTCCCAACAACTCATATGATTTAGAGGCTTTCATACAAATACTTTTATTTTCAACATGTTAATTATGTCAGCCAGTCATAGTTTTGACATCCAGTATTAATTTTTCTTTTATCATAGTCATTTCATTTTAGTTTAGCTTTTGCTTAGTATCTCATTATTTTCTTTAGTATTCTTAGTGTTTTGCCAGACCATGGGTTAGCTTGGGGTCATTTGTGACTTTGAGCATCGTGTTATGACTAGGGGCAGTCTCAGGTCATGAAAAATCTTAGTATCAAAGCATCAGGTTTAAAGTGTCCTAGGGTTTCTAAAAGCCATGTTAAGTAAAGTCTTGTTCATGTATGTGAAGTGCGCTACACTTAAGAGCGAGGGGCTATGAAATGTCCTAGTAAAAGTTTCACTTCTTTCATATTTATGTCATGTAATAGAGTATGAAATCTATTAAAATCATCTTCTAACTCATTCTCTATGTGTTTACAAAAAATACATCCTAAGGAACTAACAAAAGAAGGAATGGGAATCGACAAGTAGCACTGCCAGCTCCAGCAAACCCTCTGAATGAACAAGTCTTCCAGGTTGAGTTTAAGGATGCTTTCATAGCATTAGATCAGTCTATGAATATCCAGAATAACTAGTAGATTATTGCACCAGCCAACCCAACTATGAATACAGAAACAACCAGAGTTCGAGACTTTAGTAGATGAATCCTTCGGTATCTTTAGGTCTAAGTCTAAAGAGGATCCATGGGAGTTCTTGGATAGTATTTTGAAAATGACTGAAATCATGGTGTCACTTACATTGAAAATATTGATTTTGTTGATTAGAAATTACAAGGAGTGGCTCATACATTGTTCAAGCAATGGAAAGATAATAGAGGTATAGATACAGGATCGGTAGAGTGGAATGGGTTTATTGCATTTATTTCCTGGCAGGTTCTCCCTCTTTGAGTTGGGGAAAGCCAAGGTATAGGAATTCATAAGCCTCAAGTAGGGCAACATGAGTATGAAAGAGTATTCACCTAAGTTTACTCAGTCGGCAAGGTATGCTCCAACTATGGGTACTGACTCTAGGGCCCAAATGAGCAAATTTGTGTTGGGTGTTTCTGAGGACGTGGTCAAAGAGTGTTGAACGTCTATGTTGGTTAAGAAGATGGACATCTCTATACTGAAGGTTCATGGTCTAAAAATTAAAGAGAAGAAAATTAAGTATAAGGAAAAAGAGAGTAAGAGGGCCAGAATTGGTAGCTTTAATTTCTCTTAAAAGTGGTCAGATAGTGTTAATCATTCTCAGTTCTGCCAAAAATCTTCCACTCCATCCCCATTTTCTACTAGTGCTATAGTACCAATGTTCAGGTAGGATACTCGAGATAGAACACCAAGCTCTAAATCCCAGGGTAGTGTGAATAGTAATTATACTAATCCAGTTTGCAAGAAATATAGTAAGAACCATAAAAGTAAGTGTATGGAGGGTAGTGATGCTCTCTTTGGGTATGAAAAGTTAGGGGACAGATTTAGAGAATGCTTAGTAGTTTCATATAGAGGTAGGGATGCTCGTCAACATAGTTAGTAGCTTCATATAGAGGTAGGGATGCTCATCAACATAGTTAATCTAACTCTTCAGCAGCTTCAGCAGGTCGCCCAACTCAGCAGGGTGCCACATCTAGTGCGGCTAGTAGACATCATCAAAATAGGTTTTATGCCCTTCAAACTTGATATGATCAAGAGGGTTCTCCTGAGGTGTCATTGGTATATTGTAAGTTTTTGATATTTATGTTCATGCATTGTTTAAACCCCAAAGCCACTCTTTCATTTGTGATCCCTTATATAGTAGTAGACTTTGGTGTCAGCCCTGACATCCTCTTAGAACCCTTCTCAATTTCTATTCAAGTTGGTAATTTAGTCAAAACTAGGCAGGTAGACAAAATTTTCCCATTCATAGTATCCCAAAAATTCATTAGTCGACCTTGTAAAATTAGACATGATTGATTTCAATGTTATTCTTGTCATTGGATCCACCTTGCTATACCTCGGTTGATTGTAGAGATAGAGTAGTCCAGTTTTAGTTTTCAAATGATCCAGTCTTAGAGTAGAATGGTAGTACCTCAGTGCTAAAAGGTCGATTTGTCTCTTTCCTTAAGGCAAGAAAAATGATATCCAAAGGGTGCATCTTTCATCTTGATTAGGTTAAGAATTCAAAGTCTAAAACCAAAAGTATGTAGTCAATTCCTATGGTAAGTGAATTCCAAAAATGTTTCCTCAAGATCTTCCTAGAGTTTCTCCCAAGTAGGAAATTGACTTTGGAATAGATCTCCTTTCAGATACCCAAACTATTTTAATTCCACCCTATAGAATGGATGCATTTGAGCATAAGAAATTAAAGGAGCAATTGAAAGATCACCTAGACAAGGGTTTTATCAGGCCTAGTATATCTTAATAGGGTGCTCTAGTTTTTTCGTGTACAATAAAGATAGTTCTCTCAGAATGTGCATCAACTACCGTTAGTTGAACAAGGTCATAATCAATAATAAGTATCCCATTCTTGAGATTGATGACTTGTTTGACCAAATTTAGGGTGATAATTATTTCTCTAAGATTGACCTCAGATACAACTATCATCAGCTCAGAGTCAAAGAATGTGACATTCCAAAGACAACCTTTAAAACTTGGTGTGGTCACTTCAAATTTGTTATTATATCTTTTAGATTGATGAATTATCCTACTGATTTTATGGACATAATAAATAGGGTATTCAAGTAGTACTTGGACATATTCGTTATAGTCTTCATATATGACATCCTCGTTTATTCTTGGAGTAAGGGTAAACATGCAGATTATTCGAGGATTGACTTGTGGATTATCAAAGATCACCAACTATGCGCTAAGTTTAGCAAGAGTAAATTCTTGTTGAAATTTGTAGCATTCCTTGGTCATATCATTTCTGGTGACGGCATTCGAGTTAATTCTCAGAAGACCAAAGTAATAAGAAACTGGCTTAGACCTCTCTCCAATAGATAACAGGAATTTCTTGGGTTTAGCCGGTTACTACAGATAGATTTTTGAAGGATGATGATTGGTGAGTTTATCACTCAATCGAACTCATTATTTATGCACATTACCTTGTTATGGACGAATAAATGAGACATAATTGCAATTATATGAACTAATGTCCACTTCTTGCTGGCATAAAGCTAAAGGGTTGGAAGGATGTGGATTGGAGCTTAAAATGATCAAAAAGGGAACAAAAAAGTACAGTTGAAGACCACAAATAGAAGGTCCTTAGGTACCACGGTCGTGACCGCGGTCAGTTAAGATGGTCAATTAACCGCGACTGCAGAAGTTAATTGTGATTGCATAATCATGGTTACAGCCAGACTTGCGCGATTACGGTTTAGCAAAAAATTTCAAACCAAGGGCAAAACTATAATTGCACGGGCTGATCCCCATTTGAATAAAAGTACTCAAACCCTAGTTTTATGTATCAATTATTCTATCACACTCCTGCTTCCCCAATATTCTAGGTCTTAGTTCTAGACTTTGTAGCCTCCATTTTTGGAGAAGAAAATATTGCATAAATTTTGGGTGAAGAGTATATTGGAGACTTTCCAAGTGGAGGTTTCGCCCACTTCCATTATTAAGGATTGTGGGAAAGCTAAGTTTGAAGTAACATTTACATAAATCTTCAACAAGCCATTTTAATGGAGATTGTGGGTATGTCTATGCTTATTTATTTTATGTGTAGCTAAATCTCCCTCTTGGGGTTATGTGTGAAGAGGGGTTAAAGTGTGTGTGGGTTGTTATTGTTAGCATCTATTTGGTAGTTCATATTTATGGGTTCTATCATTGCTATGCTAACTTGGTTGGGATTTGATGGGCGAAAGCTCAAAATATCTACATGCGTTTGATGAGTGAAAGCTCTAAGCTCTAGAAAGATCAAGGCTATCTTTGAAAGAAGGGTTTTGGATAAAGTGTATGAATCTATATCACCCTCGAAAGAGGGATATGGAGACCAAAGCAATGATAGACAATTATGTGTGTAGTTTGCCAAATTCTCACTATCTTAGAAATAAGGGTGAATGTGAGGTTGACTATGCCATGGGTATCATCCTAGAAATAGGGATGTCTAGATTGAGGTTATGGTTACCAATTACTGAACACACCTATTAGATATTTGAAAGAATCAATGGATGAAACTTTGGTGTTTTGTCGAAAGAGTAGCTCTAAAATCTATAACCAAGACTACCCATATTTGTCTTACTAAATTGATGTTGATGACTAACTCCCAAATGTCACTCCCTTAGTAATGCATAATCCCAAGATCCGTGCATAATTGTTTAAAACTCTAATTATTCATAGCCCCGAATTTATACTAGAAAATCCCAAAAGAAATATTAGTGTAGGAACCTATCTCCCCCATTTTATCTTTTTATACTATTTATTTGAATTTAACTTATATCTATCAATTTATTTTAATTTGATCGCCACTCAAATTGTTCCTCGTGGATTTGATCCCGACTTCAAATTTGGGTAAATATATTGACAAGGACTGCCTTGCACTTAAATTAACATGTAAGTTGAGCATTATGAAAGGATTTTCCTCTATTTCTTCTCCCATGTCTAGAATAACTCAGAAGAAAGTCAAATTCTAGTGGTCTAATTTTTGTTAGAAGAGTTTTTAGGAGTTAAAGACTCGACTCACCGTCGCTCCAGTTTTGACTCTACTAGAGGGTTCAAATGGTTTTTTGGTTTACTATGATACTTCCAGAGTTGTACTTGTTTTTGCGTTAATTCAGCGGGGTAAGGTTTTAATAAATTCCTCTAGACAAGTCAATCTTCATGAGAAAAACTAGCTAACTCATGATCTTAAGTTAACAGTAGTTGTTTTTGCCTTATAGATTTGGAGGCATTATCTTTATGGTGTTCATATTGATGTGTTCACTAATCACAAGAGTCTTTAGTATGTATTCAACTAGAAAAATCTAAAACTTTGTTACAGAAAGTGGCTAGAGTTATTGAAAGATTATGATATGATTGTCTTGTACCGTCTGGGTCTTGTACTGTTTGGGTAAATCCAATGTTATGGTTGACGCTGTTAGTAGATTTTCTATAGGCAGTGTTGCTCACATTGATGATGAGAACAAAAAGTTAGTTCGTGAAGTACACCAGCTTGCTAAGTTAGGAGTTTGGTTTGTTGATTCAACCGAAGGTAGTATCTTGGTTCAGAATATTTGTTAATAGCTGAGGTGAAGGAAATAAGCAGTCCAGAGTTAGAAGAATGAGGTTTTCTCCTAGGAGGAGCTGGTGTACTTCACTGAGGATGGACTATGTGTTTCAGATGTGACTTAAAATAGCAGATGCTAGCATAAGCTCACGGTTCTTGATATTCTATTCACCTAGGAGAAACTAAGATGTACCATGATTTACGTGAAGTCTATAGGTGGAATGGAATTAAAAAGGATATCACAAAATTTATGGCCAAGTGTCAAAATTGATAGGAAGTTAAGGTTGAGCACCAAAGACTTAGTGGAAAGATTCAGTAAATCAACATTACTACCTGGAAGTGGGAAATGGTGAATATGGACTTCATTAAAGGGTTGCCTCATACTCATTGACAACATGATTATATTTAGGTTATCATGTACTGAATGACTAAGTCAACCTACTTTTTTCCCGTTAATACTTTAGATTTAACTGAAGATTATAGCAAACTTTATCTTAGGGAGTTAGTGAAGTTATGTTGAGTCCTTTTGACTATCATTTCATATAAAGGTACCCAGTTTACCTCTTAATTTTGGAAGACATATTCAAATGGTCTTGGTACCTAAGGTTATCTTAGTACGACTTTTCACCAGGAGATAGATGGTCAGGCAGAGAGGACCATTCAAACTTTAGAGGATATGTTAAGAAGATGCATGAATGATCAAGGGTAGTTGGGATAATCATTTGCCTTTGACTGAGTTTGCTTATAATAATAGCCACCACTCTAGTATTTAGATGGTCCTGTTTGAATATTTTTTTGATAGGAGGTGTAAATCTCTTATTGGTTGGTTTAAGGTTGATGAAGCTGCTTTAATAGGGCTAGATTTAGTACTCTAGACAACAAAAAAAGTTTAGCTGATTAGAGAAAGGCTAAAAATTGCTTAGAGTCATCAAAAATCATATGCAGATCTGAGAAAAAGGGAGTTTGAGTTTGCTATTAGTGATTTCGTCATGTTAAAGGTTTTGCCCATGAAAGTTGTGAAGAGATTTGGTAAGAAGGTAAAGATCAGTACTCACTATGTCGGTCCTTCTAAGAATTTGAGTTGTTATGGTATTATATCCTATGAGTTGGAACTACATATAGATTTAGCATCAGTGCATCCAGTCTTCCATGTTTCTTTATTACAGAAATCTATTGGTGATCCAACATCTGTTGTTCTTTAAAGAGTGTGGGTGTGAAAGACAGTCTCTCTTATAAAGAGGTCCCAGTTGAGATCCTTGATTGTCAAGTTCGTAAGATGAAAAATAAGGATTGCTTTGGTAAAGGCTCTATGGAAAAATCAGCTAGTGAAGAGAGCAACTTGGGAAATAGAGGCAGCTATGATGAACGGGGTCTGCAACGGTCGAAGCGATGGTCTATCGCTAGTCTGACGATCCGTCGGATCGTCCATCATAGTCGGTAAAAAAAAGAACACACTGACCTTGTGTGACGGTCAAAGCGACGGTCTATCGCAGTGTTGACAGTCCGTCGGATCATCCGCCGCATGTTGGCCAGGATGAAACCATACTGCCTCAGTAGTGAAGGTCTCAACGATGGTCCATCGCAGCGTTGATGGTCTGTCATCCTGGCCATCACACTTGTCCCAAGAAAGGGAGTTACTAACTTGGTTGCGACGGTCCATCGCAGAGTCAACGGTCCGTTGGATCATCTGTCGTACCTAGGCAGTTCCGATAACTCTCAGTAAAATGGCCATAACTTCTCACCCCGATGCCGGATTTGGATGAAATTGGTATAGTTGGAAAGCTAATTCAATTCTCTACATGACAAAAAGTCAAATTTAAGAAAATTCTATATGGTTGAAATACCAATCACTTGGGAAGTCACTTCTTAATCTTTTAGGGATGGAATTATACTTCACTTGACACGTTCTAAGGCTCGGACTACGAGGAAACTTTGTGGGGTCTTACAATATCTCCCCCTTGGAAACGTTTGTCCTGGAATGTCGCTTGTTAGACTAGGAACACAAGAAATAGAGGACACATAGCTAAAGCAATTCGCTAAACGGCTCAAAATCTCTCTAAACTCTTAAATACCTTGGAAATTGTAAGAACTCATGCAAGAATAGATATATAGCTGAACTTTAGATTAGAAGGGCTGAATTAAGGAAGAATAATACCTTCGGATTGATCTGAACTTGCGAAAAAAAGGTGTAGGTACTTGGCTCGCATGTTTTTTTCTTCCTCCCAAGTAGCACTCTCAACTGACAGGTTCCGCCACAACACTTTGACCAAAGGAACATGTTCCTCAGTCTACGGATCTGAAAATCTAGGATCTCAATGAGAAGTTCATCGAATGAAAGACTGTTCTGAATATCAGCACTCTCTAAAGGATCTACCACAACGGAATCACCAATATGCTTCTTAAGCATGGAGACATGAAAAATAGGATGAACGACTGACAACTCCACAGGAAACTCAACCTCATAGGCTACTTTACCAACACGACTCAAAACTCTAGACGGGCCAACATAATGGGGACTAAGCTTTCCCTTTTTACCAAACCTCTTCACCCCTTTCATGGGTGAAATCTTCAAGTCTACCAAATCACCTACTTCAAACTTAAGATCTCTTCTTCTCACATCGGCATATGACATTTGATGAGTCTGAGCTATCTTTAACCTCTCTCTAATCAACTTAACTTTCTCCATAGCTTCAAAAACTGAAATAGGCCCAATCACGGCAGCTTCACCCACTTCAAACGAACCTATGGGTGATCTACATCTTCTACCATACAAGGCCTCAAATATTTCCATTTCGATGCTAGCATGGTAACTATTGTTATAGGCGAACTCTATAAATGTTAAATGCTCATCCCAAATACCTTTGAAATCAAGAGCACACGCCTTCAACATATCTTCTAGAGTTTTAAAGGTCCTCTCAGCCTGGTCATCTGTCTGCGGATGAAAAGCGGAACTCAAAAGAACTTAGATACTAAGACCCTATTAAATCGCCCTCTAAAATTGAGAAGTAATTTGAGTAACCCTATCCAAAATAATAGATGAGGAAACTATGTGCAGCCTGACTAACTCCTGGATATACAACCTAGCATAATCCTTAGCTGTATAAGATGTATACACCGGTAAGAAGTGTACGAACTTAGTCAGCCTATCTACAATAACCCAAATAGAATCATGATGATGAAGCAAAAGAGGTAACTGGGTCACGAAGTCCATATTCACCACCTCCCACTTCTAAGTGAGTCTACCAAACTCTTGCATCACACCACCAGGTCTTTAGTGCTCTACCTTAACCTATTGGCCCGTTGCACACTTTGTACAAACTCAGTTATATCCTACTTTATACCATTCCACCAATTGATTTCCCATAAGTTGTTGTTTATCTTGGTAGTGCCGGGATGAATAGAATACCGCGCACCATGCACTTCAGACATAATTCTCTACCTCAGATCATCAACACACGAAACGCACAATCTACCCTGCAATCTCAACATGCTATCTCTCCCTTGGGAGAAAACTTCTACCTTTTGGTCCTTAACTGCCTCCTTCAGTCAGACCAAACTAGGATCTCTATCTTGCTTCTCCTTCACTTCTGAAACTAAAGAGGATTCGGAACTACATTGCACCAAAGTACTTCCCTCAGCTGAATCAAGCAACCTAACACCCAATATATCCAGACAATGCATATCACGAGCTAACTCTTTCTTACCTTCCTCTACATAAACAACACTACCCATAGACAATCTGCTAAAGGAATCCGCCACTACATTGGCCTTGCCTGGGAGATACAACACACTCATATCATAGTCTTTTAACAACTCTAACCACCTTTTATGCCTAAGATTCAACTCCCTCTGAGTAAACACATTCTGCAGTCTCTTATGATCAGCAAACACATCAACATGAATACCATAAAGATAGTGTCTCAAGATTTTCAAAGCAAAGACCACAACAGCTAACTCAAGATCATGGGTTGAGCAATTCTTCTCATACGGCTTTAACTGTCTAGAGGCATAGGCTATAACCTTACCTATTTGCATCAACACACAATGCAAACCAATTCTAGAGGCATCACAATACACCACAAAACCATTTGTACCATCAGGTAAAGTCAACATAGGGGATGAAGTAAGCGAATCTTTAACTCCTGAAAAATCTTCTCACAGGAATCTGACCACTTGAACTTAACTTCTTTTTGGGTCAACCAAGCCATGGGAAACACAATAGAAAACAAACCTTCAACAAAACGACAGTAGTAGCCTGTTAGATCCAAGAAACTTCTAATGTCATACGGAGAGATAGGTCTAGGCCAATTTTTTTACAGCTTTTGTCTTTCGGGGATCAACTCTAATACCTTCTGCTGAAATAATATGACCCAGAAAGGCTACAGACCTTAGCCAAAACTTACACTTACTGAATTTAGCGAACAACTGATGACCTCTAAGAGTTTGCAAGATAATTCTAGGTGATCTACATGATCATGCTCACTGCGGAAGTAGACAAGGATGTCATCTATGAACATTATGACAAAAATCTGAAGATATTGATTGAACACTCGATTCATGAGGTCCATAAAAGCTACTAGAGCATTGGTTATCCTGAAAGACATGACTAAAAACTCAAAGTAACCATAGCTGGTTTGAAAGGCTGTCTTTGGAATATCACATCCCTCAATTTAAGTTGATGACAGCCGGATCTAAGGTCTATCCTAGAGAAATAACTTGCACCTTGCAACTGATCAAATAGGCTATCGATTCTTGGAAGAGGGTACTTATGTTTTTCTATGACCTTGTTAAGCTGACGATAGTCAATGCACATACTCAAAGAACTATCTTTCTTCCGCACAAATAAAATAGGTACGCCCCAAGGATAAATACTAAGCCTTATGAAACCTTTGTCTAAAAGATCTTTGAGTTTCTCTTTCAACTCCTTAAGCTCATTAGGTGCCATATAATATGGAAAAAGAGAAATGGGATAAGTGTTGGGAAGAAGGTTAATCCCGAATTCTATCTCTCTATCAAGAGGTACCCCTGGGAGATCTTCCAGAAAAATATCTGAAAACTCATTAACAATTTTGACTAACTAAATAGTTGGGGCCTCGAACTTAGTATCTTTAACTCTAACTAGGTGATAGATGCAACCCTTGGATATTATTTTATTGTCTTTGAGATAGGAGATAAAATGACTCTTGGGAGATATCAAACTCTCGCATCACTCAAAAACTAGATCATCAGGGAACTAAAACTTGACCACAAGGGCATGACAGTCTATAGATGTATAACAAGAATGAAGCCAATCCATACCCAAAATAAGGTCAAAATCCACCAATTTTAACTCTATCAAATCAGTAAGTACGACTCTATGAAGAATAGTAACAGGACAATCTCTGTACATTTGTTTAGCAACAACTGACTCCCCTACTGGTGTGGAGACAAGGAAAGGCTTAGGAATCTTTTCGGGACTCATTTTGAAATTTTTAGCCACAAGTAGGGTCACATATGAGAGACTTGATCTGGGGTCCAAAAACACATTATCATCAAATAAAAAAATACGGAGCATACCAGCAACAACATCGAGAGAGTCCTCCTGCTCCTGATGAGATGGTAAGGCATAGAATCTGTTCTAGCGCTGACAGCCATCAGTGCTAGATGAAGCGCCCTAAACAGGGGTGGGATGAGGGATATGAGCTGGTGTACTAGTAGTCTGTGCCTGAGGTCGGGTTTCTCTGGTCCCCTACCTAGCATGCAAATAATCTCTAAGTCTGTGGCCCTGCTTGCCACAACCAAAACAACCCCTCAAATCTGTGAAATACTCATCAGGATAATCCCTACCACACATAGAACAAGGAGGACAATAGGGCCTGTTACCAACACTATACTATGACCTAGACATAAAAGCCTGCTCTCTTTCTTCTGCCTACCTCTAGGCGTGGGAGCACTAGCTAATAAAGGTACTGGAATAGACGACGCCTCTAAAACTGAAGGCAGTTTTCTCCATGGAACCTAGGCTGACTATACTCATGTTACTCAAATCTAGCCCTCTTGTTACTCCTCTCTCTCTCTCTCTCTAATATTATCCACCTCTATCTGTTGTGCATACATCATCAACCTAGATAGAACCATATCCCTATGTAGCATCACAATTCTACACTCTTTCAACTCTAAACCAAAAATACCTATCACAAACTTTCTCATACCAGCTGGGTGTCAGAAATTAAATTAGGAGCATATTTGGCCAACTGGTTGAACTTAAAGCAATACTCCTTAACAGTCATGGAGCCTTTCCTCAAGATCATAAACTCCTCAATATTTGCTTTCCTCATCTCAAGAGAAAAGAACTTGTCCAAGAATGCATCTTGGAATACTTGCCAAGTCATAGGAGTAACATCCTCACCTTTACCCTTCCTCCATGATACAACCTAGTCATAAGTTATGTCTTTCAACCAGTAAGATGCCAAATCAACACTTTCTTCCTCAAAAATATGCATCACCTGCATGATCTTTCTCACCTCCTCATGATATAATTATGTGTTCTCACTTGCCTTGGGCCCATAAAACTCTGGCGGATTCATCCGCATACAATAATGGATCTTAGAAGCAATTACATCACCTCTCTGCTGATTTGCAACTATGACCTAGTTATTACCTTGAACATTAGTGGTGACTGCTTGGTCTAACACCTGAAAAGCCACCCAAAACTCAGCATGAGACAGTCTCATTCAAAGGATCAATAGGTAGGGGTTGCCCATTATCGTTTTTATGGGAATTCGCTCTTCAAAGAGGCATTTTTTAAAATAGAAGAGCATAAATTACTATATAAAAGGGACAATTGTAGGTACAATGGAATCTAAAAGAAAGAAACAACTTTTTCCTAAAATTTCTTATAGCCTCTTGCTCATAGATGTGGCGTGCTACACACCGATGATCAAGACTCTACTCAACACAGCTTGTCAGACTCCCTAGGACTCCTTTAAAACCTTAGGCTCTGATACCAAGTTTGTAACGACCCAAAATCACCTCCCAGAATGTCATACAGTGCTTAGGGCTATAAGTAGCCCCAAGCTAACCCTTTGAGCCTATCACTTCTCATAATAATTCATTCAAGAAGGAATTTAGAAAACACTGGCACTATCATATCAAATGAAAGGAAATAAAAAGGTAACACTCGGTCTAAACGACCATAATACTGGATATCATAACACAACCACAGTCTGATAACTAGTCTGACAAAGCCTCTACTAATCCATGAAATCGAGAGCTATGGGATAGGTCCCCAACTGACTCAAACTGAATTGAAAGTAATAACATAAACACTCGAATACTGAAATATCTAAATATTGGTCCTCGAACTATAAGGACTCACCACTGTAGAAATGTAGACGAAGGTACTCTAGAATTACTGACGAGACTAGGACTGAGCACCTAAACCTACATTATAAGATAATGTAGCACATAGACGTATATGCGGATCAGCACTTGGGAATGTACTGAGTATATGGGGGTGTATACAATTAAATAAAAACAATATCAATACTCTTTAATTAAATCATGCATGCAAATAGGAATGACTCACATGGCTTGAGTAAGTCTAAAATATAAAAATCATAAATCATGTAGAATGAAGCATGTAACACAAATCTCGTGAGTCATTATACTTTGGCTTTAAAATCTGTGCTCTCCTCTTATTCTTATCACTCATAGGATGAAGGAAACTTTAAACAATACTTTCAACTCATGCATCTGTTTCATGGAGAGTAAGGTATCTTTATTACTCAAGAACTTTTAACTCTTTTGAACTCAAACACTTAGAACTCAAAATCATATGACTTTGGTTTAAAAACTGATGATCAAATCTTATTAGTAGAGAAAACTACTTCCTTCTTTGCAAAATACTCAAAATCAATTCGTTCACTTTAGAAAATATCTCATCTCAAAGCATTAGGGAAAATATTCTATCTTAATAGAAAATGCTTTAGTTTAGGGAGGTTCTCTTAACTGACATAAACCATGTGAGCTACATGGAGTCCAACGTCTTGTCCTCCTAAGGAAGAAACCTCACATTGGGGAGAGGCGTCATACTCTTGCCAAGGAGTATAACCTTAATTCAGTGATCACTTATCTTGGCCTCGGGCCCAATCATCTCGGCCTTAGGCCCAAAATCTCAAACCTACAATGGTACGTAGTTCTGGGGTAAGAAATCATGGTAACTTACCCAACTCGGTGCTAAATACTACTCCCTTTTGTTTATGTCGCTCATCTCATGGAAATCCAATTTCAAAATAATCTCATGGTTCATAAGAACCCAACAATCAAATCTGTAATCGCATGTTGTAAGTGGAATTCAAAACACTATGACCATTAGGTCAAAACACTTCTCAAAAATCTCAAAATACTCAAATCATGGGTGCTTATAGCACAAGAGTTTATAAAATTGCAAGTCTCAAGTAGGGCTTAATGACCCATAATTCAATATCAACTTAAAACTCATTAACATGCATATTAGATAGCATATAGATTCATAATTCATGCAAAAATCAGGAAGTTACAACAATTTATCTCAAAATATCAACATACTCATATACTTTAATTTCTAGAACATTAAAACTCTTAAATTCTTAAGGAGTAACAACATAAGGTATAAACCCATCTTTAATTTCTTAAGAAAACATGCAAAATCATGCTATTTGACTTTCAATTCATGGAAAACATCAAGATATTACAATCAATAACAATGGGTGAAAACCCCTAATTCAATATCATGTAAAATCTTATAGATTGCAGAAAATTATAGTTTAAATAAGCCTTTGGACACAACGGTGAAAGGATTACCCTTGTTCAAAACTCCACATACCTTAGATTATGAAATTAGATGAACAAGCTTGCTTTAAACTCTTCGTCTTACTGTTGAGAGAGGGTCTTTCAACTCTTGAACTTGGGAAACTCAAATCTTAACTCAATTTGTAGAATCTATGGTGAATTCTTGGATTTTTTGGAGAAAGGTTTTAGATTTGATCTTGACAGAGAAACCCTAGCTCTCTTATGTTTTGGATGATGAATGAAGCCATTTTCTTCGTTTGGAATATATCTGGTTGATAAAAGAGTGAAAATACCAAAGAGTTTTTTTTAAAAATGAGTTAAAATACAGAATAGAGGCTACAACAATCGAAGCGATGATTCGTCGCTAGTCTAATGATCCGTCGGATCATCCATCGCACGTCGGTCAAAAAAACACACTGCCTTGGTGTGACAATCAAAGCGATAGTCCATCGCAGTATTAATGGTCCATCAGATCGCCCATCGCACGTTGTCCAGGATGAGACCACACTACCTCAGTGGCATCGGTCACAGTGATGGTCTATCGCAGCCTTGATGGTCCGTCGTCCTGGGCATCGCACTTAGCCCAGGAAAGGGAGTTACTGTCTTGGTTGTGACGGTCCGAGCGATGGTCCATTATAGACTCAACGGTCCGTTGGATCGTCCGTTGCACCTGGGCGATTCTGACAACTCTCCATAAAACGGCCATAACTTCTCACCTCGATGCCGAATTTGGACAAAATTGGTATCGTTGGAAAGTTAATTCAATTCTATACATGAAAAAAATTCAAATTTAAGAAAATTCTATATGGTTGAAACACCAATCACTTGGAAAGTCTCTTCTCAATCTTTGAGGGCCAAAATACACTTCATTTGATATGCTCTAAGACTCAGACTACGAGGGAACTTCACAGGGTCTTACACTGAGTTATGGAAATTGAGCATACTATAAAGCATGATTAAATGAGTCCATGACCTAAGTTTGGAATTCATAAATTCTTGAAACATAATTTGTACTGCTGAATGAACTAGAACTCCTCATACTAGGGACTAGGAGAGTACCTGATTTTCTATGATATGCATGAACAAAACTATGATCACGAAGATGACACGTAAGGCATGTGTAGATATAGTGATGACTAAAGTACTAATACTAAAATAAGAATTAGTCAGGCATCTTTTTCCTACACTTGCAGCACTACTAGAATTTGAGAATTTGACTTGGTTACTTATCCTATCATCTCTCCCTTAGCTTTAAGACATCATTCTAAGTCTGTGGAACCCCTTTACTAAACTCTAACTGAGCTGTAACCACTTTACTCTAGATCTTAGGGTATAACAATACATGTAAATAATAGAACTTAACCCGAAAGACAACACCTAAAAGTGGGAAAACCCACTGTTAATACTTTCTTCTGAGATACAACTCTATCTTTCTATAGCCCCAATAGTTATCATATAATACTTGAACACTTACTAACTTAGAATCTACATGAGTATCCCCATAGCCGGACTACACACCATCTAGTGCTTCAACTCTTATTTCTATTAGCTCAATCTTCAAAGACTCAAACTTAGATTCTAACACTTAACATGGATATCACCAAACCTTTAATGAAACATACTAATTTCATCATAGCCTACCAATATCATGCCTCTAAAGTTGTATTTCTAAACCATTAGAATCAAGGTCAAATCAAAAGGCTCAACATCATCAATCATAACTCCTTAACTTAGCTATTAAGAACACCATGTACTATATAACTAGCCTTCTTCTACTTAGCAACTCAAGGATACTACTAAACACACACGACACTTAATAAACTTAGAAAATAATGCAACCTTATATCACCTTAGAAACACCTCTACATCATACCTACAACATCATACTTAATCTCAAATCAATAACTTAAATTCTTTCATTCACTATTTCAAGCCTATTGGTTCACCTTCATATAACTATCATCACTAACCAAGAAACCATTACATCCACCTTGATGATCATCCACTGTTCAAACTTAGTGTCCAGGGCTAGGCATAATTAATAACCCAACCTTAAATACTATTTTCACTTGGAAGCTATAAAACAAGACATCAAGAAATACTAGTCCACTAGAACCCCATAATAACAATAATTGATCACAAGTGTATGGACTATCTTAATATAATCCATTAGCACTTGCTCCCTCTATACATCACTACTATTCACCTATATATACACCTAAATTTCTTTCATAGTTTTATAAGTTTCAACTAAACTCCTTATTGCAACCTCGAGGGAAGCCTAAATTAACAATAATAAACCACCAAATACTTTATTAATAATTTATACTTCTCTAATACAATAATTACCATTAATAACTTGTTTCATACTTCAAGCAAACAATAATTCACTGTAACTAATAACTCCTTCTCTTCCTTCCACTAAACTAACACACCAGGACATATCACCATAATGCAAAATATATAGCATGCATAAGTTTATCTCTATACTTTCTATCAATCATCATTTTCATATTTCTTATCACTACACTTCTATACCCATACTTCCAAATATAAGAAGGTTCTACTACTTATGAATCATAACACTCTAGGTTGCAATATCCCTTGAATGCAAACTCTATTCAACAATCTAGGTTTATACTATCTCCTCTTATGAGCACTATCTATATTAAAGGAATAATGAGGAATCTAAATACATATCTTATTCTATCTAAACTGAACAACTCATATGGATGAGGACATAAATTTTGATTTGAGGAAATTAACACACTAGTGAGTTCCTCTCAAGCCCCTTGTATGACTTCTGAAGTTACTGATAGTAAATTTGAGAGCATCATCTTAGGATCAATTGGAACTTGTTAATTATGTGATCTCAAGTATATAACATAGATAGAGAAGTATAGAGTAACACATGAATCAACAGAAGTTTCTGAGAGAAGAACTTTACAGCATGATAGAGTATGAAAGAAAGGAAACTTTTCTTAAATACCCTATAGCCTTTCAAAGAAAAGTACAGACATCTCTGTACCATTTTACAAGAATATAATAGACACGACTTCACAGATACTGTAGGACACTTGAACCTTGTACTCTGATACTAAGTTTGTAATGCCCCAAAAATGAGTCCCGAGATGGCACATGGTGCTTAGGACCATAAGTGATCCCAGGCTAATCCTTGTATTGGCAGACTGCTAAGAAATTGATTTACATATATATAAAATAACTGAAGTTACTATATAGAAATATAAGAATAATGAAATCTAGAAAAGAATACAATACTGATACAATTTTACATTTTGATAAAACTGAAAAGCAGAACTGAAATTACATGACTGACCCTGACTGACATTTGTCAAGCCTCTGCTATACTGACTATAGATAGCTGAGACGCGACTCCAACTACCACTAATCAATACATACGACTAAGAAAGTAAGTTACAAAAATAATATCTAACTGAAGTCCCTGAAGTAAGAGGACTCATCATCTATTGGCTAGAATCTACAATTTTTTTATCGTGATATATGGACAACAACTCAATTGGTACCTATATTATTAAAAAATGTAGCACATAGATTTTAATACCCTAAAATTTCTTTAAGTCAAATCTAGTATCCAGAAGAGTTAATAATGACTTCCTAAATGATTAATGTTTAAATCAGATAGAATTTCCCTAATTTTAACTTTTTATCATGTGGGAAATTGAATTATATTTTCAAAAATACCAATTTTATCCAAATCTAGTATCAGAATAAAAATTTATGAAAGTTTTACAAAGAATTGTTGGAACTTCCCAGAAGCGACGGTCAGGCCGGCGGACCGTCGAGCTAGCGATGGACCATCACCCAAGCCATCTCAACTAAGGTAGTGAACCCATCTTCTGGTCAAGTTCAACGGTCAGTACCAATGGACCATCGATCTAGCAATGGACCGTTGTCCAAACCATCGCAAACGAGGCAGGAAGTTTAGTTTCTGGCCAAGTGAGACATTCAAGACCGACGGACCATTGAGCTAGCAATAGACCATCGCCCAAACCATCGTAAATGAGGTAGAAAGTTCAAGATTTATCCAAGTAAGATAGGATAGACCGACGGACCATCAATCCAGCAATGGATCATCGTCCAAACCATCGCCACTTCCAATTAGCAATTTTAAGCCATTTTTAAAAGGTTATTTGGGTCTTTTTCCACCCGTTTTGACCCCTAATTATACCAGACCAGAGCTTATAACTTCATTATTCATCCACAACACAAAATTAGTCTTTCTCTCAAAGATCAATCCCCAAGAATAAGAAATACTAGGTGTCTAATCCCAAGACAATAATTCAAGCTTTCCTCCACCAATCTTCAAGAAATCATCCACCCAGGTATGTAAAGTGTTGATTCATGGGTTTATTTCACCCATGAAACTCAATAATCCCATTTTAAATTCATGAATTGTGATTTCCATATGGTGAGTTGATTTTAATTGTTTTGATATGGTTGTATGAATCTCAAGTTGGAGTCTTTATGTACTTTTCAGGAAATTATGCTAGTATGTGGGTTTGGAAACTTTTAAATTGAGTTGATTAAAGTAACCATGATGTATGAACTAGTGTATATGCCTAAGCCTGAGGTTGTGCATGCAATATGTTTGATAAAATGCCCAAGAGAATAAGAACCATGCTTTAGGACTCAATTATGACTAAATTGATGAACCCATGCTTTACCCTTATGTTCAAAATGACTTTCATGTTATTGTTATGCATTGAAATTATTTGATGGATTATTCAGGAGATTATCCCTATAAAATTATGACATGTTTATATGCATTCTTATTCATGTACCAAACCATGATAATCAAGTTCCTCATGAAATTCCCCAATAATTGTATTATGGATTATTGATTATGGTCGTGGGTCCAGGGAGTGTCATGTCTTGTCAGTCTTATGCTATCGAGTCCTAGGGGTACTTGTACACAACAATTTAGTTGTGTGCCTAGATCCAGCGTCTGTTTTTAAGATACTCTCAGTCAAGCCATGTTCAGTAGAATTCAATCACTCATGACTCAGGAAAACTCAGTAATCTCAGTAATCTCAGTCAGTTATCATATCTCAGTAATATTCCATCAGTCAACAAAACTCAATAAACTCATTCCAATCATTTTAGTATAATTAATTCAGTATCTAATATGATAGGAGTAGGATTCAGCACCGATTGAGCCCAAGAATGGGAACTCACCTGTGAGTAGGGGGTGTGATTCTTAGAAGCAATCCTTGCACTCCAGAACTACATAGCCAGCATAGGTTGAGATATCTAACCTATTTGATGAGGTTTGATGAGGTGACTTAACCTGTTAGATGATGGTCCTATTATTTTTTTGAGTACCTATTAGATAAGGGATTACTCACAACTTGTCCTTACCAGTGGTGCGGTATTGACACCCTTCTAATTGGGGTTACAGATTAGACCCTAACTCAATTATACTATCTCATTTGGGGCATGTCAGTTAGATAACTACTTCCCATAGTTATAGTCCCAGTCTGAGTCTTAGTAATAGAACTCAGATAGTTCTACAGAATTCAGGACTATCAAATACAGTCACCCAACCCAGTATAGAACTCAGTTAGTTCCATCAAAAATAGGGCTGTCAGACACAGTCATTTAGATAATAGTATATCAGTTATACAAAAACTTATATTATCAGTATTCAGATTTAGTGATGTCATGATCTTAATGATAGTTCACATATTTATTCATACGTTCTCACATTCATATTATTTAGTTAGTTAGTATTGCTCATGCATATAAAACCCTTGCATTCAGACTACCTCACTTGCATACCAGTATATTCAATCATACTAACGCATTTGTTCTATGGCATTTTTATACCATAGGTTTAGAAGCACGAGCTCCAGAGCTCCTTAGTAGATCAGACATTCAGCAGCTAGACTAGCAGTGAGTCCTCATCATTCAAGAATAGCATTATTATATTATTAATTTATTCTTTTAGTATTCCAGATTTAGTTGGGGATATATCCCATCAACTCCACAATTTTTAGACAGTTTAGAGACTTTCAAACTATAGCATGTTCAGACAGTTATTTCAGTTTTGTATTGGTATTAATATACCATATTTCAAGATGTTATATTTTATTAGATATTTGAAACTTATGGCCTTTCAGCCTTTTTCCGCATTTATATAGCATATTATGTAGTGCCCAGTTACTGATATTAGACATGGGTTAGTTTATGATCCTTCGGGGTAATGAGCACCGTGTATCATTTCGGGTAGCAGATTTAGAGCGTTACATAGATGTATATATGGATCAGTACTTTTGGAATGTACTAAGCATATGGAGGTAAATACATAAGTAAAACAATAGCTCAATGTTCGTATAAACTTGTAAAAGAATGCATGCTAAGTATAAATGACTCACATTGGCTAGAATAACTGAAGGCTGGAAATCATGAATCATGAATGATAAAATATACTATATAAATATTGTGAGTCATAACACATAGTTCTAAAAATTGTATTTTTACTCTTTCTGCTAGTGGACTAAGTAGAATTGAAGTTAAGTCTATTTTCAAATTATTCAGGCTAAGTGAAAAAGGACTCACCTTTGTATCTGTAAACTAAAACCTGAAATCTCATAGATAATGACTTATATAAAACAATATCTGCATAAAATCATGAGCCTTTATACTTAGTTTCTAAAAGTTGTTCTGTTATTTTGTTTTAGGACTTAGGCTTTAGGGAGGTTCTTCTAACCGTCATACGCTATGTGAGCTATCATAGTTTCCAACGTCTAGTTCCCCTAAGGGGAAATCCTCACGCTGGGTAGAGGTGTCATACTCTTGCCAAGGAGTATAACCTGAACTAAGTGATCACATTCTATATCTGTATCCATATATAAATGGAATATAATCTAAATTTGTACCTATATTGGCTCGTAGTTATGGGGAAGTAGGATGCGCTAAAATCACACTTCCCGCTTGGTGCTAAATACTACTCTCTTTAATTTGTATGCTCAATCTATAGGAAATCCATATTAAAACTAGCATGAGGGTTTACTATGAAAATCAGTTATGCATCTGTTTACTTTATACTGTAATCAAAACTGTAAAGTGGAATCCATATCTAAACTATGGATTAAAAGATCAATTCTTGTTCAAAATCTGAGTATAAACTAATCATAGGATGTCTGAAAGCATAATCTTCTTGAAATATCAATATTCAAACTAGATATTAATAACCCATGCTTTAAATTCATGTCAAATCAAAATAATACTTCATGATCAATAATCTTCTAGAAATACTTTAATAATTTTAGTCAATATAATGAAATCAAAGTCACAATATGAACCTTATGGATCAAAACATGAGCATGCGAAATCTTGATGCACTAAAGCCTTTGAATCTCATGGTTTCTTTCATATAACTTGTAACATAATATCATGCTTAAATCTCAATTGAAAATCTTTAGATCAAGCATAAATAAAGGAGAACAAGCATGCAATTTAACACTTAAATCACTTTACAAATACATAAACTCAAAACAAGATAATTTCGGTAAGAACCCTAATTTCAATATACGTAAATTCAACTTTAAAACTAGTTTTGGGCACAAGGATGAAAGAGTATCCTTGTTCATAACCCACATACCTTATTTGATAAATTAAATGTGAAAGCTTGAACTTTGAATCTCTAATTGTGTTCTTGAAGTTCTTGAACCCATGAGCTTGGATTATAAACTTTCTTGAAGAAAATTTGGTGAAGTGCTTGGTGTTCTTAAAGGGTCTATCTAATGCTTTTGGGGCAGAAATTAAGTGTTATGGATGGATTTAGTTGAGGGAAAGTGACCAAAGTGTCCCTAGACCCTTTAGGAACTTAAATAGAATGTAAAATAGTTCTGTAATGTTATTATCATCGCACCACGTCACTAATCACGTTGATGACCGACGCGTCATGTCTAATCGCATCGGCTTACTGCCTCACACAGAAAATGTTATAGTTTTTTTCTCTGGTATTGGATTATGGCGAAATTGGTATCGTTGGAAAGCTAATTAAATTATCTATAATTTGGTGGGTGTTGATCTGTAAAATTCTACGTATATTAAAAGTTATAAATGTTCAAATTAGACCCTTGTAGAATTGGATACCAAACTTTGGACGAATCAAAGGCTCTAAGCTCAACTTCACTCTAAGTGCTTCCTATGAATATTTTTCACCTCGAAAGCACATCAAACACGAGGATAAAAATCATGAAACTTATATTTATATGGGAATTATTTAGATTTTAGCTTATACACGTAGGAACGATGGTTCAAAGACTTGCCCAAAAAATTGGGGTATTACAATAATCCATCAGATGCTTCCATAGAAGAAGAAAAAGTAAAGTCTGTCTGTTTGGGAGAATGGAAGAATTACCTGTTTGAAGGATTCAACATCTTGGATGAGGCTCCAAAAAAACAAAGTTGATCAATGACTATTTGGAATGAATTATTGATGGGTTGTTAAAGCATCACACCGACAGGTACATAAATCTTTTTTAAAGATATTGATTTATACAATTTTTATTGTAAAAACATGACATTAATACATATAAATCATGTAGAAAATAAAATGACAAACACTACAAAGTAAATGAATAGAGTCTTGCTTTTGATATGTTCGACTTTATTGGTGCATATTCCCAAATGAAGAATTGGTTCTATTTGATGTCACAACCCCAAACTTGCTGGAATGATGAGGTTTAACTATCATACATATTATTATTAATTAATACTTTATTTAATTACATTTGTGTATTAATTTTATTGTTACATAATCTGTAATATTTGTTAATATGTGCAACACATCAATGTCATTTTTAACTACCTCTAAAAGAAGGCCAAGTTGCAAACAGAAGAACAATACAGATATATGACAGACAATTATTTGTATAAAGTTTACATCAATAATGTCTACGATAGATTTTGTCAACAACAGCCGAAAGTTTCCTAAAATGAGGAATGCTTAATCAACATCATCAAAGGATTTAGCATTCCAGCTAGCTTACTTTGGCATTTGGTCAACAAAGTGTACATTCCAATCAATTGTGGTGATGAATTCCATTGGGTGTTTATTGTCGTTGTTCTAAAAGAGAGGCCCATCCGAGTTTATGACTCAATGTCGTAAAAGATTCATTCTGAACCATCGTTTGAGATACAAAAGCTGGCAAAAATATTACCTACTTACCTTGATATAAGTAGATTATTGGACTAAAAGGTTTGTAATGATTGGTCGATGATTGAAGCATACCGGGATAAAATGAATAATCCATTTGATGTAGAATATGTTGAAGGATTTGTTGAAAAATCTATTGGTAGCCTATAAGTATCATGATTTTAGTTTTATTTCATAAATTTCACAAAGCTTACATGAACTGAAAGATATGGATTATCTATTTTTTTAACACAAGGATTGAAGGTCTTTTTGTTTCCACTTACGCTGAGTATTTGAGTGATGGATTACAAGTACCAAATGATGGACTTGATGTCAGATCATTCCGCAAAAGATATGTTGTTCTTCTATGAAAATATGGAGAACCAGGAGCTCAAAAATCGTATGCAAGCGACATTAATGATCCACGACGACCAAAGCCGAATTCCATAGCACCAGATGAAGAACAACTTGTCCATATTGAGTAGATATTTATAGCTTAAATATATCAAAGTAATAACCTCTCCTTGGTAATTATTGGACCCAAAGGTTAAATTGTTGATTTATTTGTAGAGTAGATCATTTGTAACTATAATGATTTTTTTACATTTTATTTATTTATTGAGTTATTTCATGTAATTTTTGATTATTTCATGTAATTTCTAAAAGCTTTGATTTATTTTATGTTGTCTATAAATATAATTTAATCCTTAGTTTTGAACTTATTAATTAAACCAGAATACTAGATTCAAATATCGCAATAGATAATACATCTGTTGTAACAAATGACATACATGTTGGAAATTATCAAACAGATTTAGACATATATTGCAACATGTAGGTCATCTATGGGAAATTATCAAACAAGTATTCCTACTTTTTGATTTTGTTCCAATAGATTACCTATCAGTTGCAACAGATAGACTATATGTTTCAACATATTGTATATGTATTGCGATAGAGACTGAGAAACATCTACATGATACAACAAATGACCAACCTATTACAATCGATAATCAATCCATAATAATAGATATACTATCTGTTACAACAGATAAACAATCTGTTGCATTATAAAAAAAATCCACTTTCGTCAAACATAAAAAATTGTTATAGTGTTTGTCTTTGTATATCTTCTTCTTTATACACAAGCTCCAAGAATTTAGTTAGTACCTCGTAATCCCATATCTCTTGCATATTTTACACAATAGCGCTGCACAGACTAGACATTTCTATGTCGGTCAGCAAACATTTGATGTATGCAAACACATACAGCTCGTATGCGACACTGATTTTATTTTTTGATAGAGTATGATCTTGTTTCGACTTTCAAATCCCATGCTTTCTTCATCAAGACTTTCACTGGAAAATGATCCATCATTTTATTCTACCTCAACACACTGGGGAGAAACTCCAACAGTGGCTGCATGTGGATAAAAAAAGTGTAATCGTTGAAAACAAGTACATTACAGTCATAAGCCTTAATCTTTCCCTCCTCGAGAGGTATCTTAACAACGTAAAAAATTTGACTTCCATGTTCATGATTGCAAGAATTCTTTTTGCCTTGGTTCAGCTCTTGCCGTATGGATATGGCCTCTTCATTCTAACATAGTTAATCATATCTTCCTCCTATTCGTATGTAGAAACTAACCAATCAAATCCTGGGCCACTAAGAGTTTTAGAAAACTCACTGAGATCATGGTACCTATTCTGGAAAATTTTGTAGAAGTTGAGGTCCATTATCCTATCGGCAGTATCATAAACCTCCGGCTACGCTAATTGCCTGCCCCTTATGAGGCAGAGAATTTCATCAATATACTGTGATATAAGAAAATAATTTCTAAATAGGTTAGTAATTGTAAGGAAGAAAAACATGGTGGAAAGATGCAGCGAATGGTCAATCTGTTGCAGAGGGTTTTCCAAATCTATTCACAAATTACTCAACTAACACAACTTATGCAACAGATGTTTAATCTGTTACACTAGAACAACCACCAGTTGCACCAGAATACCCAGCTATTTCAATAGATGACACATCTAATGCGTAGCTTCTTCTTCATAGAGCAGGTCAGAAGGCTAGGTTAGGAAAAGTATACTTACCCTATCCACGTACCAATTACGCATAGTTTTCATACTCCCAAAGTTTTTGTTGTCAAACATATTCATGGTGTATTTTTCTGTAGGTTTCTTCTTCTTAGGATACTTGGCATTTCACAGTTCTATTCTCTCTTTATCTCCAAGTGCCACACATATATCCACCTTCTTCAGTGGCCCCAAAACTTCAATAACTTTTAGAGAGAGAAGAGTTACAATCTTTTTTGTTTTCAAACTGGAGAGTATTTGGCTAATTTTTCTTTCTTAATCCTAACCGCCACTGTAAAAGTGTATGGCTCCCTCACCTTCTTGGATGGTATGACACCCCTCTTGGATTTTAATTTCTTGGCAGCTTTAGAGATAGCCTCTAATTTCTTAAGAAGTTTATCCTTTTTTTCCTTGCATACTTTACATATGCAATGAGAATATGAGGGTGAAGAGGGGTGAGATGGACCATTGTAAGGGTGGGAGAGACCGGTGTAAGGGTAAGAGGGACCTGTATAAAAGGTGATTTCAAACATATTTATTTTTTCTTGAGTATCAACATGCTCATCATCACGACTGCCAGTAGCATCAGCATTAGGATAGTTTCCACAAACATCAACAACTCCACCAGAAACACTCCTAGAAGAAGCACCCAGATCTGTTGTAGTAGGTTGATCATAAAGAGCTTCAACATTAGGCTGACCTTACCTAACTGATTTTTTATGGCTATTGCTCCAACCGATTCCTTTTTTATTAAATCCATCGTTTGGTCTGTTATTGTATCAACAAAACCTAGACTAATAAAATAATTCATCCCCAACTCCTGCTCAGTAGGCATGATCCAAGGATGCACAACCTATAAAAAAGACAGATACATTTAAATCATAAAATAATAATTTGCAGTCAATTGGGTTACATGTTTACACAGTCAACTTATGCAATAGGTGATCTATCTATCACAACTGCTGATCTATATGTCACAGTAGATTCATAATATGTTTTATCAGAATACTCATCTATTGCATAATTTACAGTAGATGGGTAATCTGTTGAGTCGGGTTCAGAGAACCAGAGAAATAAATGGTTAATTTATTGTGAAATATGGATCGTCTGTTGCAACAGATTACTCATCTATTGCACCAGTTACAGTAGATGGGTAATCTATTGCAACAGATGACCCATCTATCACAACAGATGGCACATCTATTTCAACATCTTTTTTTGAGTCAAATTATTTTACTTGAAATAAGATGTGCTGTATTATCCGGAGGATTAAAGAGATCACCCTCCTTAATTCTTATGTTGCTCTTTGTAGCCAACCACCTAAGGATCCTTGAATAAGAAACCTCATCGAGGTAATCCTTCACCTACTTTTGGAGGGGGGAATGACTTCAAATGCCCAAGCCTAAAATGTGTAAACAGGAAGCAACCAGAAAAACTCATAATAATTATTCAATATAAAATAATGGATGAATAAGCAAATAGTGATTAAATTTATCATGAAAGCCCAAGGAAAGTCGTATAATATGATTGTCTTTGGGGATAGCTTCATCAATAAATATTTGGTAGTCAAGTTATAGATGTCGCAGCCCCAGGGATAATCATTAAATTTCTCAAAATCCTCAGCAAGTGCCTATAAATCATCTTCGATGACTTTCTTGACATCTCTTGCCAATATAAAGGAATGGGAAAACCAAACCATGCAAAATTTCTCCCTGTACTACTTTGGCATGGTTTTATCCTTGATATTTTATATCAAATCCACCACTTTGTAGCTACATCCAGCAATGTCAAACAACTCATCTATTTTTCCCTTGCGTTTGTTGGTTTTAGTAGGTGGTTTCTTGGACAATGCCTCTCCTCTATTTGATGGTGGTAGTGGTTTGGCTATCTTGTTTGCCTTAGACTTTTTGCAAGGTGTTTCCTTAGTGAGAGGTTCTTCTGGATGATTGCATCTCAAGACCATCACTATGGCAAATGTTTTCAAGCCAAAATAAACTGGCATGCCATAGTAGTTGATCCAGATTTCATTCATCTTTTCCCCCTCCTTCGAATCTTTATCATCCCCCATGTACTTGATCCTATGCTTAAGAAGACCATATACCATGCTTATTTAGAAACGGGCGGTGTGGTCCTCAGGCAGCTCAAGAAAGTATCCAAAGCATCTCTTCTTAAAAATTTCGTCTATGTTTACATTCTTCATAGTTTTCCTAAATTCATCAAAAGGTTTCCCCAACTGACATTTAAGTACAAGATCACCAATTAGTTCAGCAGGTTCATCTATCGGCATCGCAACTAGAAACCTGTTAATACTAATAGTTTTGACCAACTCATGCTGGGATTTCTATATTAACTCATGCTCCATTGGTGATGCATTATCATCATGTTGATCATCATCCTCTTTCTCACTTTCTACTTCTTCCTCTTGTTATTTATCATCATGTTGATCAGCATTCTCTTTTACACTTTTTACTTTTCCTCTTCTTATTCATCTTCTTCTTATTCCTCCTCACTCTTATTTTCCTCACCAGCCTCTATATACCCTTCTCCATCTCCCTTTTCATAAATTTTCTCAACTTTATTTTTTCCTGAATGAGATTGTTCAGGAAGTTCCTCCAAATCCATCTGAACTCTAGCCTTTTTTGTTCGTTGGTCAAAAGTTGATCCACTTTCAGTTTCTGTTCTTTTGGGAAACATCTTTTAACTACAAATAATTGAAAAACAAAAAATACATTACATTTGATGTCTGCATAAATGTTTAAAAGGGGTAAGACAAATTTCAATTAATTATTATACACCACATTACAAAAAAAATACTTCAATGGATAACCTATCAGTTGGAACAGATATGGGGAATCTATTTGAAGATCTATTTAATATGTCCCAATAGATGTTTCACTTTTTGCTATAGATGGACCACCAAGACCATAACCAATGCCACTAAGACCACCAACAATGCCATTAAGACCACCACTAAGACCACCAATACCACCAATACCGCATCAATACCACCAAGACCACTAAGACTGCCAACACCATCACCAATGCCACTAATACCAACACCAAGACCACCGACACCACCAATAATAGCATAAATACCATCCAACAATACCACGACATTCAACGAAATACTACGATAAAAACTAGGGTTTTCTCAGGTTCTTTCTATATTTTTTTAGCATCAAAACTCAAAATTCTTAACCTATTCTCAAAGGTAATACAACTAAAAGTCTTCTTTTTCATCATTATCTAAAAATCCCTAATTTTAAGAATAATGAACAAATGAAGAACTCTTTTCAAAAAAATTTACCTGCGGAGATTGAGAAAATGATGGATACAAGTGGAAATGAAGTCGAAAATAATAACTATGTGGTCGGACATGAGAAAAATATTGATCTATTTTAAAGGGTTGAACAATGTGCTGAGTAGTTGTTGTTTGTATTATAGAGAGAGAAAAAAGGGAGAACTCAAGATTTTAAATGATGAAACATTTTTTCAGCATATGGATGATTTGTATTGGGTTAATTTGTATATTTTTGCAAAGAATGACAAGTTTTAAAATTGTTAAATTAGTCCGAATTGATCTTAATTATTTTTCTTAAATCACTTGCTCTATTGCGACATATGACTAAACTATTAGAAATTTTCAAACAGATATTGATACCTATTGCAACAGATGAGATATCTGTTTGAAAATCTTATTTTTTTAATTTTAAGCAATCTTCTGTCCGAAACAATAAAGATAAAATACTACTAAGGCAATAAAAAATATTTCCTGGATAACTCCATTTTGCAAAATCGACACATTGAAAACTTTTTTAGGTTTTTTGACACAAGTCTTAAAAAATTAAGAATATAGACACATGGTTGACATCATCACTTCTTATATACAACCCTAGCACACACATAGTTTATTGGGATATATTATGTGTCAAGTCTACTAGGATTATTCTTTATATACCATATAATTTATTATCGATTCTATTTTAAGTCTATTAAAAAATCTATTTATTCAAATGAGCAGATGAACAGTTGAACATTTATGAAACATCATAAAAGTGGTTGCACATCCACTGACACACTGTATCGATTGGGTATATGCTATCTCCTCAAATTTCACATACGCACGTATCTACCTATAACTGATCGGGAAGACCAAAGGCTTCTATTTTGTTCTAAATAAGAAATCATCAACTATACACAATATTCATCTTCTTCAATCAAAAAAAATCTATAAATACGACCAAATGCCCAACATTCCACTCAAACTATGAAGGAGGGTTTATTTCCAGCATAGCTATGACATTCTTCTCCTCCGAAATGACCTAGACCATCTCTTCTACGGTCTAGATTAGGAAAGAGAGAACCTCCACCGTGAACTTCAACGTATCAGCTAATTTTTACGGGTGATTGTAGAGAGGATGAACATGCAGCCTGAGAAGTTCAGCACCCCCCATACCATCCCCTTAGTTTAGGTTTTAATTTCTGATGTAGTTTTAGTTGTAAGTTTATTACAAAAAAGTTTTCATGTCTAGAAAATTTGTTAGATGAAAGCTTCGTTCTTCTTTTTGCTCGTATTTTGCTTTAAATATGGTGTTGAACCATTACTGTAATAAATTTATGAAAGAAAGTTTTTGAAATTTTGTTGCAATGACCTTTCTATATGTCTCTACATTAATTATACAATTTTGTTCTTGGTTGAAATTTTTCAATTTCCCCTGTTAAAAGATGAATGAAATATTTGTCAAACGTCAAAACTAATGGTGTATCATATAAATACGAATTCATATATGCTAATGGATAATGAATCTGGTCTATCAATAATTATGTAGATTTCTACAAAATTTATTGCATGGTCGATATAGTATATGATTGATCAAGATCAATAACTACGTGTGACTGTCTACGTAATCAATGGATTCCATTATGTAGGTTCATGAAATATAAATAATTAAATAAATATAATTGTGTCGATTATAAATCATAGACTGCAAGCTTTGTCGCTAATATACCATACTGCTGGACCTCTTGCATAAACCATAAATATAATGATGTTTTCTTATGCGTTGGGTAGATTTTAAACCGTATAAATCGGCACTCGGTCAATGCTGAGGTATATACGGGTTGGTGCAACGGTCAAAAAAAATATTAGTACATAGTCAAAGATATAAATAAGTAAATAAGTAAAAGTGATTTGAGGGTCTTATATTGTGTCCATTGTAAATCATAAACTTAAATCCTTGTCAATAATATACCGCATTGGTTTATTGCTCTTAGTAGCATATTTAAAACAAAAAATAATTAATTAATAAAATAATAAATAATTAGATTTTATGCAATTAAAGGAGCTTGAACAAGTCATGTGATCGTATAAGAGTCCACATAAATTGGAAAAGTTGATCAAAGATGTGTGCAGATAGGTAGTGGATGAACAAATGAATTCCTCACAACATACTTGTGCTTTGGTAAACATTGCCCTAAGGATGTTGGTTGTTCGACCACAAGTCATCACCGCAAACATCTTTGATCACCACTTTCAATTTACGTGGACTCTCATACGATCACATAACTTGTTTAGGCTCATTTAATAGCTTAAAATCCAATTATATATTATTTTATTCCTTTTTAAAATATGTGCTAGTCATAGTCTATGAATATGTATCCTCGTCTAATGCATTTATTAACGAAGTACTCCATAGTTTATGCTAGACTATGCTTAGTTATTTACTCGACCTGATATAATCTAGAATAGACTAGGAACTACTTTCACAATTAAATAAATAGATGAGTATATTTATTTGTAGACCATCACTAGCACATATTTTGAAAATAATTATTTAATTAATAAAATAATAGAAAATTAGATTTTATGCAATTAAATGAGCCTAAACAAGTCATGTGATCGTATGAGAATCCACATAAATTGTTGGTGGTGATCAAAGATGTGTAAGGTGATGACTTGTGGTTGAACAAATGATGAGCTATGGTTGAACAAATGAATTCCCCACAACATACTTATGCTTTGGGTAAACATTACCCTAAGGATGTTGGTTGTACAACCATTACCCATTCTCACACATCTTTAATCACCTTCTAAAATTTATGTGGACTATCATATGATCACATGACTTGTTTAAGTTCATTTGATTGCATAAAATTCAATTATTTGTTATTCTATTAATTAATTATTCCTTTTTTCCCTAATATGCTACTAATGTCAATAAACTAATACGGTATATTATTGACAAGGCTTTGTGTCTATGATTACACTGGACACAATCGATGGACCTCTATAAACTATGATAGTTACCGAATCGGTGACACAATGCAACATATAATAGTAAACTTGTTTGTTGTCATTGTAAATATATGATTTATTCAACCGATCGTGCGTCCAGTCTACAAATTATAGAGAACAACTTCTATAATATTTGTCATTGACCTCTATAAATTAGGATAATAGCTGAACTGGTAACACAGTGCAATCAACTGTTTAATCTAACAAGACAATGGAATAACTGAACATAATTTTATCAGTAAATGTCATCATTGACATGCCAAATATATGTAATTCAATTATCCATAAAAAATCATTAAAAACAACAAGTAATTAAGAAAATTGTTTGTTCCAAACTACATGTTATCATCATTGAGTTCCTTAACAATGCCCATCACATCCACTTCATTTTCTTCATGTTTTTTCTTTCTTCTTCTACTTCTTTCTCATTTTATTTTTTTGTTTCTTCTTCTTCTTCTAATTTCTTCTCTTCTTAAATATTTTCGTCCTCCTGTTCAGCCACTCATTCTTCATCAACTGCCTTCTTATTTTTCTCTTCTTCTTTTGTTTTCTCTTTATTTTCTATTTCTTCTTCAGTTATCCTCTCCTTATATTTTTCTTCTTCTTCTTCTTCTTTCACATCTTGTTCATCTGTTACCTTCTCCTCTTCCATTTATTCTTATTTCTTCTCTTTTTAGATTTATCATCTACTACAGCAATGTCAGTCACTACGACTGCAAGTTCTTCAAGGTTTACTTGATGTCAGCTATGAAGGGGACTGTCGAGGTGTACTGCATTATTTTGAAAGGATTACAAAAATTAGGCAAGAAAATTAAATTGGAAGAAAAAAATAAATTATTATATCTTCATCGTGTTGCTTCTTCTTATTCTTTTCGATTCTCCTCAACCTCTCATCTCTAACAAAAGAAGCAATATACAGAACACTTCTCTCAAGCACAATAACACGCTCATACAGGTCATCATTATTAAAAGCATCGGGTGTAGATTTGCATACACTTGAACTAGCATGATCACAACAACGTGTTGGACTTGGAGCATAATTGTGACCACCCAAATCTTCGTCTTCGTCCATGACCTCTGCTGATGAAGTTAGTACAGTCACGCCTTTTAGCTATGTCTTCAAGGCTTTGATAGACATATCCATAACTTCATCCGTGTATAGCTTAATTATTTTCATGTATCTATGCTCTATCTCACGGACAATAGGGGTAAGGTACGGGTGCACAATCTATAAAAAAATATAAATTACACTATATTTACTAATATAATAATATTATTATTAGATTATAATAAGTATAATTTTACCTTTGTATTGTTTCCTTTGTACTTAAATAGGTTGCTTTCCATTATGTTATCATACTTCAACGTGTGCCATCAAAGAAAATGGGGAATAGGAAAAGGAGAATCCAATAACTTACCAGCGTACCTTCCCAGGTGAGGAAATGTCTCATATATCCAAACCTACAATCAATAGAAACATAAGTAAATCTACAGGTTCCATGTATTATTACATAAATAGGTAAGAGTCTATAATAAATCAATAAGATGGTAGATTATAAGTACCATAAATGCCCAGGGAAAGCCATATAATGCGTACAATACATTATTCCTCTTCACAAACGCTTTTTTTAGCATGGTCAAATCAATTTTGTTTTTCAAATAGCTCAATGTCAACCCAAACGACTTTTTTCCCATGGATACACACACACACACCCCGGAAGAAATCTAAATAAGCCTCCATCTTGATATGGTTTGAATTCACCATCTTTGATAGCTCCTTTGCCATCAGCATCGAGTGCATGAACCAAACTAAAGCGTATTTCAACTTTTGTTAATTAGTCAACTTATTACCTTTGATCAGGCTAACCAACCTTAAGGCAGTAATGCTCTTGTTCTTCGTCACCTTAAAATGAAAAATTTTATCATTTTGGAGGAATTTGTTCATTTTTGATTCACGGGGATATGCTAAACAATTCATCCCCGTAATTAAAGCAAATTCCTTTAAGACGAAATAAGTTGGCTTACCGTTCACACAAAACCAAATTTCATGCAGTTTTTTATTATTTTTTATACATCACAGCAACACATAATGGATCATATGTCCATTAAACTTAAAATGTTCTGGCATATGCCTCAAGTGTCTGCAACAAGTAATCTTATAATCAGCATACAACTTTTTCTCAACAAGAATCCTTATAAACTCTCGTTAGACCGCCATTCTTGCTTTTATGGAAATATTAGCAGGAAAAGAACCTAGCTCATCCATCCATGTTGTTAGGTCGTACGACTCAACGGAGATATCTCTCGCAAAAATTGGCAAAGATAGGGGATCATCCTCCTCTCTGTCTCTACTATCTCTCATATCCTTATCTTTACCACTATAACTTTTATTGTCCTCTTCATTTTTCCCTTCACTATCCACAATATCGTTACTCTCATGTGCAATACTTTCGTCATATTAAGAAATATCGACAAGGATTTTTGATTCAGTATCCGACTCAAACTCATCGACTATAGCTTTTTTCCTTTTCAATATTTTGGAAACTTCTTCAGCTTTTTGCTTTCCACTGTTAGAAGCAGTGGAAGCAGGTCTTTTAACTGTTCTATTAACTATCACCATTTATGATCCACAACCAAAAATGAACTATAGTGGCCAATTTATCGACCACTGGTCTATTAATAAAAATAGAAAAACGCCTCAGATCAAACATGTAAATCAAGTTCCAACTTCTCCAGATATTGGCAATGTAATTCACAACAAAAAAATACCATTAAAATGGGTCTAATTCAGTACAACAAATTCAAAATCAATACGCAATATGAATACAAAAATTTTCTAGTCATTATCCAAAGCAAAGCATGATTAAACATGTGGAGTCGACAATATTAACCTTAAAAAACTCAAATTTTGACTAATTCAATGATGAACAGTGCAATTTTCATCAAAATCGAAGAACTTCAACACAAAGCTGTCACGCCCCAAATCCTATTAAGGCGGACTGGCACCCGTTGCCGGTAAGGCTCGGGAGAACCAACCTGTAGCGATACATTACCTATGAACATTATAAGTTACTTTCATACTAAACATGCCCTCAAAAGATAAATAGGACTAGCAAGCCAAAAGATATTATATGACTAGGCCGTTGGAGCCACAATGTCTACGGTACGATACATGACCATACTATACTTTACGTAGTCTACAAAGCCTCTAGACAAGAAACGTTATCTTATAAGGGTCGGGACAGGCCCCGCCTCATGATAAGATACTATACAATGCAAAAAGATATGATAAGACTCAAAGCCCCGAAGCAACCTGGAGCTCAGTGACTGCGGTTAATATCCTGTACTCTTATTAGGGAGGTTTATTAGCTTCTGTACCTGCAGCATGGAATGCAGGTCCCCCAAGAGGGACGTCAGTACGAAATAATGTACTGAATATGTAAGGCAACATGTACTATATATGAGATAAAAACTCAAATGAAACCATGTACTGCTGTAGGGTAAAAGACCATCTTTATGAATATTGTGGAGTCATGTATCTTATAACAATTATGTTACTTTACTCTTATTACTTGAATAATCTGTGCACAGCATGTAATACAAATGACCAGCTGATCAGTGGTAAATCTATATCAGGATCGACCCATGCTAGGCTTTCCTTTCACCCCTGGGATACCCCCTGTAATACTGGAATTGACCCATGCTAGGTGATTCTTTCACCCCTGGGATACCACCCAACAGAAGCAACTATAGACATAAATCTTCTTATTACTTTTGAGATGAATCTTTGGTGGTCGTAACATTTGAGCTATAAGACTATAAGCATGACAAATGACAAGTATGTGTCCATGTAACATCATATCATAATGAAAAGAGTGGGTTGTACAATTAGTGAAACATGTAGGACATAAACAACGTATGAACTTTATTTAGCTAAAAAGAAGACTCATATGTCATGGTACCCAATGTATGTATGCAGCAGTGACAATGCTCGAATCTGGACACACAAGTACATGTTAAAGAGTGGAGTGCTTATGTCGAAGTTTGTAAAGATCTCTATGTGCCAATGAAGACTTTGGATTCCATGCCAAATAATAAGAGATCGAATAGCCTTACATACCTCGACATATCAACTTGTTTTTACGTCGAAATGACTTCTTTTCTTCCAACTATTTATCTACAATATCATGTTTTAAAGCTAGTATTAGCAGCTAATCAATGCATCTGCACAGCCCAATCTCACAAGACATAACACTTTGGCAACAAACGTATAACCATCAACTCAATGGTGTTATTCCGACTTTCTCAATTCTAACTGTATTCAACCAGCATAGATTATCATATACATGATGTATACAGCCTATATTAGTTCTATAACATGCTGGCAACAGTCCATAACTACAACACATAACCATTTTACAAAACGCTCAACTAAGAAGCACAACATCTCGTCGTCTCCCTACATTTCGTCGTTAACAATTCATACTTGTCCCAACTTTGAACCAGATGCTCCCAACATATATATACATCAAATAAACCTTAAAATAGTCACAAAATAGCTCAAAACGTAGGGGAAACGTGAAACAACATCCCCCTCAACAAAACAGTCCAATACCAGTTTGGAAGCACATAAGATCATATAAGGATACTTGTTTCCAAAGAACTAGCAAAACAGTCCAGCAACCTTGGCAACCATATACACACTATAACATGTTAATAACCTCAACTTTACATCATATTAAAGTGAAAAATCAGGGTAAAAATCGTTCCAAAGCCAAGAAAACCAAACAACAACTTTCGGGACACAAGCTGTCCAGAAATTCCTGCACAGTGAACCAGCCAACTTATCTTGTTTTCCATGGAAACTTCATATCAAGTATATGGTTATTTTTACATAACTTAACTCCCAAGGTGTAGGTATAATTCAAGAACTCAAAAAGTAGCCTTTGGTTGCCTTCCAAGGTGAAGAAATACCAAGAGAAACTTAGAGAGAAATTCTGAAATTTTTTGGTCTTTTCTTTGGTTAACCTAGAGCTCGGTTTTGGTCCCTTTTTAAGGAGACTTTAGACCGAATTTCTCCTAATATTTGTAGCTGATTAACTCAAGTTGTTCAATGACTAATTTTCCCCTTTCACTTGGGCCTTTTGGATCTCTAAATCAATGGGCTTTAGTGGCCCATTTCCTTACTCTTTCTTGCACTTTGTTTGGGCTCAATTTTGTTAGTAGTGAATGAATGTAGTTGGGCCTATTATATAAAAATCTTGGGCTGAACATCTTGGCCCAATATAATGTTAAACCATTGTCTTTAATAGCCTCCCTAACTTGGGCTTCGTTTGTCACAAGACTTGGAAAGTTTCGGCGTTAAGCCTTGTCTTCGTTCCCCTTTCTTTTTACTAACGTCTAGACTTCAAGTGAGTTCACTTATGAATGAATTCTTCTCCCTCATGTATATATAATTTTTAAGCTAAGCACACAGGTGACTCACCTGCTAGCTCCCTAAGTTCCATAAGCATGTCAATGTTTTTTTTTTCCGTTTAAGGCCACAGTCTCTAAATAGACTTCCATATAGTGCCCCAATCTAACACTTGAACACTTGAAAAATTTTGGTAGTAATTAAATCAAGTCGTATGTCATTTTATGTGAACATTACTAGTACATGTAAAATGTGGGGTGTTACAAAAGCGAAATAAAAAAAATATTCTAAAATGAATCTAAACTGATCGGGAAAGAAGATTAAACTTACCTGAGCAAGAGAAACTAAAAAATTTTGACTTGGGAAGCAAGAATCGACCAAAAAATTTTTTTCAAAAAACATGAAGAAAAATTTGAAGAAGAAGAAGAAGAGAATTTGAGGAGAGATAAAAAATTTTAAATTTATTAAATGATTTTAATAAATACTGGAAAAATGAATAAATATAAAAAGGGATCGTATTGTATTTTTATAAAGTTGAATTCTCCAAATTAAGTTTTCATTGAGAGGTGTTGGAAATTCTCAACAGATATTTACATTTGTTGCGACAGATGATTGAGCTGTTGGAAATTTCAAATAGATATCTGATTTAATTATCAAATAGACAGTTGCATCTTTTGTGACAGATGACTGAGTTGTTGAAAATTTTCAAACAACTATTGATATCTATTTCAATAAATGACATATCTGTTTGAAAATATTTTTTAAAATTTAAAGCAATCTTCCGTACGAAAGAAGAAAGATAAAATACTAATAATCTCCTCCTTGAGTAGTCTTATCTTTTCTTTTCAATGTCACCCGTCTTCTTCGAGCCCCTCAAGTTATTAATGAATATTTAAACCCATGTCTAGAATTATCTCTCCTTCAGCCCTAAATTTATTCAGCTCTCTTCTTTTTTCTTTCTCTCCTCTTTAGGTTTATCACAACCGTCTCCTTTTTTCTCTCTTTTTCTCCTCTTTCTCATAAGGATCCTTTCTGATCTCAACCGATCTATATCTGTTCTCGACTAAAATTGCTGTTTTGATCCCCTTACTTTTGACATTACAGGTATGGTTCACTATTGCTCTTTCATTCTCGTCTTCTTCTTTGTAAGTTATTTAAATTAGTTATTTACATCTTTTTTTATTTAATTACCCTTTACCTATATCATATTATAAGACCCCATAAAATTCTTAGCTTAATTCGGTCCTTTAAGCTTGTTAAAGGGGGTTGCAAACTTAGAAAATTCTAGCTAAGTATTCAAACTTAGTGTTAATTTAGCTTTCGAAAGTTGGCAATATTATTTTGTGGCCCTTATGTCCATTAAATGTTGATATTTGAGTTAATTCATGATCAGGAATGTCAATAAGTGTTCCCGGATAGGTTTTGGATTTTTCAGACTTCGTTTAGACCATGTTCAAGTGACCAAAATAGTGAGTCGATGCGATCTCAATGCATCGCATCGTCCATCCCATTGACAAATAACTTTTCCGTCAGCTCAGTGCAATTTCTAGTGAACCGACGCGGACTCGATGCGGTGCGTTGGCCATCGCATTGATGCCAATAACGTGGTGCGTCATTCTACGCGTTGATGGTCAGTTTACAATCATTAAAAAGTCGTGTCCTCAGGGTTAACTAAGTCTTTTTCCCACATCCTTCAGCCCATATAACACGAAATTTAGCCCTCTTTTAGCAAAATATTCTCATTCTTTCAGAAATTGCTCAAGAATAAAAAAACCTTAGGAGTTTAAATTTCAAAGTCAAGGCTCAATATTTCACCATTAATTTTCAAGAATTCACCAACTAAGGTATGTGAAGTGTTCATCCAAGGGTACCTTCCACCCTTGGAGTCCAAGAAACTCTTTTAAAGTTCATGTAGAGTGATTTCATGATTTTCATGATTTGAATTAAAGTGTATTCAGGATTATTACTTAATTGGGTTTCTATTTCATAATTTATTACAAGATTCATGTAGAGTTAATTGATATGTGTGATTTATTATGTGAATTCACGTTGAAACCCTTGGAATTATGAAATTGGAATTGAATCACGAAGCCTACATGTTGTTTTAGTATTATATGCATATATTATGCCCCATAAGTGTTTGATGAATTGTCCATGTGAGTTGAATAGTGAAATTATATCATATTAGCATGTATACAAGTTCATGTCATGCAAGTATTCGCTTAAATGCCCAAAAGAATGAATGATGACTAAGTAGTTAGTTATCATGTCTCAAGATTATGCCATGTCTTTTAAATTTATGCTATCGAGTCCTGGGGGTATTTAGTACCCGATAATTTAGCGGCTTGTCTAGATCTATGCTCAGTCATAGAGTAGTATCAGTCATGTTATGATTAATAAAATTCGATCAGTTACAGAACTTTGGAAAACTCAGTAAACTCAGAATCAGTCAAGTTTAGTTCAGTTCTGTCATACAGTACGATCAGTAATAGTTTAGTCCAGCCTAGTATAGTTTAGAATTTAGTCAAGTGTCTATTCAGTTAGGAGTAGGATTCAGCACAGAGTGAACCCAAGGATTGGGACTCACCTGCCAGTAGAGGGTGTAATCCTTAGAAGCACTCCTTGTATTCTAGAACTACGTAGCCAGCATAGGTTGAGACATCAACCTTCCAGTTGAGGGTTGATGAGGTGATCTACCTTTCAGTTGAGGGTACCACCATTCTCGTTCAGAGCACCTACTAGATGAGGGTGACTCAGCACTTGTCCTTACTCGTGGCACGGTATTGACACCCTTCCAACTGGGTTACAGGTTGGACCCCGAATCAGTTAAAGAAGGGGCATGTTGGTAAGATGATTACTTCCCATAGTCTCAGTTTCAGATTCAGTGGCAGTATAGAATTCAGTTCAGTTTGAAAGATTCAGGACTTTCAGATAGAGTCATTTTGCTCAGTTCGGAACTCAGTACAGTTCCACATATTTAGGACTGTCAGACATAGTCATTCAATTATGAGTAATGTAGTATTTAATAAACTCAAATACCCATTAATTAGTATTCAGAACTCAGTATCCAGTGTTATCATGATTTCAGTTACAATATACGTATTCATGTATATACTCTCATTCAGTCTTATTCATGATATGCAGTTAGTATTATTCATGCATATGAACCCTTGCATTTCAATCTACCTCATTGAGCATACCTGTACATTCAAAGTATTGAAGCATGTCTTTCTTTTGCGTTATGATGTCTTATATCATAGGTTCAGACGCACGGGCTTCCGAGCACCCTTAAAAGTTTAGATTATCACCAGATAAAGTTAGTGGTGATTCCTCATAGTTCGAGGACATGATTATTTATTTTAGTATTTCAGTTCATTTTCAATAGTCGGAGTTAGTTGGGGGCTTATCCCATCAGCTCCACAATTTAGATAGTTTAGAGGCTTTTTAGGCTAGAGTATTTTTAGACAGATATTTCAATTTTGATATTATTATACCGTATTCAGTATTATTTACAGTATTGAATCTTATGGCCAGTTTTTGACTATTTTTTGCATATTTATAGTATTATTATTCAGTTATTGAAGCAGGTACCAGTCATGGGTTAGCTTGTGGTCCTTCGAGATTACGAATACCGTGTAGCGTCCGGGGTACAGACTCAGGGTATTGCATATATTTATTTAAATAATTTGAATTAAAAGTTACTTTTAAGTCTTGAATGAATGAGCCATTGTTATTATTAAAATATTCAGAAAAAAGTTATCTATTTGGAAAAGTTTAAAAGCCTTGTTGGAAGTAGCATTTTTTATGGTATGTATTTTGTTTGTTTATTTGTTGTTGATGTTGTTATGGATTTTGGTTGTGGGGTTGGTGTTATTGGTACTTGTGGTGTGGTGTTGTTGATGGTTTTAAGATAAATGATGTTGTTTTTTATTATTGATGTTGTTTCTTTGTTGTTTCTTTATTATTGATGTTGCAACAGATGGAGAAATTATTAGAATAAATCAAACCACTATCAAGGCTAGTTTGATATATTCCAATAGTTTACACATTTGTTGTAACAGACTTCATATCTATTGCAACAGCCTCTAAATTTGTTACAACAGATTTACAATCTGTTGAACAGATGGGAAGCTGATGCAACAGATGTGGAGCCTATTACAATAGATGGGTAATCTATTGTAACAGATGGATAATGTTTCTTTTGTTCTTCTCTTATTTGACATCAATTATGTTTCTCTTGTTTGTATATATAAGGAAATGAATGTTGACCAACTTTTGCCCGACTAACACAAGAGCCTACACTAAAGATGGGTTTGAAAGAATAAGTTGCTTGCAGATGGAACCAATTCATATGTGGGAGGTATGTATTACTGATAATGTTATCATAAAAACACACATGCAATACACTGATTTTGTGAGTGTTATTTATTACCGATTAGGTATTGATCATTCAAATAAGATATCTGTAATTTTACAGTTAAGTTTTATAGGTTTGAACTGATAAGGCTGAGGGACCATGAATATGATTCTGATACCTTGTTAAGATTTAATGACGGTTGTTGTTCATATTTATATGTCAAGCTTTATGAAGTGGTCATATTTTGGTAGCATTGTAAAAAGATTTGATAGCGATTGGACTAACTTTTAGGGTGTATTGGACTCTGAGAGGGCCTTTGAAGCCTCTCACTACTTTAACCAAGAACGAAAATTAATATATTTATTACCCTAGACCAAATTTATATTATTGGGTTGCTCAGGGTGATGATTATATGCCATAAGGAGAGGTAAGAGAATACTTGTGAGGGAAAGGAGGAGTTGATGAAAGCCTATATCCATCTAGGAGTTAATTAAAGAGAAAAACATAGGGTAGCAAGGAATCTAGCTGATGAAGCTGAATTAGAACACGAGAAATCTGAATCAAGTGCAAATATGAAAGTGTCTCCAGTACTGAAAATCCATCTGTTATCACTCTCAAAGAAAATTAGTACAACTAGGCACTTCATTGGAAAGTTACGACTAGGTAGCATGGTCAGAATGATCACCTACATAGAAAATAGCAGAACACCAAGAAAGCAGCTTTGTGGGCACCGAGGGTTGAAATAATATACCATAAGTAAATAAGCAATCTAAGCGAAGACGGTAATTTCTAATTTTTAAATTGCATCCCATCCCTTCTTGTTTGTGGTTTCGATTAGGTACACTGCTATTGACCTGATTAGAATCACAAACGAGATTGAAAGACAGATTGAGTATCATTACTTCCTTAGCAATATGGATATAATTGATTGTGTTTTCTTGTCTTACTATGCTTTCAACATATCTTAGAGAAGATCAGATGCTTACTATAGTATGTGAATCCCAATAATTTTCAAGCTTACCTCAAACTTGCTGATTCGGGATTCAAGTTTGTCATTGCCGTCTTTAAGGTTAGTATAGAGTTCTTTGTTTTTTGTGAGCTAGTCAATAAGGGAGTAACACTTTCTTCGAAGTTGTGTCATTGTAAAAGGCCTTCAGAAGGTTTCCAGAATACTTTCTTCGGAAGGCTTAAATGATATATGCACGGTCTCTATGTTTGTTTTAGGTCAAATTCTTGATGTACACTCAAGCAGTGGTCCTAACAGTTGAACAACTTAATTTCTCGAGCGCTATTCAATGCATTTTGTTCAACCAGCCTTCAAAGGGTAGCCTAAAGGATAACCTATCAAATCCTTTGAAGGTTGGTTGAACAAGCTGCATTGAACAGCGCTCGAGAAAGTGAGTTATTCAACTTTTGGGACCACTGCTTGAGTGTGCATCAAGACGTTGACCTAAAACAAACATAGCAACACTCCATGTATCATTTAAGCCTTCTGAAAAAAGTGTTATGAAAGCCTTATGAAGGCCTTTTATAATGTCACAACTTTGAAGAAAGTGTTCCTCCCTCATTGACGAGCTTACAAAAGACCAATAACTCTATGCTATCCTCAAAGATGAAAATGACAAACTTGAATCCCAAATCAGCAAGCTGGAGGCAAGCTTGAAAATTATTGAGATTCACATACTACAGCAAGCATCTGATCTTCTCCAAGATATATTGAAAGCATGCTAAGGGAAGAAAGAACGATCAATTATATCCACATTTCTAAGAGAGTAATTATACTCAATCTGTCTTTCAATCTTGTTTGTGGTTCTGATCAGGTCAATAGGAGTGGACCTAATCGAAACTACAAACAAGAAGGCATGTGATGTAATTTAAAATTCAGAAATTGTCTCATTCGCTTAGATTACTTATTTTAAATGAAAATGTTCTTGGGCAAAGTTTGCTTTACTTGTGGTATATTATTTCAACCCTCAATGCCTGCAAAGCTGATTTCTTGGTGTTCTACTATTTTCTATGTAGGTGATCATTCCGACCATGCTACATAGTCGCAACTCCCCAGCAAAGTGCCTAGCTGCATTAATTTTCTTTGAGAGAAACAACAGATGGATTTTTAGTGCTGGATATACTTTCATATTTACACTTGATTCAAATTTCTCGTATTCTAATTCAGCTTCAACGGCCAGATTCGCTAGAAGTTCCTTGCTACCCTATGTTTTCCTCTTCAATTAGCTCTTTGATGATATAGTCTTCCACCAACTCCCCCTTTCCCTCGCAATTATTCTCCTATGGCTCCTTCTGGTATATAATCATTTTCTCGAACAACCCTTCCATATAAATTTGGGTGAGGGGAATTTATATTGGTATTCCATTCTTGTTTGATACAGTGTGATGCTTCAAAGGCCTTCTCAGAGTCCAATGCACACTTAAAGTTAAGTCCAATCGCTATTGTATCTCTGCAATGACACCAAATATTGATCCTTTTTCAAAACTTGAAACGCATAAACATGAGCAATAATTGTAATTAATTCATAACATGGTATCGACACCATCTTTATGCGCCCCTCCCTCAGCCTCATCAATTCGAACCTATCAAACTAAACTGTACAATATAGGATTTTGTTTGAATAATCAATGTCTAATCAGTTAAAAACTGTATTCATAAAATCATTGTACTTTATGTGTGTTGTCCCAATGACCTTATCAGTAATATATTTCTCCCACACATGAAGATGGATCCATCTATCTGCACGCACCTTATTCTTTCTAACCCATCTATGGCTTAATTTGAATAAACAGATGACTAACATGTTGCAACAGATGACACATCTGTTAAAATTATCAAATAATTATAGACATCTGTTACGACAGATGATCAATCTGTTGCAACATACGACTTATTTATTGAAAAAATCAAACAGACATATCCATCTATTGTAATAGATTGTCAATATGTTGTAAATTATCAAACAGATATAATATATTTTGCAACAGATTACCCATCTATTAGATTTATTTTAAAGCAATTTTTTTTTCTTTCCAAAATACAATAAAAGATAAAATATTGTATTTAGATCAGTTTTTTTAATTTATATATTCGAAAAGTCATCATTTTTCTTTTAATTAAAGGATGTATTTATACATAACTCCACTTCTAATAATGCAAGATCCAAATTTGGACAAGGTGATTTTGTACGACTCCTTGCGGGAACTTGAAAGGCAGATTCATGAACTCCGATGGGAGTTAACCAACATGAGAGCAAGGTTGAGGAGGGCCCTGCTGCTGTCGGATGACGATGGGCCGGTTGACAATAATGATAATACTAATAGTAATAATAATAATTAGGTTGTGTTTTTCTTTTATTATATCGGGTCTACCCAAGGGTATGATTTTTTATTGTATATATTTGTATTTAATGGATTCAAAAATCTATGTTTGGTCGACTTTGAATTTATAATTCTTATTTAATATTAATTTTCATTTTGTCTATTCCTTATTCTCAACATGTCGAGGGTTGGAGCTAGAGAATGAGCATTTCTAACAACGGATGAACCATATGTTGCAATAGATCATTAATCTATTGCGACAGATGGATCATATGTTACAACAGACGGTTATTAATAAAAAAAAAAGGTTATTGTTATTGTGGGTGAAAAGTCATGAATTTTTTATTATTTAATACGAAAATGGTTCGTAAATAAATAATAAAAAAAATAAATGATAAATATAATTTATAACCATAAAAGAACGATTATTTAATTTTAATAACTGATTATGACTTTTCAACAGTTTTGTTTTTAATTTTTTTTTTAAATTATTTATTTATTATATAATAAAAAAGTCACAACATTGAATTAACTAAGGTATATGACGACTGTTAAAAAAAACGTGAACAGTCGTGACTTTTTGTAAAAACTCACCAGCTAGTTTTAATTAAGTCATTTCTTTTCATAGAAAACAATAAGGAAGTAAATGATAAACACAATTTATAACCATGAAAAAATGGTTATTTAATTTGAATAATTGATGTTAATATAAAATAGGCAACAAGTGGTGACTTTTCACTATTTTTGTTTTTAAATATTTTTTTAAAATTTATATAATAAAAGAGTCACCAAATGTGGATTAATGATATGATGATTATTAAAAAAGATAGATTATAAAGAAAAAAGTATATACAAAAAAGTTGTGAATTTCAACAACACTTTTTTCAAAATCCATTATTGAGAAGAAAAGAAAGAAATACATAATCAATTTAATTCTTTACAAATCAAATAATTTCATCAATTTTACAATCTCTCCAAAATTTCAAACTGTAATCCAAATCTCATCGGTGAACAAAAGTTTGATTTGCCTAAATTCAAGCCCAATTTACTTACTCTTTGAAGAGGAGAATTCATTGAACTTACTGTTTGTATTGTAGAATTTATGATTTTGATTCCTCTACTAAATTTTACATGTCTTAATCAAGATACATGAACGACTTATTTTATGTATATTTCGGTAAGGTGGAAGAAGATGGATGGTGGTCAACTGGTGGTTGTTGTTTTTCGATGGAAGTCGATTGAATCAGAACAATTGATTAATTTTTCATCATTGATTTTGTAGTTTAGGGGGCAGCACCAGAGTTGGTTCACCGGAACAATGAGCTCCAGTGATCGAGGAAGTATTTTTAGATATTGTTTGAACAATGAGTTGGTCGTTGATTGCTTGTTGTTGGTTGAAGAAGATAGAAAATTGGGGGAGGGTTGAAGAAGAGAGAAAATGTAGGGGTGGGAGGATGGGGATGTATTTTAAAAAAAATATATATATATATATATATATATATAATATTTAAAAATATATATATATATTTAAAAATATTTTATATATATTTAAAAAATATTTTGCTAGCGTGGCTCCAACGTGGCATTGAAGTGGCGCTGATGCGTGGGTGAGTGTATCACACTCGCCGTTGTGAGAGTGGTATTTAGTTTTGAGGGGCAAAATTAATACACTTTAAAGATGTTAAGGGTGGTAATTAAATGGAAGTTAAGTTTAAGTGCTAAAGTGAGTTTGTAGGACAAGTTCAGGGGGGGAAAGATGTCTTTTATCTAGATTATATATTGCAACAGATAGATTATCTGATGCAACATGTTAATTTGTTGCAACAAATGATATATCTGTTATCGCAGATGGATTATCTGATGCAATAGATGGTATATATGTTGTCCTAGATGGGTTATCTGATGTAACGTATGGTATATCTGTTGTCGCAGATGGATTATTTGATGCAACAGATATAAAATTTGTTGCCACAACTCAATAAAAATAGTTACTGAAAAGAACTAACTAATAATAATAATCTGAAAAGTCAAGACTTATCACAATAATCAAAAAGTCAGTCAACAGCTTCATTTCTTCATTTAATTAAGTCATAACTTTTCAAAGTAATCAAAAAGTCACCAGTTTGTATGTCATTAATAAATGGAGGTGAACAGTCGCTCTTTTTTGTCTAACTCATTCAAATTCAATCATCTATAAATAGGTTTCTCCTTACTCGTTCATTCTACTAAATTTATTTCTTGTATCTTGTCTTCATATTACACCTTCAACCACTTTCTCTTCCCTAACTCATTTAAGTTTTTTTCTTAATCTTTTTGTAAATATACTCAATTGGTAGTGTACGTTGTATTAACGTCACATTCTTTTCTTTACTTTTGTTTTAATATTTTTTGTCAATTCATTCGTGTTCTAGATATGGCTGATCCAGTGTGGGACGTTGCTATTTTACTAGACATTGTACGGGAACTTCAGATGCAGATTCATAACCTGCAATGGGAGTTGTTTACAATGAGAACAAGGATGCTTCGGGAGATCCGGAAGCTGAGGAGGGCACTGTTGTTGTCAGTTGAAGATCGGCCAACTGGCAATAATGATGATAATAATAATTATTATATGATTTTTTTCTGTTAGCCTATGTATTTTTATTTGTTTTTGTTTAATAAAAAATTTATGTTTGATCGACTTTGATGTTTTAATTTTTATTTAATTTTCATTCTATCTATTTCTTCTTCTCAACAAACACATCGACGATTAAGGAATAATTTGAATCCAATAGCAATAGCAAGAGTTGAAACTTAAAACTTGACTTAATGCATACATTAATACTCAAGTAGAGACCGCTATTAGATCATATTAATTAAGCACTTAGAAAATTATTAAAGTTGATCAAATAAAAAAAAGAAAATAAAAACTGCAACATACCTAATATAATCCCACAAGTGAGATCTGGGGAGGGTGGTGTATCCCCAGACCTTAACCCCCTAACTCATGAAGGCAAATTATTTTTTTCTTTTAGCCTATGTAGTTTTATTTGTTTTTCTTTAGTAAAAAAATTATGTTTGATCGACTTTGACGTTTTAATTCTTATTTAATTTTCATTCTGTCTATTTCTTCTTCTCAACAAACATGTCGGCGATTAAGAAATAATTTGAATCCAGTATCAATAGCAAGAGTTGAAACATATGGTTTATCTGTTGGGTTTGTGGCATGAGTTGTATTGTGTTGTTTCAAACATATTACTCATCTGTTGTAATAGATAAATAGTTTGTTGCAAAAGATAAATATTTTGTTGCAATAGATTTCTTGTTTGTTGCAACAGAATAATTATCTATTCCAACAGAATAATTATCTGTTACAACAAATAATATGTCCGTTGCAACAGATTAACCATCACTTTGATTCATGTTACGGGCACTATAGAACCATAAACTTGAATCCAAAAAATGAGTCTCCTGTTGCAACAGAATATGTATCTGTTGCAATAGACTGAGTAATCTGTTTAAATTGTGGGCTATTATGTTGTATTCATGAACGGGTTCTATCCATCATTGAAAAAATTGCAGTAGTAGTGTACCCAGATGATAAATTCAACTAAAAATCATAATTTTACTTACCAAAGTCACCTATGAAGTAATGCCAAAGTGAAAAGTGATGTACAAAATAAAATTTTACCTAAAAAATTGATCAAGTAAAGTAGCAGCAATAGCGGTAAAAACAACAACAATGGTCGACAAGAAGAAGATGAAGATGATAATGAAGTAGAAGATGATGATAATAAAGCAGAAGATGATCAATAAAGTAGCAGCAATAATGAACAACAAAATCGCGAAGAGCGAGAAAACAACAACGGATGAGAAGAGAGAAACACATTTTTCCCTCTGTTTTCCGTTATATTGGCTAACATTTGGATCAAAGTGTAAATTTAAAAACTTATGTGTTATTTTCAAATTTTTTCAACTTTCTTAATATTGCCACCTCCCTTCCATTATTAAACTTGAGTCACCTACGCCTCATTTTCAGACCTCTTCTCCATTATTAAACTTGAGTCACCTACGCCTCATTTTCAGACTCTTAGCTCATCACCCCTATTGACTTCCCATTAGGAGTCCTAGGAGTTTTTTTTTCTAATGAAAAATGGTGTACCGCTGTTGTTAACTTTCTATCTTTAATATTGCAATCATTTTGTGCACACAAAGCTTAATTACACAGGTCTTCCACGTTAACACCAAATACTACCGCTTTGTTTTTCATCAAAATTGGCACGTTCACGATCACCAACACGTCTAGCTGAATTTAGTTGATGGATGAGCAAATATATATGTTTGGCCTAAAACAAAATTATCCATCAACTAACACGTCTAGCTAAATTTCAATATTGTTCGGAAACTTGAAACAAAGATCAAGGATACTTGAATTGCTTTCCGCAAATTCAAAAAGGAAAAAAGAAGTATTGATTTACCTACCTTTGTCTATATGTTATGTGGTTGCAAAGTAAAAGCTAACATAACCATAATTAAAATAAAACTATGACAATTTATTTAACATAAAATAACTATCAAGTAAAATCAATTTGTAGTAGAAGAACTGAGAGATGGAAAAAAAAAAACCTTAGATGTAGATCCTTACATAGACTCTTGCGATCCAGGTCTTTTCCGAACCTCGCGCATAACATGAGCTTTGTGCACTGGAGTGCCTTTTTTTCTTCTTGTGTGTTTCTTCTATTTTGGTTACCTTCGAGAGTTAGTTCTAGATTAGAACTACTTCTGTGCCTGTGTATCTCTCCTGAATAATAAAGGAAGAATCTTGAGGCGATAGGCCTTGGCCATTCAAATTGTGACACATTGGGCTTGCTTTTGGGGATTAACATGAAGCAAATGGCGTACTCTATTCATCACAGACGACCTTTGCTCTTCAAAGTTTGTGAAACATAGGGCTAGTCATTCGTGATCATTATGAAATAGATGGCGGACACTATTCATCAAGAACCGGAATCAAGGACGACATATCTCTCAAAATAAAAGGAAATAAAAGAGGACAAGGTTAAGAGAATTATTGATCAATATAAATCTCGAAAATAGATAGTTAATTGTTGTCATCTTGTCCTGGAGACACTTCGAATAATGTAGCGTTTTTCTCTTCAGATGGCCAAACAGGTTAATAGGGAAAAAGCGAAGGACTGAAAATATGTTGATCACGATCTTTTGGCGTTTTGAGAAATTATTTTGTTGCAATGGAAAAGAAATAATTTTATATAAGGTAAAATTTTAATTGATTTATAACTGTTAAATACTGTGATTTCTTATCTAAATTGAAAAGGACTTTTAAGGAATTTTAAAATATTAAATATTATATTCATAATTTAATGATAATTATAGAAGGAAAAAAGTGAAAAGATAATTTTATCTATTGTAAAAAATTTTAATGAAGGACAAAAAGCTCAAACAACATTTCTTTACATTTTTAATATATTATAGATATAGATATAGATATAGATATAGATTATTAATATAGAAATATTATACGTAGATTATAGATATAGATATAGATATAGATATAGATTATAGATTTTAGAAATATATTCTTTTTATAGATGTGTAGATGCATTTTTTTAACCTTAAAAGGATTCTTTTGCCATCAAAATCTGAAAATAATATTTAATATTAACTCTATTCCTACTTTTAGAAAACAAATATAAGGAAATAATTGACGTTTATAATCTTCACGTTGTAAAAGTGCACAATTCTATACAAATTTGCCAAATTTATAGTTATAAGAGTCCTAGATGAAAAGTAATATTGAAGATGAAGATTACAGGTAACTCTCATATGTCATGATAAACTTAATCATGTAACAGGGGAGTTGGCTAAAAGGCAACTTCAAAACTTTTTTGATATTTAGATACCGAGTTTTTTTAAAGATAAATTATATAAATCACATACTTAAGAGACTATATTACCTAATATCTCTCACTTTTTTTAAAAATTTACATAAAATCTTATTTTTCAACTTTACTCTTGATACATATCAAGAAAATCCACATCCTATTTTTACACCACTATTAACTCATTCAAGATTTTTTTTCTTGAAATATCTCCCTAATTATCAACAATTAAATCATCTTCCTCCCTGATTTTTTCTCTTCCCTTAAATCATCTTCCTTCCTATTTTTTTCTCCTCCATTAATGCATGCAACTTTTTTTTCCTCTCCTAAAATCTCTCTCATTTTTTTAAAAGAATCTATTGCTACCTATATAAATTTATTGAGTTATTAATACATGTTTATTCTTTTAATGGTGATTCATATAAATGATAAATATGATATCATTATATGGGTATTATGGTGATTCATATGATAGATACATTTTGTTTGATTTTAACGGGTGATACATATGATATTAATGGGTGATACATATTGTATTATGGTGATTCATATGGTAGATACAATCATTTATTTCAATTATTGGATGATTCATATGATATTAATGGGTGATATATATGGTATTATGGTGATTCATATGGTAGATACAATTATTTATTTCAATTATTGGCTGATGCATATGTTATTAATGAAAGGTAATGGTGTAGTCAGTGTAAGAAACAAAAGAAATAATATTTTAAAAAAAAAAGGACTAAAAGCAGAATTGAAATATAATTAAAATTAAATCTAAAAAAGAATAAAATTAAAGAGGAAAAAAGAGAAAACAGACCAAAAAAGCATATCTTTCATAATTAAAGACGAAAAAAAAGAAACATAATGAAAACACCTAAATTAAATCTTAAAAAAAGAGAAAAATTAGATATCCTTCCTTAAATAAAAGAATACCATGAATAAAAGATAACTTATTATTTTCTTAAATAAACATCTTGTTAGTTTCAAATGTATCACCTTTTTCTATATATCACCATATACAAATGTATCACTATTTTAAAAATTCAGGATAAAATATAATTAATAAAATAGTTGGACTTTTATGTAATATCACTTAAAGATTCAGGGATTTATGTAATTTACCCTTTTTTTAATTGAAAAAATAGACACCCTAATGGGACCATAAAAATGCAACCCTAACACTCAACTTATAAAATATACACTTTAGCCTCTTTTCCATTTCAACCCTAATTTTTTCAAAACTACACTTTAGTTCATGTCCAAAAATATAAATATTGTATAATTAATTTTAAAAAAAATATCCCAAGATTCTCAACCAATCCATTACCAACCACCCAATTTTGGCTTCGTTTTCTCGATTTCTCGATCATTTTTCGGCCATTTTTCATCGAATTTTTCGGTATCCATCGGAAAGTGACATTATCTCCATAGTTTTAAGTCATTTTCGATTATTTTTAGCTCTAATTTTTCTTTCATTTTCATACAAAAATCTTGAAAATCAGTCCCACATTTTGAAATTGATTCTTGGCTCTATAGCAATATTCCAACATTTCTTAGGTTGTTTGTAAGCTGAAATTTGTAGGATTATTCCGGTGGTCGTCGGAAAAGGATCGATCGTGTACTATACAGACAGTAGCTAAGAAGAAGACGACTTCAGTCTATTAAGTCTAGGTGCATAAATCACTAGTCAAGTCTATTAAATACTATTATCGAGGTATATCATGTCTATTATAAATTACATGGTTGTTGGTGGTATATTTTCTGGTGAATGAGACGAGACTCCTAAATGTTGGGTTTGGAAAACTGCATTTGAGGAGACAGTGTCCATTATCCTTTATCGCAATAGTTCTTACGCTGATATAGTTAAAAGCATAATGGAGAGCGGTGAATTAAGTTGTGATCAAAGCGAGGTGGTAACTAGTTACTTGATGAATGAGAGGGGCAAAATTTATCCTACGTTCATAAGGAATGATAAACACGTGGAATTATATATGCTTTGCATTAATTCTAATAGATCCAGATCTATATTGCGGGTTAAAGTTGTTGGAAGGTTTCGGGAAGAAGCTTCCACATCAGCCCCACCCCCACCCCCGATAGTGGATGATATGTCAATGAAATACGATTGCATGGGTGGTGATGAATGGGATAATAGTGAAGATTATGAATAAGAGGAGTGTGGAGGAGGTGAGGACGGTTATCTCGAACCACAAAGAAGCCACTCTTTCTCGGATGGCACCAATTTTTTTGTAGGACAAACATTCAAGGATAAGAAAACGTTGAATCTTTTGTTGAAGCAATTGTCGGTGAACATGTCGTTCAATTACACAACGGTGAAGAATTGTAAGAAATACTTGAGGGTGAGGTGCATAAATCTAACTTGCCGGTGGATGACGGGTGCATGTGCTATCGGAGAATCGGGTTTGTTTCATATCCACAAGTATGTGGGAGAGCATACTTATGACGTTGATCATGTCATGGGAAAGCACAAAAATGTCACCGTGGAGGTCATTATTTCACTTATTTTGAAATTTTTCATCGACAACAAAGGTCCAAGCTCAAGAGAGACTGAGAGGATCGTATTTAGGGAGCTACATTACAGGCCGAGCTATTTGAAGTGTTGGATGGCAGGCGTCACTGTGAAAAACATAGATTGAGGTACGCCCGAGCACAGATATGCAATGTTTTTTGCATTTTCATATGTTTTCAATGGCCTCAATTCCAGGTCTATTGATTTTCTCATGGTCGATGAGGAGTCGGGCAGGTTTATTTACTACTTTATGGCATTTGGGGCTTCCATCCGTGGATATGCACACATGAGAAAGGTCATTGTCGTTGATGGCACACATTTGTTCATCAAGTACGAGGGCATGCTATTGTCTGCTGTCGCTCAAGATACGTAGCATCATATTTATCCCTTAGCATATTGTGTGGTGGATAAGGAGAACGATACGTCGTGGGGCTTCTTCTTCGATAAGCTTAAGGCCTTTGTCATTGACGAACCAGAGTTGTGCATTATCTTCGACATACACGTAAGCATAGCCAATGGCCTCACAAGGCATTATCTGTTTGTGCATCACGGTGTTTATATGAGGCATCACAGTGAAAATCTCCGAACAAATCACCATTGTTTCGATTCTCTCTATTTGTACTACCATGCCGTCAAGGCATACACGTTGGAAGAATTTAATGACTACTTCAACGCCCTTTAAGAAAGATGCTCCAGTGTAGCAGCTTTCCTCGAGCATAAAGTTGGATTTGAAAAGTAGAGTTGGACTTACTGTCCAAGTAATCGGTTCAATGTCATGACCTCAAACGTCACCGGGTCACTCAACTCAATATTGTGAGATAAAAGAGAGTATCCAGTGGCGGCCATTTTCAATTCAATTGCACATAGGTTTGGAGAAATATTTAGGAAGAGTTATGCAGAGGTGGACAATTCAAAGACAACATTCGTTCCCATAGCTGAGACAATGTTGAGGGAAAACATAACCGAGGGCGACAAATTATATATAAACAACATAAACGGAAGCACCGACGAATTCACCGTGCTTGGTTACGGTCATGCCTCTCAAGTTAATCTTTCGAGATAGTCATAATTTTGCAGAAAGTACGACTTGGTAAAATTGCTATGCGCTCATGCAACGGCAGTGTTGCGTTTGAAGCACGGGAACGAATACGGCACTATCATTTACAAATAATCTTCACAAATATATTCGAAAAAAACATACCTCCTTGCATACTTGAAACCTATTTGTGCAACACCACTGGATTCGAAGTAGAGTGTGGCGCGAGAGTATCTAGAAATGCAAGTTCTTCTACCCGATTTTCATCCCAAACTCAAAAGGAGGAAAATAAAACGCATTAAGGGTGTGTTGGAGCCTTCAAGGTACAAGAAAAAAAACAAGTGCTCCAAGTGCAAAAGGTCGGGATATAATATAACAACATACAGCCTTAATGTAGGATAATATCTTGGCATTGTATTTTATGTTTTTGGTTTGTTCAAATGCACTGAACAGTATATAATGTGTATTCTGTTTTGGAAACCAATGAACTGCAATTAAAATTGATATTTTTTGTTGTGCATTATCGATTTCAGTTCATATATTACATACTACGTGCTAAATAGATTATAGACTGAAATAATCGAGCAGCCTCATAAAATATAATATATCATTGTTTGGTCTACAGAGTAAATATTCAATACGTAGTGTATCATAAACCTACCTGATTGTCTATTGGACAAACCCTTTTCTTCATACAATGATGAATTCAAAATAATTATGACGTAGTGGAAAAAGTGTCATTTTGAAAACATTCATCCCAAGTTATGAAATCCATTATACACATTACACATCGACTGAACTCAAAATATATAATGCATTGATGCATAGTCTACGGGATATAGTTTAAACTACATAGTATATCATCGACTAGCCATTTAATCTATTAAAGAAACCCTTTTTCTCATACAATGAACCTTTTAATGTAATTTTTATACTTTGGGAAACGATACGATATGAAATGCCTCTACTGCCACAACCACCACGACTTTTTATCTATAATTCACACACTCCTTCTCCTTTTCTATCAATACGTGTATAGCTTATATTGGTCATTGTCTCATGCTCTGGTCTATTTAAAGAGGCTCTTTTCAATTTTAAACTAAATTTCTGAAGAAAAGACTAAGGAGAGAAAAAGATGGCTAGGAGGAGGAACACACTACGGCCAATGCACAGAATGACAAACATAGACAACATAGAGTTGCTTAGGCTTTGGAGAGACCTGGATTTTCTTTTCCAAGGTCTTTCCGCTGATCAATGGTGACTGGACATAGATCTCCAGAGGATGGCTCATTTTCTTCGAGCTATAGCTGAGAGGCTCAACCTGGTACCCCGTGAACGCATTGCCCCCCTTCATCCCCCTAGTCTAGTCGAGTTTAGTTTAGTTTATTTTGTAGTTCATTGCTGAATGAAGCTTTCATGGTAGGATTATGTAAATGAAAGCTTCATTTTTTGTCTTATTGTTTGCGATTTTTTTCCAAAAATTATAATATAGATACAATGAACTTTATCTATCTATAAACAAGTTTATGTTTTCATGATATTCTATTTATCTATAATGATATGTCTTTCAGTCTTTGTTGATTCTTTAGTAGTACATGTTAAAATATTTGCAAACACTATTTAAACTCGGAGAACAGTACGAATATATAATCAACTACGCTAAATACGAATTATATACGCTCAATACAAATATATACTAGGTTACGTATGAATTATTTACTGATATTAGTGTTAATGATCCTATATATTGACATATTATTGATTTATACTGAGATCGATTATAGACCTATCATACAATCTATGATCAACTTACTGAATATATTGGCATCTTAAAATAATGGTAAAAAAGAAGAAATTAAATAAAATAAAATTAGAGTATGTCAATTAACACCATTAAAATATTCTAAAGCAATTTTGATATATCAATTGTGACTCCCAATCACTTTTAGACGTGATCAAGTGTTATCTAAGACACGGTGTAGTCGTATATCATTGAGATGACACGAAAAGAAGCAGAAATAAAATAAAATAAAATAAATATTAATCATCCAAGCACTAAAGAACGACTACATATCATGACAAGAGATTAGACGTATGTGATGACCATAAAGAAGAGTGGTGGTTGTCACTTGTGAGTGTTCAATGGACAAGTAGTGTCTAAGAAAAAGGAGTCCTTATCAACAGAGACGTTTGTTCTGAGTAATTGGTTGTTACTACCATTGTCCTCCCCTATACTCATTTGATCGAGTATTCAATTATTTTGTAAGCAAGTATTATGATATTTAGTCACTTTACATTGCGTGAGCTATATTTATTTATTTTATTTTATTTTATTTCTTCCTTTTTTTAATCTCACCTCCTTTGAAAATAGACCTATTATGATATCTTGAGTATATTATAGATAATTAGTTTTATCTATACCAGACTATATTATTAGTGATGTATCAATCAATTGAGTTTAATTTCAAAATAGGTGAGATTAAAAAAAGAGAAAAAAAATAAAATAAATAAACATCATTCACGTAATATAAAGTGACTTAATATCATAATATAAGATTACAAAATAATTGAAAACTCGATCAAATGAGTATAGGGGAGGGCAATGGTAGTAACAACCAATTACTCAGAACATGTGTCTCTGTTGAGAAGGACTCCTTGTTCTCATACACTACTTGTCCATTAAACACTCACAAGTAACAACCACCACTCTTTCTTATGGTCATCACACACATCTAATTTCTTGTCATGATATGTAGTAGTTCTTTAGTGCTTGGATGATTAATATTTATTTTATTTCTTCTCCTTTTTGTGTCATCTCAATGATCTACGACCACACCGTGTCTTAGATAATACTTGATCACGATCAAAAGTGATTGGGAGTTACAATTGATGTATCAAAATTATTTTACAATATTTTAATCTTGTTAATTGACATACTCTAATTTTATTTTATTTTATTTCTCCTTTTTTGCCATTATTTTAAGTTGTCAATATATTCAGCAAGTTGATCATAGACGGTATGATAGGTCTATAATCGACCTTAGTCTAAATCGATACTATGTCAATATACAGGATCATCAACACTGATATCGGTATATAATTCATACGTAACCGAGTCGATTATAGAAGCGTTTAGAGACATTTTGAAGTAAATGATAATCCATTTAAATTTTCTCCAACAATATAATACTAACGGGTAGAATTTTTCAACAGTCAGATTTTGGTATCCTTACTATATTAATTAATGGGACCCTTTTGAACTACTCCATGTTCATTTATTCATGACTTTCTAGTTTTGCATTAACAATAACAATGTCGCAGTCATCTCAAACGTCCAAAAGTTCTTATATTTGTCGTTGTGGTAATCCTGTGGTGTTGAAAACATCACAAACCGACAGAAATTTAGGTCAAAAATCTACAATTGTGCGGTTGGAAAGGTTTGTTTTTTTTTAAATAAAAATTTATTTATGTCCATCTCATAATCCAATTTACTAATTTATCCTCGTTATTTTAGGATAATAGTGGATGCTCTTATTTCAAGTGTATTCCCTCCGATTTCGAGGTGTCAAAATTTCAAGGCATTGCAAAGTTTGAAATGTTGAAAAAGCTTAGAGATTTGAAAGAAAATAGAGATCTTCTAATGACATTATATAGAGAATCGAAACACAAGATTGATCACTTAAAGGGATTGTTGAAAGACATCGAAATTAAGAGGGATCAATTTAAGCATAGGTTGGTTATGGCTGAAGAAAAAGAAAAGGGCATAAAAATTAATGTGTGTGGTTTACTATTAGTTTTAGCTTTTTGAAAAGGTGTAATGGGGGTGTAGTGGTATTGAATGTATTCTGACTCTTTTATTAATCGACTACTTTTTACTTATAATATATATGGTTTACCTTTTTCATTCATCGACTACACAACACTCTACTGTATATACTTTAACTTTTAGTCAGACTCTATAATCAACGATGACATTTAAGTAAAAGCAACGATACATTTATTATATAAAAATTATAATGTTTATCATAAACTATAAAAGAAGATTAGAAAATAAAATTGTTTAGCTGTACACATCCCGAGCTGAAAGTTAAAAGTTAAGATTGTTTAGTCTAATAAAAATAATTATCAGCCACAAATAAAAATTAAACATTGTCTCAACATTCAACATTTTCGTCTTCCACTTGCAACTTATCGATGTCTTGAGTAACTTCATTAAGAAATTCATCTAAGTTCGAAAATTTATTCTCATTTTCTTTCTCCACAATACCTTCTTTTTCTGGTGCATCATTTTTTCCTTCTTCTTTATGTTCTTCTCCTTCTTCTTTCTCTACTTCTCATGCATTCTTCTCTTCTGCTTTCTCTCCATCTCCTTCATTATTTTCTTCTACACAAATACTTTTCTCATTTTTATCTTCTCCATTCCGCCTGCCTTCGTCATGATCCTCCTTCTCCACCCAGCTAATCCATCAGCTCTGTTTTCTTCTTCACCAAGAGCTTCTTCATTTTTTTTCTTCTTCTTTCTCTTCATCGCCTTCGTCGAGATTTTCCTTTTCTACAACAGCTGTAACCTCAGGGATCATCACTTCATCAGCATTGATCGAGGTCTGTGCCAAAGCTGCTGCCTCAAGGAGCGTTTTTTCAATACCGTTGTCATCATGGATGTCCCTCGCCGCTGAATGTTGACTTTACACCTGCACACCTGTATTTTTAAGTATTTACCATTTATAATAAACTAAGATATAGGTTCATGAAGAATGGTATAGATTCTATTATAAGTAAAAGAAATTATATAACATATGCAACTTCTACAATATATAGAGTAGATATTACCTTCATATTTATCTCTCTTCTTTTGCTTTCCCTTTTCTGCTCTCCTCAGCCTCTCCTCTTTTACAAAATCAACGATGTCCTTGATCGATTCCTCCAACCTAAACACACGGACTCTTTCAAATTTTTAATCATCGGTGTTTTCCCTAATGCTCTCATCTTACTCGTACCTACACCCCGAGTAACATACCTTGAAACAATATTTCCACCTAAATATAGGTTATCATCCCTATTCTCACCATCCTCCGATGAGGTGATGACAGTCATACCCTCCATATAGGCCTTTAACCCATCGATGAATGTGTCCTTCAGTTCGTCCGTGAGTGCTTTGAACTTTATCATGTAGTGCTACTTCATTTCACGGATTGTGGGGATAAGGTACAGGTGCACTCTCTACAGATAAATAGGCAAATGTGATTGATTAGCAACACAATATTGGTAAAAGTATTCTTCAAAAAAGTAATTTCATATCTTTGTGCTCCATATATTCAAATATGGATCACCTTCAATTAGTTTATCGCCTTTTGAGGTGTTCAATCTGAGCAATCAAGGAATGAGCAGTGGGTCTTCAGTTGATTTATCATTTCCCCTACCGAGCGTGAAAAAGGCTTCGTATATCCAAATCTTTGATCAAAAGAAAAAACAAAAACATATAACTGAGAGTCAGTAAAGTATAAACACCATAGACGAATTACAGTATATAATAAACTACTTCAATGGTTTATAATCAAATACCATAAATGCCCAGGAAATCTGTAGAGCGCGTACAATGAAACTTCTTTTGTCACAAATTTCTTCTTCTGCCTGCTGAAGTCTATCCGCTTTTTTAGATAGTCTAGAGTCAAGACAAATGACTCCTTACCCCAAGGGTATCTATCAAAGAAGCTCAAGTTATCCACCATCTTGATGGTGTCTATGTCTACAATTTTTGTTAAGTCGCGTGCAAACAATATGCAGTGCACGAACCAAACTAAGCAACATTTGAATTTGTCCTCCTTGTCCAGCCTCCCACCTCTAATAAGCTTCAACAATATCTTTGTATTTACACTCCTCTTTTTTGCAATCTTTTTGAAAAAAGCTTCACCCTCCTCCATCGCTTTGACATATTTTGAATCATGGGGATAATGCCCACAGTTTAAACTTGTGATTAGCGTAAAAACCTTCAGGCCAAAACATCCAGGCCTGTCATTAATGCAGAACCACATTTTATGCAGCTTGTTGTCCTGTTCAACTCAGCGAAGAAGTGTATAGTGGACAAGCTGTCTGTTGAACTTCATATGTTCTGGCAAGTCCCATGAACCACCAAAATAGGAATTCTTAAACCTAGACTTCAGACGTTGATCAACCACGACTTGTTTGAATTCATAAAATATTTTTAAATGGGACCTAACAGATATCATAGCCGAAAATGATCCGATATCATCCAGGACTAGGGTTATGCAAAAATCAAATCGACTGATAAATCGAATCGATAAAAATGTTATTGGTTTATTGTTATTGGGTTATTGGGTTAACGATTTTTAATGGTTTTATAAAAAAAATTATTGAGTTATTGGTTCGGTTTGATTTTTTCTCATTGGGTTATTGGGTAAACCGATAACCCAATAAGAATATATATATATATATATATATGACTTATTAGATATTTCTCTTAATTTCTCTTTAATCTCTACAAATTAACAAACCTATTATTTCAATTATACAAACTCTTAATTTCTCCTAAAAACATTTAGTTCAAACTTGAAGATTCTTGTAAATTAAAACACATTATGTAGGATTTTTGTTTGCAACTAAGATTCGATTATTTTTCATGTTAGTTACTACTATTTCTATTTTATGAGTATTTTCTTATCGGTTAAATCGAAAACTGAACCGTTAAGGACTAAAAATCGATAAATCAAAAACCGATAAAAAATATCTTATTGATTTGGTTATTGGTTTAGCATATTTAAAAACTGATAAACCGAACCGGTAATATGTAAAACCGAACCGAACTGACCGATGCACACCCCTATCCAGGACTGTGGCGAGGTCGTACCTCTCAGCCGAAATAAACCTTGCACAGTAGGGCAATATCAATGCTTCCTCATCTATCTTAACCTCAATATCTATTTCCTTCGGCTCATCTCAAACCAAAGCTTCAACAGCTTCTTCGTTGTAATTTCTGTTCTCCGATTTATTGACTATTTATTTTTTTCTTTTCTCAGACCTATCAACTTCTACAGCCTTCCGTTTGTTATCTTTAGCCATTTGTTATGATCTACAGACAAAAAATAACATTTCTCAACTATAACAGCAAATATAATACCTAATCGACCTAACAGTTTATTAACATGACAGCAATCGCAGCACCAAAAAAGCTTATTTACAGAAGAAGTTTCTTTCAAAACAACTCAATCATCCACAAGAACATGCATCTAAATCACCATTATATTGAACAAAAACAGGAAGAAACCCAGATTTTTAGCACGAAAATAAAAAAATTTGGCAAAAAAATCTCAATGAAATCGTTGAAGCATATTAAAATCCAACAAAAACAATGCACAATCAAATCAAATACCAACTTAAAAACACAAATTTTAAGTAAAATCAAGCCCCATTTTTTCAAAAAAAAATAATTTTTCGGGTCCAAATAGCAAATACGAGTATGATTCAAACCGAGGACTCCCCAACATGAACATACTTCTACAACACCATTACATTGGAGAAAAGTTTGAACCAAAATCACATATCTTGCCACATTCCGACGAAATTAGTGAAGAAGAACATGCAATCGCCAAGGATAATCGATATACACCAATTATCCATCAACAATCAAGTAAATACCAACTAAAAACAATCAATTTCAGTAAAATGAAGCCACGTTTTCAAAAAAAATAAATTAATTTAACGAACTCGGAAAAAAAAAAATTCCATCAATATGGATCACAAATTAACCGGAAGATGAATATAACTTATCTGAAGTTGAAGATCGAAGTTGGAGATGATTTACACAAGCTCAAAATTGAAAAATGATGGAAAGGGAAGATGAAGCGGGAGAGAGTAATGAGAGAAGATTCTGAGAATTTTTTTTGTATTTAATGGAAGAGTGGAATTAAAAATGTATTTAATAAATAGATAAGGAATTTCAAAAGATTTAATAAATACATAAGGAATGTTAAAAGATTTTTTTATTTTACACTTTAATTCATACCACACAAAATCTTAAAAAACTAGTCAAACAAAAAAAGTATCTATTCTTTAAAATAAGTTTTGAAAGTGGACCAAAAACTAATTTTTCTCATGTAACAGAGCCAACAATTTAAATAAGAGAATTTAAAAATTATAACTTTTTATATTTATAAATCAGTCCAACAATATATATAGAGTTGTATTCTATAATCATATAATTTCTAACCAAAGGAATTTTCACTGAACCTCTTAAACCTTTCTGCTTCCGCCACTACCCTCAATATTATATTACATGCATTTCAGATGTTCGTGCCTTGATGTGTGAGTGGATGTTAAAAGTGTCTCACATTGGTTAACACAATAAGTCATCATCTTTTTAGGTGATGCTGTCCAAAAACCGAATCAATCGATAAATCGAATCGATAAAAATGTTATTGGGTTATTGATATTGGGTTATCAGATTAACAATTTTTTATTGGTTTTATAAAAAAATTTATTCAGTAAATAGTTCGGTATCGGTTTTAGCTTAACCGATAACCCAATAAGGATACACTAAGTTATTGTTTTATCCCTATTTATGTTATATATTTAAATTTCTCTCTTTATCTATCTATCTATCTATCTATCTATCTATCTATCTATCTATCTCTATATATATATGTGTGTATGTATATAAATTATATGCACTACTAATTCATAATTCTGTAATTCACAAAGTATTAACCTATTCAAGGCAACAAAGGCACAATATAAAGTTCGGCTATTATCGTAATAAAAAGCTTTAAACATTTATAGCTTCCAACAATTAGGATTCAATTTTTTTCCTAACTAACATTCAATTCAAATTTGAAGATTCTTGTAAACTAAAATGCATTGCGTAGGTTTTGGCGATAATTAAGATTTCATTTTTTTATGTTAGTTGTTACTATTTCTATTTTATAAGTATTTTCGTATTGGTTAAACCGAAAACCAAACCGTTAAGGACCAAAAACCGATAAACCGAAACCGATAAGAAAATATCTTATTGGTTGGTTATTGGTTTTACATATTTAAAAATCAAAAATCGATAAACCAAACCAATAACTCTTAAAACCGAATCGAACCGATCGATGCACACCCCTATTTTTAAGTGGTTATGGGATACCCTATTACATTAAGCTATCATTCGATTAAAGATTTAGGGAGTTTATTTTAACAATTTATCATTAAATATATTTTTAAAAATTTTCAAATATCTGTTCGATCAAGAAATTTATACAAATTTGATGTTCAACTATTTTAAGTTTTCAAAAATTGGTTCAAATTATTTTTAATTTCTTTTTTTTTAGGACTTTCACTCATGAAACTTTCAGAGGTCGTTTGTGGAATATATTAAGAAAAATAATGTATCTATTAACTTTATGCATTAGTAGTATTTTATTTGATACATTTTTTCAATATATGTATAACTAATACAAAGCTACGCAAAACTGATAATGTAAGAAATTATAATGTATGAATTAACATGATTAAAAACACAATTCCTTCTCAAAACTCATCCATCATTTGAGGAGGTTATTTGATAAACAAATAATCGTTTTAAAAATTATGTAATGTATGTTATTTTTAACACATCAAATCAAATTGCACAATAAATAACCTCAATATAACTATGCAAACATAAATTATAGCAACACTACTAATGTTAGCCTAACTCATATATAATATTTAACACTACTCATTTACACCTAACCAAAGGACCCATAAATTGTACGAGTAAAATGCGCGTTCTGTAACCAAAGGACCCTTAAATTGTACAAGTAAAATGCACTTTCAAACAGAACTATAAATTTGAAAATTATAGCTTTAAAAATTTAAATTTTGATAGTTTAAATTTCAACTTCAAAATCTATAATTAAATAAAAACTAATTTTAGAGTCTAAGTTAGCTCAAAATTAACGTTTTTAACGCACGTACAAACAAACTAAAGATCAAATCAATAGAGAGAGCTGTAAAATTTTCAAGCACAATCAGAATTTATTTAAACAAAATAAAAATGTAGCAGTAATACAACTTCACCCAACTGGCTTTAGTAACATTCAAGATGTTTCTTAACACTTAAACCTTTCATTTTTCATTTTTCCAAACCTACAATTCTGTAGACCTTCCCTGCCCATTCCACAGGACCCTTTAAACTTTTGCACCAACCAACAAGTAGAAGAGTAAAGACTAAATTCAAGTTTGAATGGAGAATCAGTTGGGTATTCTTAGAATTCGTGTAATTAGAGGCATTAATTTGGCCATTAGAGACTTGAGAAGCAGTGATCCTTATGTTGTTGTTAGGATGGGCAAACAGGTAATTTCCCTTCCTTTTCTTCAATTTTTTTCTCTTCTTTTCTTCTTTGAAATTGGAACATAAATTTGTCTCTGCCACAAAAATACCCTTCTATGTCCATTTTATTTATTGAAAATTGCGTACGGCAGACGCTGATAATATGCTGATAATGAGACACTTACATGTTACCTGTACCACAAACCTCAGAAGTTCTCTGTGTTATTTTTAATTATTACATCAAAGTTCTGTAATTTTGATCAGGATTTCCTATATGTAAAGTGGGATATTTGATTGGGTTGTACTTTACAAACTTACTTTTAGTTTTATGTTCTTGTTACGTATAAAAGATATGAACTGTTCAATGTATAATTGGTCATAAGAGATCATTGTACAAATTTGCTTTTAGTTTTATGTCTATTTTACCCATAATAGAGCTGAAAATGTCATTTTTTTCAGTTTAATTTGTAAGTGATCACGAGAGATCATTTCCACCTCCGTAAAGCATGATGCAAAAATCAAAGCTTGTTATCTTGTTTTTCTTTCTTGTTGTGCGTGTGTTTGGGGGATTGTGTAATTGTTTACCATTTTCAGTATTTTATCATACAAAATGGAGCGAAACACATAGATGAAAGGACCAAAAAAAAGAAAGGAGAATGATCTTAAATGAACTTCAACTGAGTGGTTTTAGGTATCTTGACCAAATTAAATGGTGTGTGGGGCAGTGTGGTGTTGATTAGTGTTATATTTATTTTTTGGTTAATATTATTGGAAGCAGAAATTGAAGACTCGAGTGGTGAAGAAGAGTGTAAATCCCGAATGGAATGAAGACTTAACGCTATGTGTTGCTGAACCTATTCTCCCTATCAAGCTGGTAATTTATTTCCTTCATTTTGTTTGATTAAGAAATTAATTATACAGCATATTGCATACATATATACTTTGCTTTACCAAGAGGAAATTGAAGATTAAGATACGTAGTCTTTAGCAGAAAATATCAATTCAGTCTTTGAAGGTAATTAAATTATGTTTTTCAACTTCAAGTGGCGTTTTCTAATTAGGATGTATATTCATCGTGTTATGATTTTTGCTCCGATTTTCTTATTAAATTTAAGTTTTACTTTTTCTTGTAAAGAAAATAAAATTAACCATAAATACTTTTACTTTTCCTTAAAAGAAAAATATAAAAATTTTCCATATTTGGCAAACCTCTTTCTTGGAAGAAAGATTTTGTACATCTATAAATAGAAGACTCCTTCTCATACCATAACACAATAGCATCCACAATATAGTTTTTAAATGTCTTTTGTATAGGGGGAGATTTTCTCTCTAATAGTTTTATGTTTTCTTTTATATTAGGTTTTTATATGTAGGTCAATTGACCAAACTATATAATAATCATGTTTTTAGTATATTTTTCTTTTCGTCTCATAGTTTGCTACTAATAGCTTTCCGCATGACGCCCTCTCGATTTCGAATCCAACAAGTGGTATCAGAGCCTATGGTTCAAAGATTCAGTGGATTGGTAAAGCGAGGTTGAAGACAAGTCCAAGGCAGTTCTAATCAATTTGCAATCAGTTGGATGAAAATGAAGATTTTGTCCAACTACATGTGGAGAAGATATTTCAATCATATTTTCAACAATCCTGCTGTCATATCTTTGAAAATAAAGCTCTCTTTTAATCTTATTTAGGGCTCCAATATTTTTAACCCAAAAGGAATAATATATTTTTAATCCAAAAGGGCTCAATTTTTAAGCATGACAAACAACAGGGATAAATGAAGATTATGTGAAGAATCAAAATTATGCATATGACATTAAGAAGGTGGATCAAGTCAAGAAAATCAAGCCAAAAAGGGGAGATTTGTTAGGATTTTTACCCCGATTTTCTTATCTAAGTTTTACAAGAAAAATAAAAGTAACCATAAATACTTTTACTTTTCCTTAAATATAAAAATTTTTCATATTTAACAAACCTCTTTCTTGAAGAAAAGGTTTTGTACATCTATAAATAGAAGGTCCCTTTCTCATACCATAACATAATAGTATCCACAATGTAGTCATTTAAGAGTCATTGTTTAGGGGGAGATTTTCTCCCAATAGATTGTATGTTTTTCAATATTCATTTTTCATATTAGGTCGTTTGACCAAATATATCAATAGTATAATGTTTTTAGTATCTTTTATTTGTCATTTAAATTATCACCATATTAGTTTGCAAACTTTAAGTTTTCGCATGACGCAGACCCAACACATCAAGTATCGACGCAATAGTCAGATGAAGATAAAAATGCGTGGGCCAACATCCCATCTCAGTCCAAGTAGCTTTTGGATGGCTTAGTAACCTTTAGTTTACTAAGTCAGCCTATTCTAATCCGCCAAATTAACCCTAACCTGTACATTATAGATTTGTGCTAATGACCTGTACAACTTCAATAGCTTATATTGACTTGTTTTCAATTAATATATCCAGCGGAGTGAACCTTATTGTCTTTCTATTGCTATGATCATTGCAGCAAGTTTATGACAAGGATACATTTTCTCGTGATGATAAAATGGGCGATGCAGAGCTTGACATTGTACCATTTATAGATGCAATAAGGATGACGCGCTTTAAGAACATTCCAAATGGAATCATAATTTCAAGAATAATTCCAAGCAGGAAAAATTGTTATTCTGAAGAAAGCTGTATTGTCTATGAAAATGGCAAGGTTGGCCAAAATGCATTTGTTAGGTTAACGAATGTTGAATGTGGTGAAATAGAGCTCCGGTTGCAATGGATAGACATTCCTGGTTCCAAGAATCTATAGCTAATTCTATTATATTCCAGCTATTGTGGCCATTATGGACATTATGCTTGCTGTTCTTTTTGGAATTTTTAATGGCCGGCCTTGTATTTTATACTTTTCTATATAGATATTGATGTTCAATGAATTGAACTTGTCATTTTGTTGTTGCTACTTCCATGCTGACAACAAAGTCTGCCTTTGATAATCTGCTTACATAATCCATTTTATCTCTTCCAAAATGTCATTTCTGTGGCTTCTAACCAAATGTTCGGTACCCGCTTGAGGAGAGTCGCTTTGCGTGCCCATTAAAGAGAGAACCGCTACCTATCACGACTTTTTTTTATTAGTAAGTCTTAACGCTCGAACCTTTGACCTTTGCTTATAGGTAGAGGTATCCTATTTATCCCACTACAATCTTACGGGACACCAAAATGTATTGAAATGCTATGCCTACCTTTACTCTGTCTTTGAGCAGAAGTTGGTCCAAACTGTGGTTAAAGTTGCTCCCAGTAATTCTGCTTACCTGTGCGTATCTGCTGATTATATTGCCTGCCGGTTAGGAAACTTTTTCGGTAGTACGAATACCTACGCTTCACCAGCAAATGATGACAATGTGAAAGCTATTGTTCTGTTTCCACTCTGGCAAAGAATAGACCTGGAGGATTTCCGTATGTGCCAAAAGCAATACTACAATTGACGAGGGTCTGATTACTCCATTTGCAAGAAACTCTATCAATCTTAAATGGTATTAAATACAAAAGCTGGTAACAGATATTCAAATTATTTCTCCGATGTAATTATGTTTGGAAAAGATTGCAATTTGTCAAGCATATTCATGTACAAGTATTTCTCTTACATTTTATATTCATGAAGTATTTTCGAAAAGGCAAAATTTGCATATCCCAGTTTTTCTGGTGCATTTTATATTTAAAAACTATATACCCCAATTGAATATATCCAATTATGACAAATCAATTTAACATCCAAAATGAAGCCACAAATGCATAGCCCGGGGGAGGTTGAAATCTTTTTCTGAATCGACTGATCAGCTTTGTAAGTCAACTCTCTGCAAGTTAGTATACTTAATATAACAGAATCAAACAAAAAGCATAAATGAAAAGGTAATAAAGAAGACAATTTTATATTGGTCTGTATCATCAGTATGGTGCCTATTCTAGTCTCCTTGGATTTCAAGGTCCTTTGAACTTAACGTTGAGAAAGAGTTATAGTAGAGTTGAACAAGTTGTGAATCTCAATCTGTTGTTATCCGGATCTTGTGACACAGCCTCAACTAGTATAACTAATGAACTGACTCAATCATTTTCTTTTGTAACTATTGTAAACTAAGAGAATTTCAAAACTTTACAAAGACTAAAAGATGAGACAGAGTGATAGTTTCCTGTGAAGTTGCCTGTTTTTTCTTCTGTCTTTAAAGTCTTTATATAGTCTTCATCTTCTGTTGCTTCCTTGCTCTAAAAAGGAAAACCCAAGGGATTTCTTTCAATCAAGGATTTGTATGGATTCCTTGATTGAGGGTTCATATTGTTAGCGCATCCATATCATATATGTCTATGCATTGCGATATGCCTTTTTCTTTTGCCGTAGTGAGGAGTCATATTCATGCATGTCCATATCAAATATGTCCATGTAAACAATATGATCCTTTTCCTTATTTGATCATCATGAGATCTTGTCTTAAACTGATTTCTTCTTTTGATTGTTCTTCGAAATCTGTTCTTTGTATAAGTATCTTCTGGTTCCACATCTTGAAATAATTCAAGCTCGTTGGTGCTTTAAGTTGATTCTTTCCATATGTGTCCATGATTTTAGCGGATTGCATCCCATCACAAGATCTTTCAGATATGATTCTTTGTTCCCCATAATAAGATCTTCCAAATTTTGTCTTGCATGTTTATTTTGTTAGTTTGTCATTATTAAAACATTAAGTGATTATAGGAGGCTAACGATCTTCCTCTTTTTGACAATGACAAGAAAAATATCAATCAACTTCCCTGATTATAAAGCTCCCCCTAATGGTAGCCGGCTTTTTATATGAAGCTCCCTCTGATAGTAGCTGGCTCTCATTCCTTCCATAATTTTACCTAATAGACTGATGGAAAGATGTTCTCTCCTTTTGGCATAATCAGAAAGAACAAATAGACAAAAAAAAAAAAAACAGGCAAGCAATGGATGCAAATAATAAGAAAAGTAAGCAGAATCCACAACAACATTCAGACAAAAAGTCAATTATGGAAGAGTAAGGGAGAGTGCTCTTTATACAGGCCTAAAAGAAAAGAGGGCATGCCCCCATTGAATAAAAAGAAGTTATCTTTGGAACCATATTAGATTTTCTTGAGAAAATATGTGATGATATTATGCATATCATGACAGAATCTTCAATAGGAGCGTTCCACGTTTTTAGAGTAGTGTGAATAGGAGTTCTGCACAAAAATAGCGAGTTCATTGTAGGAAGAGTTGACTTTGGTCTTGGTGGAGGGGACTTGCTTGAATAATTTTTTAAAGATTTTAACTCCTTCCTGTTTGAGACTGTCAAGAACAACATGAACCTTCCTTACATCTGTACTGATGACTTTCCCTAGCTGCACCAGTTTAGCAATTGACTCTTGAAGATTCACCAGTCCTTTCTCGATACTTTACAGACGCTCCTTAACTTCCTCCAAGTCCTTCTACACAGTAAAAATGGAATTAGAATCAAACTTATCTATTTTATGAAGATCAGACTTAGCCTTTACAGAATTCTTTTTGCACCATTCACTACCAACCAGAGCATAACTCATTCTAGGAAAGGTTTTGGAGTCGTAGGTGGAAGAGATTTCAACGGTGGAAATCCTAAAAGATCAATTGAATAGAAATGCAAAACATAAGTAATCAACAAATCATATGACAAACTTGTTGAAGCATGAGGGCCAGCCGCACTATCCGACATATACTAACAAAACCATAGAGCCCACTTAATTTTGTATCTTTTGATCATACAACACAGAACACATACATCTCGAGTGGTAACATTACTCAGAGAGTCCTTTAGAGGAATCAAAGTGGTAGCAATGATGTGAGCTAAAATTTTTTATTTAAAACATAGTGACAGGGGTTCAAAATTGGTCAGATTTGCTTCAGGTTTGACAACTGCAGCTTTGGCTTCTTCAAAGCTGACTTCTAAACTGTCAAGCAAAGTTTCATTCATAAAAGGTACCATGCCAGAGAACTTGGTGTCAAACACTTTTTCAAACAGAAATCATTCAGAATAATTTTTGTTCCCACTACTAGGGTCTAAAGTTCTCCGCTATCTTTAGATACACATAGATTTGCATAGAACATTCAAACTAAATCCTCATAAACTTCTAATCTATTGAGACAAACAAATAATGATAAATCATATTCTTTGAAAAAATAATGATAAATCATGTTCTTTGAATAAAGGACTTACATTACACTAGGGTTCTTTCAGTTGTTGGAGATTTATAACCCTTTCAGGCACAATTGAATGGCTCATGTATATGACAAACTTCTCTCATAAAAAGTGGTCTAGAATTTATACAGGTTTTCTAGAGGAAGGTTTTTCATAGAGTTTAAGCGAGGTTTTCACGATAATTATTTGAATTGGAGGAGGCACACTTTTCAGTGTTAGAAGAATAGAGCGATTGGGAAAAGGCTTCTTCTAAGGAACCAGTAATGAAAACTGGTTCTTGGTTATCAAAAAGAAAATCGGCAGGAGAATTGTGAAGATCAGACATAAATATAGTTTTAGACATTAGAGGAAGAGCTAGGAAGGTTGATAAAAAGAGGGGGGTTTTAACAAACGGTCAAAAAAAATGAAGCAAAGGGAACGGAAAAGATAGGATAGAAAAGAAAAGACACAGACATTAGGAAGATAAAAAGTCAATGAGTGAGGGTATCATAATTCAAAGCTCCTGAGTTTCAATGAGATATTGAATAATTAGCTTGAATGCAATTAAGTGTGACTCTTTGGGAGTCGACTGGAATCTTGCATATTGGTACACACTGAACATACTGTCATATCGACTTGCAGTCAAATAGAGTAGTGATCCAATCCATCATTTTTTTCTGATGTGTATGAATTAAGATTGTAGAAGGACTCATATGTGTTTTGAAGGTTTTTTCATTCACCTGAGGTAATGGTATGGTCTGCGGATACTCTACCCTCCCCATACCCCACTATGTGGGAATTCATTGGGTATGTTGTTGTTGTTGCATGCCAAATCTTTGTATGAGCTCTTTTGTGTACTTGGTTTGACTGATGAAGGTTCCTTTTGAAGATTGCTTGATTTTCAACCCTTATGAAAAAAGTGAGTTCTCCCATAAGAATCCTTTCAAATTCTCCCTTCATAAGATTTGCAAAATTCTCGCACAAAGAAGTGTTAGGGATTCCAAAGATAATATCACCCATATAGATTTGTACAATATGCATACTAGAGTTTAATTTTTTAACAAATTGAGTAGTATTTATTCTTCTTCAATGAAATTTATTGTTCTAGAAAAAGTACTCAATCTCTCACACCAAGCTGTTGAAGATTGTTTGAGACTATAGAGTGCTTTAAAGAGTTTGAAAACATGATTTGTATAAGAAGAGTTTCCAAAGAGAGGAAGTTGTTTAACAAAACCTCTTCACTAATAAAACTATTTGAAAAAACACTTTTAACATCCATTTGAAACGTTTGAAAGCAAAAAATGCTAAAACATATTAATTGATTTCAACCTTGCGACAGGAGTAAAGGTTTCATCATAGTCATACCTTTCTGATGGGAGTAGTCTTGAGCTACTAACCTGGCCTTATTTATGATGACCTTATCTTTTTTGATCATTTTATTTTTATAAACCTTTTTGGTTCCAACAACTGAGGAATTTTTTGGTCTTTTAACCCAATATCAGACTTGATTTCATTCAAATTGATTCAGCTCTTCTTTCATGATAAAACCCATAGTTTTATTTTAGGGCCTCATCAATCTTTTTAGGTTCAGTTAGAAATACAAGGGCCTCTGATGCTTGCTTTCTTAGGGAGTCTCTTATCTGTATCTGATCATTTAAATTTCTAATGATGAATTTATTTGGGAAGATTGCACTGTGTCTCCATTCTCTTGGAATGTTCATTTTTAATGTGTCAATAACTGAAGCTGACTCTGTTGAGTAATATCAAATCAGAGTTGACTAGCTCCGGTGCTTTATCAGGAGATGCTTTGTGCTGGGAGTCATTCACCTGTTTCTCATCAAAACTCAAACTTGCAGTAGTGGTATTAGATTTATCAAAGACTATAAGCATAAACCTATCAACACAAAGGGTTTATTTATTAAAAGTTCTATAGGCACGACTCGTGGGAGAGTAACCAAGAAAAATACCTTCGTTACTTTGTGGATCAAATTTTTTCAAATTATTCCTGCCATTGTTATGGATAAAGCATTTACATCTAAATGGATGAAAATAAATAATGGTTGGCTTCTTTTCTCTCCACAAGTCATTGGGGGTCTTCTTAAGCATAAGTCTGATGATACATCTATTGAGAATGTGACATGTTGTGCTCACTGTCTCTGTCCAGGAGTGATCAAGTAGGTTTTTTTCAAGTAACATGGTTCGTATAGTTTATTGGAGGGATCTATTTTTCCGCTTGACTATGATATTTTGTTAAGGATATTCTGGAGAGGAGAAGTTCTAAGAGTAACTATGAGCACAGTAATTTTCAAAGTCATTGTTTTCAAATTCTCCTCCATTATCACCATGAACATAAGTGATGAAATAACCTAGTTTTTTTGTATGTCTGTATAAAATTTCTCAAAATTAGTAAATTATTCATTCTTTTGGGCATGAAACATCACCCGGGTAAAATGAGAATAATCACCAAATATAATAAATACATATCTTTTTCCATCAATGCTCGTGGTTTTGGTGAGGCCAAGTAGATCCATGTGGATTATTTACAGAGGTTTGGTAGTACTGACAATGTCTATAACTTTGAAGGATGTCCGAGTTTGTTTATCAAGTTCGCAAGCATCATAGATGTGATCCTTTTCAAACTTTAGTTTTGGAAGATCATTCACCAATCCAAGTCTAGAAATTTTTTCAACGGCATGCATGCTGACATGCCTAAGTTTTCTATGTCACAATCAGGTGTCACTGGTTTGAGAAATGAGATATGTCAGAGTAGAAAAATATTTATTTATTTAAAACACAAATGTTATCAACATGGTCACCGAAGAGAGTGATTTTGTTTTTCATGTTTGATGGAGCGATTTTCAGCATTGAAAAATATGTCAAATCCTGCATCACATAATTGACTAATTCTCAATAGATTGTGTTTCAGTCCATGCATGATATGAACTTCAATGAGCTCGCAGAAATACCTTAGCTTCACAAAACCGACTTCTATGACTTCTCTTTTGGAATTATCGCCAAATTTGACAGATCCATCTTCGAATTTTCTTAGGGAGCAAAAGTTTTCTTTCTTTTCGGTCATGTATCTGGAATATCTGTTGTCTATTATCAATATTTCTTTCCTGTAGTTTTTGCAGACATGTTCCTTTAAAATAAAAGAATTAATTTTGTTCAGGTACCCAAGTGGTCTTGGGTCCTTGAGGGTAAGATATGCTTCCTTTGGACCTCCAAATCGACATCCATTTAGACCGTTGTCTACAGTTATGTGATTTGTGTTCTTTTTTTCTACAAGTGTAGCAGATAGGTCCATAAAAAGAGAAAGTGATTTTAGCATAATTAAAAGAATTTGATGAAGAGTTGATTTAACTCTAAAAACATTCGATTTGATGAAACTGTGACTTGATAATTTTCTAATGTTGTTTAATTGCATTTTTACATCATCAAGTTCCTTTTGAAGAAAGTCTATTTCTATTTGTCTTGCTTCAAGTTGAATTTGCCAGTTCTTCCTCTCTTCTTAATCTTTCATTTTAAAGAAACTTGCCAATTTTTCTTTTCTTGAGCAATGTTGTTGTAATCATCAATAACCTTTTGAAATTCATCAGTAATCATATCAAGATTTGTTTGGAGAATATTGTAATCTTGAAAATTAAAGGGTCTTATCTCACCGGATTCACTTATTTCCACGTACATGTTTGTTGTTTCTGTGGTATCTTCCACTATAAAAAAAAAATAGCATTTAGCGACTTTCATATTTTGTAGCTATTCTATGTAAATTCGTCGCTAAACAGAAATAGCGACGAAATAGTGATGGATATGTATCTATCGTTATATTGCTCATTGCTAGCCTCTTAGGGATGAAAAAATAATTTTTCTTGCAAAACTTGTGACCGCACATCGATGAAGTTTATCGGTTGTTGATTTTACCAACGGAATAATCTGTTGCTATACAGTTGCTATTATTGTCGCTGATCCATTGAAACATAGTTTGGTCGACTGAGGAGCCGTCTTCAGCGACCAAATTGTAACACTTTGAGAGTACACCCTAGGAATCATACAGTGCTTACAATCTTGAAGGACGACAAGCTAACCCATGAGCCGGTATGTGCTGTGAGCACTGAATAACATAATCATAAATGCGGAAGAATACTGACATGCCATAGGGTTTTTATAACTGAAATCAACACTGTGGCATAAATCTGGGAAAAAACAACAACTGTCTGACTGTGTTAAAGTACTAATAAACTGAATAACTAACTGACATGTCCGAAAGCCTCTAAACTTGACTAAATATGAGCTGATGGGAAAGGCCCCAACTAACTTCAACTAACTAATAAATAGAAAGCATGAAATAAAATAAGTTTGTCCTCAAAATATGAGGACTCACCACTGCTACTGTTGAGGATATGAGAAGTCTAAGCTCGATCCGGGAATTGAACGTCAGAACCTATGATATAATACATCACAGTGCAAGAAAAGGTATGCGATCAGTACTTTCAATGTACTGGTATGCAAAATGAGGTAGGTTAATAAGCATGATTTCATGAACGAGAATAATAACTGTCTGAATATACATGTAAGATATGGAATACTGAATAGAGTGCATGAAATCTGTAGATAATAAAAATATGTGAGATCTGTAAATACTGTAAATATATGAAATCCTGTAAATACTGAAGGTACATGAAATTTGTAGATATCGGGGATGCATGACCAAGAATATAAGATGAACTGAATAAAAGTCTGTAAATTGAAATACTGAAATAATTGATAGTTGTATGCTATGGTCAAACAACACTAAGACTAAATTACTGGTATGATTATTGGACTGAGACTGTGGGAGCTATCATTTAACCAGCATGCCCCAATCTAAGCTAATTGGGGTCTAACTTGTAACCCCAATTAGAAGGGGGTTAGTACCGTACCATGGGTACTAATGCTAGCTATGTAGATCCACTAGTCTGGTTTGTTGTATTGTCCCGAAGGACTAAGGGTGTCAAGCTTGAACTGACGGGTGACCCCAGCGAGATAGTCAAGCCTAAACTGACGGTTGACTTCTCATATTCTACACTGGCTACATAGTTTTGGAGTTTACGGACTGCTACTAGCGACTCTACCTATCTTACAGTGAAGCTGCCATCCCTACACTCACTCAGTGCTAAGTCCTACTCCTAACTGAATGACATTGAGTTATTGACTATTTCTGAGTTTAACTTACTAATCTAGTAATGCTCATAATGTATTCTGAAGTTATTCTAAAGGTACTGAGACAAGACTAAGTAAACAACTATGGTTTTTAGGTATTCAATACCCTCAGGACTCAAAAGAATAATAGTAACATGATACTTTATCTTAGAGGACATAACATGCAAGTCTTTATCAAATCTTGATTCTTGTAGGAATTTTATCAAACACTTGTAGTTCATAGTTTAATCAAATCTTGGAAATGCTATGGTACTTGTAGTAATAGAATGAATTCAACATGAATAGCACTAAATCATGATTTAATTCAATGAATGATAACATTAAAACATAGAGAATTGAATAACGACAATTCATCTATACATGGTGTAAAATCATAGTTCATGGAGATTCATGGGTGAAATTATAATTTAAAATCAAATAACTTGAAAAGATCAATACTTTGCAATTTAAATCGGATACTTGGGCTCCATGGATGAACATTTAACATACCTGAGTTAACGAATTTGAGAGGATTGACGGTGAGTTCTTGAGATTTGACCTTGAATTTGAAAGCTAGGGTTTTTGTGTTCTTGAAGAGAATGGATCCCATTTTGAGTAATTTGAGAATAATGGGCATATAATGCCCTATTAGGCTTTAATTTTGTGTTTAGGATGAGTTTAGGGCTTAGGAAAATGACCAAAAAGCCCCTTGGAAATTAAAAATACGGAACTACAAAATTGAAAATCCCGATTTAAGGCCCTGGCGCGACGTGCCAGGATTGCAGAGCCTCACTAGAAATTGACAACTAGGACCTGGAAACTTGGCGTGGTGCGGAGCTATCGTGGTAAGCCTTTGGAATGCCATTTTGGCCACCTCCGTAACGCACCATTATCACGGAGGCTCGCTGGAGATTGTCAAATGTGAAATGGGACTCCTTCGTGATGCACCATGATCGAGAAGATTCACTGGAAAGTGAAAATTGTGATTTTACACTTCTCTACAATGCGCTACGAGCCCAAATCACGGTGCTTTAGGATTGAAACTTAAAATCGCCATAACTTCTTACTCGTTTATCGAATTAAGGCGAATCTTATATCGTTGAAAGCTAGTTCAATTTCCCATAACTTTGTGGGGTATAAACTGAGGAATAATGAGTTTTTAACAAAATTATATATGAATACTCATGTACTGAGGTTTAAATTATGCTACAAAAATATAGGGTATTACAATATCTCTCCCTTGGGATCATTCATCCTCAAATGAGACTGGTTAAGCTGAGAAAATAAGTGGCATGAGCTTACACACTGAACATGTATATCTGATGGATGGAACACATAACTAAACTAATTCATGAATGCACGACAGACCTGAGTGTGAGGTGTAACTAAAACTAAGCATAATAGAGAGAAATCTTAAGAAGATTAGTACTTTTAAACTGAATCAGAATTCGCAGAGAAAAGATGAGGGTACTTGGTCCGCATATCTGCTTTTTCTTCCCAAGTGGCTTCCTCAATGGGCCGATCCACCAAAGAACCTTGACCAGTGGAACTTCTTTGTTCCTTAGTCTATGAACATGATGATCAAGAATTTCGACTAGAACTTCCTCATAGAAAAGACTATTCTAGACATCCATACTTTCTAAGGGAACAACTATAGCTGGATCACTAATACACTTCTTCAACAATGAGACATGGAACACTAGGTATACTAAAGCTAGATCTGAAGGCAACTCGAGTTCATAAGCTGCCTTTCTAAAAGGACTGAGAATTCTGTTAGGATCGTTATATCAGGGACTGGGCTTTCTTCTTGCCGAACCTCTTTACTCCTTTCATGGGAGAGATTTTTAAGAACACAAAATCATCGATCTCAAATTTGAGATCCTTTCTCCTCACATCTGCATAGGTTTTCTGTCGGATCATTGGTAGCCCTTAGCTTTTCTCTGATTAACTGAACCTTCTCTAAGGCATCACACACTAGGTCAGGCCCTACTACCACAGCCTCACCTACTTCAAACCAACCAATCATAGATCTACATCTCCTACCATAAAGAGCCTCAAACGATTCCATCAGGATACTGGAATGATAGCTATTATTATATGCAAACTCAATCAAAGGCAAGGGGTCATCCCAACTACCTTTAAAATCAACTATGCATATTTTCAGCAAATCTCCAAGAGTCTGAATAGTCCTTTCTTCTTGACCATCTGTCTAAGGGTTGAAGGTTATATTGAGCTGGACTTGGGTACCAAGACCTTTTTGGAATGCTTTCCAGACATGAGAGGTAAACTAGGTACCGTTATCTGAGGTGATAGATAAGGAAATACCATACAACCTAACTAACTCTCTGAGATAGAGTTTGGCATAGTCCTCGGCTGAGTAAAAGGTATGGACTGATAAAAAATGAGCTGATTTGGTCATCCTATCTATGATAACCTAAATAGAATCATGCTGATGATGAGTATGAGGTAGTCCCACCACAAAGTCCATGTTCACTTCTTCCCATTTCCACGGGGGAATATTGAACTCCTGCATGGACCTATTAGGTTTCTAGCGCTCGATCTTAACCTGCTGGCATGTAGAGCACTTAGCTACAAAATCTACAATATCTTTCTTCATCACCTCCAATAATAGATCTCCCACAAGTCACAGTATATCTTAGTGACCCCTGGATGAATAGAGTAGCGCGAACTATGTGCTTCTGCAAGAATTTGTTGCCTCAAGTCATCTACACTAGGCACACATAGTCGACCCTGACAACGCAGCATACTATCTCCCCCTTGGGAGAAGACCTCCATTTTTTATCTCTGACTGATTGTTTCAACTTAACTAGACTGGGATCTTTATCCTGTTTTTCCTTCACTTTGGAAACTAGGGATATTTTAGCACTACTCTGCACCCATACACTACCTTCTTCTGAATCGACTAAAGCAAACACCTAGTCGGGAAAGCTGATGAACTTCCTAAGGTAATTTTTTTTTACCATCCTTAACATGAGCAACACTACCCATAGATAGTCTACTGAGAGCATCAGCCACTACATTGGTCTTACTCAGATGATACAAAACACTCATGCCATAATCTTTCAATAACTCTAACCACCTTATTTGATGCAAATTCAAATTTTTGTGAGAGAATACATACTGAAAACTCTTGTGATATGTGAACACATCAATATGCACCCCATACAAGTAATGCCTCCAAATCTTTAAGGCAAACACTACAGTTGCTAACTCAAGATTATAAGTCGGATAATTCTTCTCATAGGGCTTAAGCTGTCTTAAGGAATAGGCTATAACCTTACCTCTCTACATGAGGACATAAACCAAACCTACTATGGATGCATCACAGTACATAACAAACCCATCCGAACCATCGGTCCAAGTCAAAACTGGGGCTGAAGTGGGACGAGTCTTCAACTCCTAAGAACTCTTCTCGTGGAAATATGACCACTAAAAATTAACTTTTTTCTGAGTCAATCTGTACATAAGGGATGTAATAAACGAAAACCCTTCAATAAATAAGCGATAATAGCCAGCTAAACCCGAGAAACTCCTGATATCTGATAGAGAGATGGGTTTAGGCTAGTTTCTCACCGCGTCACTCTTTTCAGGATCAACTCTAATTCCATCACTAAAAATAACGTAACCAAGAAAGCTACTGATCTTAGCCTGAATTCATACTTACTGAATTTAGCGAACAACTGATGGGCTCTAAGAGTCTGCAATACTATCCTGAGGAGATCTGCATAATAATTTTTGCTACAGGAGTAGACAAGAATATCATCAATGAAGACTATAACAAACATGTCCAAGTACTACTTGAACACTTGGTTCATCAATTCCATGAAAGCTGCTGGGGCATTTGTAATACAAAAAGACATGACTAGAAACTCAAAGTGCCCATACCGGGAAAGCTATTTTTGGAATGTCACATTCTCTAACTCTGAGCTGATGATAACCTGATCTGAGGTCTATCTTAGAAAAGTAGCTAGCACCCTAAAGTTGGTCAAACAAGTCATCAATTCTAGTGATTGTGACTTTGTTCAGCTAACGATAGTCAATACATATTCTGAGAGAACCGTCTTTCTTACGCATGAATAGAACTGGTGCGCCCAACAGGGAGACACTATGTCTGATGAATCTCTTATCTAAGAGATCCTTCGACTGTTCTTTTAGTTCTTTGAGTTAAGCTAGAGCTATTCTGTAGGGTGAAATAGATATGGGTTGAGTGTCTGGGAGAAGGTCTATTCCAAAGGTCTAAGAGTATTATGGCAAACTCTTTCCATTCTATAGACCCTGCATCAACACCCCTATCAACTTTCCACTACTTAAACCAAGTATGCGCTACATCCTTCAACTGATATGCAGCCAACTCAGCACTCTCACTAGATTTTACCCCCATAATATCTGTTACCTTCTGCACTATATCTAAGAATTACTATGGATCCTCTTTAGAGTTGGACCCCATGAAGAAAAGAGGATTCATCCGGGTGAAGTACCAAATACTGGCTGCAGCAATACTGGCCATCGGGTTAGCCTGAACAACAGCTAGCCATTCATTCTAAACTGTTACGAAATTTGCTAGAGTGGTGAATGCAGCTCAGAATTTTATGAGAGAGTCATGCTCGTCTAGAGGATCTTCCTGGACGGGTGGAGGTACTGGATAGTTTCCTACTCCTCTTCTATTATTCTTTTTGGGAGGCATATTTTGTAAATGGAAGGAAGATTAGATTAGACAGATAGTTTAATCATGAGTTCATGCTCAATCGCACGACGTGAATACTGAAAGAAGGAAAACTTTTCCTAAATTCCTTGTAGCCTCTCGTCCATAAGTGTCGCGTGCTACACACCCATGTACAACACTCTACTTGAAGCATATTTTAGACTTCCTAGGACACTTTTAAACCTTAGGCTCTGATACCAAGTTTGTAACACCCCGAGAGTACACCCTAGGCATCATACGGTGCTTACAATCCTAAAGGACTACAAGCTAACCTATGAGCTGATACCTGCTATGAGTACTGAATAACATAATCATAAATGTGGAAGAATAATAACATGCCATAGGTTTTTAATAACTAAAATTAACACTGTGGCATAAATCTGGGGAAAAAACAACTATCTGAATGTGTTAAAGTACTGATAAATTGAAAAACTAACTGACATGGCTGAAAGCCTCTAAACTTGACTGAATATGAGCTGATGGTACAGGCCCCAACTAACTACTAAACTGAAAGAAAGAAATAAACACTACAAAAAATGAATAAAACTACGGGGGTTTATTTACGGGGATTATTTTAACCCCCGTAAAAATATATGAAATACAGGAGTTAAAAAATGCCGCTAAAGTTTATACCTTTATGGGGGTTTTAAAACCCCGCTATCAACTGCGTGAGTTTTAAACCCCCGTAAGTTAAAATAAATTCTACTCTTGCCACCTATGCCAAAATATTTTCCCTCTCTTTAATTGAAAGCTCTCCTTTATTTTTCACCCAAATCACACTCTGTCTCTCATTTCCCCCTCCTCAAATCTACCATCCTCTCTCTCATTTTTCCCTAAATTAACTTCGGCCGGCTGGCCATTGCACATGTTGGATTTCGAGGTTGGTGTTGCAATTGAGCTGGACTCTGAGACTATGTTGTAATTGACAGATTAGTATAAGTCCTGAAAGGAACATTTATGTCAAAAAAGATTAATAGATTTATGTTAAAGGTTTTCTCTTCTCTTTCCATTTTTGTGTAGTATTCTTGCTTTGTATATTTCTATGTTGTTGAGGGTTTTAAAAATAGTGAAATATGAGAAGCTCTATTAATGGTGAGGGGCTGGATTTCTTAGAATTTGATTGTCTTCATTTTAGGATTTGAGGATTATTTCATTTTGTAACTAGTGGAATTTATGAGAATTATGGAATATTCAGGTGAGATAAAAAGACATGACCTTTTAAATTTTTCAATTTTGTTCTTACAGTTGATGTGGCTTAACTCTCATCTCAAAAAAAATTGGCCATATGTCGATGAGGTTAGATTCAATGTTCATACATAGTTTGGTTTTCTACTTTATTGAGATACTGCAATTTTTTGTTTTCCCCCTTTTCTTGTCTACTTTCTGGTTCTTGAGACTTCTTTATTGCTAATTAAGTCGGTGTGGGTGTATGGTAATTCAGGTAGCATCAGAACTAGAAAAGACAAACGTGCAGCCAATTTTGGAACAATATAGGCCTGTGATTTTGGCGTGATTGAAATTCTCAAAGTTCACTCTTGGTACAGTTGCTCCATAATTCACAGATTAGATAATGGCTGTCGTAACGTGCCTCTGTTGTCTTAATTTATTCTAGTGTTTTGGCATTATTTATTTGTCTATGTACATGTATGTATGGTCAAGTAATCAATTATTGTTATATGATGAATAAATAAACCTGGGGCTTAACTCAACTCCAAAAGCTAGATCATGAGATGAGCATTACCCAATACCATATAAGGAGACTAAAGGACCACACGCTCACCAATATCAGTCATCAGATATTGAACACTCATTGCAAGCTCGAACCTTAACTGGAGCATGAACAACATAATATGGGGCTCATTATCAGGTGAAACAATGAATCAGAACGATCCTTGCTGGGATACGTATAAGATATGGACCTTGGATGTAACTCAACTCCAAAATCTAGCTCGTTAGAAGAGAATTTCCCAAGTTCATATAAGGAGATGACTATCATATTTCCCACTCTAATATTATTAAAAATTTATCCTTAATCGTCATGCGAGTGATGTGGTTTGTTTTGAAAAGGTTAGAGGATTGATTAACTGATATACTAGCAGTGTTTTAGTTTAGACGCACTAGTCACTGTTGTACTCTATCAAAATATGACATAATTTGAGACCGCCAGGGGTTTAAAGGACATCAAAACCTGATAGAGCTACTGTGGTGACCTAGCCTCTGTTGTCAGTTTATCCTTAGTAAAAGAAACTGTTTGTGTAGATGAATCACATAATATTTAACACATGTTTTATTTTATATATATGTTCTGTTGCAGGGATTTTTATTATTGAATATGGAAGTGAGGGTATTTCCATGGAATTAGAGATGCAATGGGATGGAAACCAAAGCATAATAATCGACATCAAGACTTATCTTGGTGTAGCATTACCAGTGCAGGTAATTTATTTCAAGTCTGTGTTACTCAGACTCTCCAAAAATATTGCCGCACTTGTGTCGGATTCTCCAAAACTCCACTAGTCCTGGAGTATTTGTCATGCACCTATCAATATTTTTGAAGAGTCCTAGCAATGTAGTTTCACCTCAGAGCTGTGCTACGTACTTTAACAGCTTCATATGATGTGGTCCTAATTTCTGTTGAGATGTAAAGTTTGTTGTTATCTGTGTGAATACACCAATTGTAGGATGCACTGGTATTATTTGATGTCCTCAATCTTGCGTTTATTATTTTTGAAAGAGCTTGTGCTTATCGAATTATGCTTTCTACAAAAGTTTGTTGAAGAGGGGAACAAACAACTATTTCAATTTAGCTAGTCTGTATTCGTGCCTTTTACTTCCAAGTTATCTCATATGATTTGCATGGACATGCTTGTGCTTATGTGTTTTTCTTGGGCTGACCGCAAAATAAGAAGTTAATGTCATTATATTCCCTGCGACACATCCTTAATAGTAATCTAAAAGAGTTGCACGCTTAATAATGAAAAAATAAAGAAGCTAGTAATATATACAACTTACAGTTTTGCTTCGTTTTCACTTTTTAAAGAAATATTTTTTCTTTTTCCAAAAGTATCAAGTAACTTCATGACATCTTGACCCTTTGGTTCGATGTCGACCTTCTCTTTATATCGTTGAATCTACTAGGCGAATTATCTGGTTATCATAATTAATGGCTTGCACATACAACTTCTTGGAGAACAGCCATATAAAGGATTCTACATTAGGTTCTGGAAACTACATAGTTTACTTTTAGTACGCTGTCATCATCTCCACTGATACTGTATTTAAGAAACCAAACTCGAACTTCATCTTGCGGTCCAAACATATGAAAACTCGGCCTACTTATGCTTGCTTGATCTCTGCATTTACTAACTAAAGTGAATCCCGGTATTAAGATAATGCTAAGAGTTTGGGGCTTTGCCCTCGACTAGAATTTTGGTTTCTCGTTACTGCATATGACATAGCTAACGAATTGTTGGATGCTCATGAAATTCCAGATACTTGTTAGTATGATTATTATGGCCAAAACTACAATGGCTGAAATGATGATTTTCTTCATCTTTACTTTGTTTTCTTATAAATGAGGCAAATGGTTTAATTTTCTTTCAATAATTGATTTGTTTCTGCACTTGTCGATGGACATCTAGTGTCTTAAGAGGGTATATATTGGTATATGAGAAGTGTTAATAAAAGTAAGTTATTCTAAGATTTAGTAAGTTCTATGGCAGTGGTGCCAATGAGCTCCACCCCTGGCTTAAAATTGGGATTGTCATGCACCATCTTGTTACTATGTATTGATAAAATGGTATCTTTTTTTATTAATAAAATCTACCTTGTAAAAAAAAGGTCTCTATTATCAATTTTTTCTGGCAACACCGCAGTAGCATGTTATCCCCTTTGAACTCTTTTTTTTGTTGTAATTTTTCTCTCATCATTTTGCTACTTTGCTTCTCTTGTTGTCTTCTATTGATCTGAAATTAATTATTTCAACCATTTCAGTATGTTGACCATTCAGTTACTCTTAAAGGTTGTGCTGGTCTTAATGGTATGAAGTTGGGTAGAGAAGTGAACTATTGTTCGGGCTGTCCCAGATATTGCTTTACTGGTTCAATCTGAATTCCTCTTATCTATATTACTTTGGATTTAGTACAATTTTTAATCTTTTCTTGGAAATATGAGTTTGACAAAAAGATACACATAATACTCAGGACAAAGATAAAAATACACCTTTATACCAGATTCCCCAGCATGCAAAGCCACGTTTGGAGAAGCACATGAAATTTCTCAAGCTGAATGTCTTTATTATCTTGGCGACGTTAAGTTTATTGTCCACAAAATAAATACTGTGTTTTATGCTAGTAAAAAATGTAGATGCTAGTGAAAATTGTAGAGAATTTCTAAATAAATACTTTCATGCTCACAAGTCAAATATTAACTATTAAATCTCAAATGATGCGACCCAAATACAACTGCTTTGAATCAATTTTATATATGAGCCAAAAATCGGGTTTAATACTTTGCATTTTTATGTAGCCAAGTGATGCAGCTAGTTGACTTATTTCTCCCATGGATGCAACGAGACCATGTGATGATAGTGATCCTAATGAAAGTCGTTGATTTTGTTGCAAATTGTCTTGGATATTCAATTATGATGATGTAATTGTATGGTTGGAGTGAATCTTACAATATTGAAGGTTTTGTGTTTAATTTGATTTTGGAGTTTGAAGATGCTAATGTTGAAAATTTAATTTTGAAGTTTAATGTTCAAAGTATTTTTGATGTGGTTGTCAATTACAATATTTAATTAGTCATGTGTTAATGATATATGAATTGAATAAATATTGAATTGTAGGTTATGCTTAAAGGAAAATTAAATTTGAACTAAAATTAGAATTTATAATTTGTTATTGAAAATTAATGGGTCCAACTAAATTAAAAAGTAATAATAAGAAATAAAAATTGCGGAGGTTTTAAACCTTTGCAATTTTCAAATAAAAATTGCGGAGGTTTTAAACCACCGCAAAATAACTCCCGCAAATTAATTATGGGGGTAAAAAAAAACCTGCCGCAACTCATTTGTGATGGGTCGTATTCTGGGGGTTTTGGGAACCCCCACAATTATATTTTCCAGGGGTTTTAGACCGCCGTAAACTGCAAATTTAACCCCCATAATTTAAGCCCTTTTTTGTAGTGAAAATAAATCTGTCCTCAAAATATAAGGATTCACCACTACTGCAGCTGAGGATCTGAGAAGTCTAAATGCGATCTGGGAACTGAGCATCAGAACCTATGATATAATACATCATAGCGCAAGAAAAGGTATGCGATCAGTACATTGAATATACTAAAATGCTAAATGAGGTAGGTTAATATGCATAGTTTCATGAACGACAATAATAACTGTCTGAATATACATGTAAGACATGGAATAATGAATAGAGTGCATAAAATCTATAGATAGTGGAAATATGCGAGATCTGTAAATACTGCGTATGCATGAAAGCCTGTAAATACTGAAGGTACATAAAATCTATAGATACTGGGGATGCATGACCAAGCATATAACATGAACTGAATAAAAGTCTATAAACTAAAATACTGAAATAACTTATATTTGTATGCTTTGGTCAAACAACATTAAGATTGAATTACTGGTCTGATTATTGGATTGAGACTGTGGGAGCTATCATCTAATCGACATGCCCAAATCTGAGCTAATTAGGGTCCAACCTGTAACCCTAGTTTGAAGGGTGTTATTACCGTGCCACATGTACTAACACTGGCTAAGTTTATCCACTAGTCTAGTTTACTATATTATCCCAAAGGACTGAGGGTGTCAAACCTGAACTGACGGGTGACCCCAGTGAGATAGTCAAGCCTAATCTGACTGGTGACTTCTCATATCCAACGCTGGTTATATAGTTCTGGATTTAGGTACTGCTACTAGAGACTCTGCCTATCTGACGGTGAATCCATGATTCCTACACTCGCTCGGTGCTAAGTCCTACTCCCAACTGAATGACAGTGAGTTGCTAACTATTTCTGAGTTTAACTTACTGATCTAGTAATGCTCATAATGTATTCTGAAGGTTTTTTGAAGGTACTGAGATAAGAATAAGTAAACATCTATGGTTTTCGGACATTCAATACCCCCAGGACTCAAAATAATAATAGTAACATGATACTTAAGCTTAGAGGACAGAACATGCAAGTCTTTATCAAATCTTGATTCTTGTAGGCATTTTATCAAACACTTGAAGTTCATAGTTTAATCAAATCTTGGGAATGTTATGGTACGTGTACTAATAGCATGAATTCAACATGAATAGCACTAAACCGTGATTTAATTCAATGAATGATAACATTAAAATATGGAAAATTGAATAATGACAATAATTTTATCTATGCATGGTGTAAAATCGTAGTTCATGGAGATTCATCGGTGAAATCATAATTTAAAATCAAATAACTTGAAAAGATCCATATTTTGTGATTTAAATCGGATACTTAGACTCCATGGATGAAAATTTAACATACCTGGGTTAATGAATTTGAGAGAATTGATGGTGAGTTCTTGAGATTTGACCTTGAATTTGAGAGCTAGGGTTTTTGTGTTCTTGAAGAGAATGGATCCCCTTTTGAGTAATTTGAGAATAATGGGCATATAATGCCCTATTAGGATTTAATTGTATGTTTAGGACGAGTTTAGGGCTTAGAAAAATGACCAAATAGCCCCTTAGAAATTAAAAACGTGGAACTGGAAAACTAAAAATCCTGATTTGAGGCCCTGGCGCGACGTGCCATGATCACGGACCCTCACTTAAAAATGATGATTGGGACCTTTAAGCTTGGTGCGATGCGTAGTTATCGCGGTAAGCCTTTGGAATTCCATTTTGGCCACATCCGCGATGCGCCATTATCACGGAGGCTCACTGGAGATTGCCAAATATGAAATGGGACTCCTCCATGACGCACCATGATCGTGGAGCTTCATTGGAAAGTGACAATTGTGATTTCACACTTCTCTGCGACGCGCTAAGTTCATTGCCATAACTTCTTTCTCGTTTATCGGATTAAGGCGAATCTTATATCGTTGGAAAGCTAGTTTAATTTTCCAGCCCTTGGTGCGCTCTAAATTGAGGAATTATGATTATTTCAAAAATATTATGTATGAATACTTACGTACTGAGGTTTAAATTATGCTAGGGAAATACGGGGTATAACATAGATTTATTGTAAGACCCCGCAAAAATTCTTAGCTTAATTCAGTCCTTTAAGCTTGTTGAGGGGGTCCGAGACTTAGAAAAATCTAACTAAGTATTCAGACTTAGTATTATTTTATCCTTCAAAAGTTGGCAACCTTATTTTGCGACCTTTATGTCCATTAAATACTGATATTTGAGTTAATTCATGATCAGAAATGTCAACAGGTGTTTCTGGGCAAGTTTCAAATTTTTCGGACCTCATTTGAAGCACCTTTGGAATCCTAAACCAGTGAATCAATGTGATCTTGATGCGTCGCATCGACTATTGCATTGATAAATATTTTCCCTAGCTCCCAACATCCAATTCCAGTGAATCGACACAGACTCAACACAGCGCATTGGCTATCGCGTCGATGCCAATGATGCAGTGCATCGGTCTGCACGTCGATGGTTTAGTTTATAGTCATTAAAAAGTTGTGTCCTCAGGGTTAATTAAGTCTTTTTCCCTCGCCCTTCATCCCCCAAAACACAAAATTTAGCCCTTTTTTAGCAAGTTATATTCATTCTTTTACAAATTGCTCAAGAACAAAAATCCTAGGTGAAATAAATTCAAATTCAAGGCTCAAGATTCCATCGTTAATTTTCTGGAATTCACCAGCTAAGGTATGTGAAGTTTTCATCCAAGGATTCCTTCCACTCTTGGAGTTCAAGAAACTCTTTTAAAGCACGTGTAGAGTGATTTCATGATTTCCATGATTTGGATTAGAGTGTATTCATGATTATTACTTAATTGGGTTTCTATTTCATGATTTATTATAAGATTCATGTAGAGTCAATTGATATGTGTGCTTTATCATGTGAATTCATGTTGAAACTTTTGGAATTGTGTAATTGAAATTGAATCACGATGCCTACATGCTGTTTTAGTATTATGTGCATATATCATGCCCCACAAGTGTTTGATGAATAGTCCATATGAGTTAAATAGTAAAATTATATCATGTTAGCATGTATACAAGTTCATGTCATACAAGTTTTTGCTTGAATGCCCAAATGAATGAATGATGACTAAGTAGTTAGTTACCATGTCTCAAGATTATGCCATGTCTTTTTAGTTTATACTATCGAGTCCTGGGGGTATTAATTCCCGATAATGTAGCTGCTTACTTAGATTCAGTATCAGTTACAAGATAATATCAGTCATGTCACGATCAGTAGTACTCTCAGTTAGTTACAAGACTTAGGAAACACTCAGTAGACTCAGTACTAGTCCAATCTAGTTCAGTACTTTATTCAAACCACAATAAACTCATTCAGTAGTATTCCATTAGTCAAGGAACTCAGATAACTCTATAACAGTTTAGTCAAGCCTAGTATAAACTAGGAAAATCAGTTCAGTGTCTATTCAGTTGGGAGTAGGATTCAGCACCGAGCAAACCCAGGGATAGGGGTATTCCTGCCAGTAGAGGGTTTAACCCTTAGTAGCAATCCCTGTGTTAGAGAACTATGTAGCCAGTATAGGTTGATATATCTTCCTTCCAGATATTATGAGGGTTGATACATCTCATTTGAGTTATCCTGCCAATAAGGGTTGACGAAAGAGATTCCTGTCAGAGGGGGTTAACTCACAACTTGTCTTTACCCGTGGCACGGTATTGACACCCTTCCAACTGGGGTCACAAGTTGAACCCCAATCTATTCATAAAGGGGCATGTCGGTTAGATGATTACCTCCCACAGTCTCAGTTTTAGATCCAGTCTCAGAATAGAACCTAGTTCAGTTCTACAAATTTAGGGCTATCAAATATAGTCATTCAGTACAGTACGAAACTCAGTATGGTTCCACAGAATTAGGACTGTTAGATACAGTCACTCAGATATTATTTGGTCAATATTTAGACTCAGTATTCAGTGTCATCACGATCTCAGTTATAGTATACGTATTCATGCATGTACTCTTATTTCAGTTATATTCATGTCATCCAGTCAGTATTGTTCATGCATATAAACTCATATATTTTAGCCTACCTCACTGAGAATATCAGTACATTCAAAGTACTAACGCATGCTTTTATTTTATGCTACGATATCTTATATCATAGGTTCAGACGCACGGGCTTCAGAGCACCCTTTGCAATTCAGATTTTCAGCAGACAGAGTTAATAGTGAGTCCTCATAGTCCGAGGATAGGATTGTTTTCAGTATTTTAGTTTATTTTCAGTAGTCAGAGTTAGTTGGGGAGTTGTCCCATCAACTTCGTAGTTCAGACAGTTTAGAGGCTTTTCAGACTAGAGTATTTTCAGACAGTTGTTCAGTTTTCTGTATTGATATTTAGTTTTGGTATTGTGATTCCATATCCAGTATTATTTATAGTATTGAAACTTATGGTCAGTTTCCTACCTACTTTCCATATATTTACCATATTATTATTCAGTTATTGCAGCAGGTACCAGTTATGGGTTAGCTTTTGATCCTTTGGGATTATGAGCACCATGTAGCATCTAGGGTACAGACTCGGGGCATTACAAACTTGGCATTAGAGCCTAAGGTTCAACAGAGTCCTAGAAAGTCTAAAAACCATATCTAGTAGAGTCTTGTGCATAGGTGTGTTGCACGCCACACTTATGGATAGGAGGCTACGAGATATTTTAGGAAAAGTTTCCCTTCTTTTAGTATTCATGACGTGTGAATGAGCATGAGCTCTAGTTAAACTCTCAGTTTAATCCGTTCTTTTTTATTTACAGAAATATGCCTCCAAAGAGGCCTAAAGAAAGAGGAATAGGAGACCAGCCAGAACTCCAGCCCATCCAACTAGATCCAAAGGATAAACATTTCTCCTATGCTGAGTTTAGAGCAGTATTCACCACCCTAGATCATTTTGTGAAAGCCTAGAATGAATGCCCAGCTGCCGTTCCAGCTAGCTCAGTGGCCAATACTGCTGCTTCCAGGATTCGGGACTTCACCTGAATGAACCCTCCATCGTTTATCGAGTCTAAGTTAGATGAGGAACCTCAAGAATTTCTTGATCAGGTGCAGAAGGTTACTAATATTATGGGGTGACCGCTATTGAGAGTGTTAATTTGGATGCATCTCAGTTGCAGGATGTGGGTCACTCATAGTTTAAATAGTGGAAAGCAAAGAAGGCAACAGATGTAGGGCCCATAGAATGAAAGAAGTTTGCAGTTGCTTTTCTGGATAGGTTCTTCCCCCTAGAGTTAAGGGAAGAGAAGGTGTTGGAGTTCATTAATTTAAAATAGGGCAATATGATAGTACAAGAGTATTCTCTTAAGTTTACTCAGTTAGCCAGATATGCCCCGCATGTGGTAGCAGATAGCAAATCTAAGATCAGTAAGTTTATGTCAGGGGTGTCTAGCAGTGTGGTTAAAGAGTGCAGGACCGCAATGCTAATTAGGGAAATGGACATATCAAGGCTCATGATCCATGCTCAGCAGATAGAGGAGGCTAATAATAAAGAAAAGGAGAGGGAGAAGAAGAGAGCAAGAACAGGTAGTTTTAACTTCGCTCAGCCTAAGTTAGAAGGTGGGAATCATTCTTAGTTCCACCCCAAATCTTCAGTCCCAGCTTTGTCCTGAGCCAGTGCTCCTATACCAAAATTCATAGACGGCAACAGGGAGAGGGCATCGGGCCCTAAACCATAAGGCAGTGTTAGCAGTGCCTGAACTAATCCCCTTTGTCAGAAGTGCGGCAGAAACCACCAAGGTATCTATAGTGCGGGCAGTGATGTGTATTTTGAATGTGACAAAATAGGCCACAGGGTCAGACAGTGTCCTCAAGAAGGTTCGTAGATTCAGCATAATCATTCCCTAGCTTAGTTTAGTTGCCTGAATCAGCAGGGTGCCTCTTCCAGTGGCATTAGTAGGCAACGCCCAAACAAACTCTATGCTCTTCAGTCCTGGCAGGATCAGGAGAGTTCTCCTGATGTGGTCACTGGTATGTCACAAGTTTTCCATTTGCATGTTTATGCTTTGCTAGATCTTGGAGCTTCTTTGTCCTTTGTTACTCCATATGTAGCAGTTGATTTTGGATTCAGTCCTAAAATTCTAGAAGAGCCTTTCTCATTTTCTACCCCAGTGGGTAAATCCATCATAGCCAGAAAGGTATACAGGAACTACCTAGTTATTATATATATCAGAAAGTCACTTCAGCAGACATTGTTGAATTAGAGATGACTAATTTTGATGTCATTTTTGGCATGGATTGGCTTTATTCCTGATATGTCTTAGTCGACTGCAGAAATAGAATTGTCCAGTTTTACTTGTCGAATGAGCCTGTTCTAGAATGGAAGGGTAGTACTTCAGCACTTAGGGGTCATCTTGTTTCTTACCTTCGGTCTAGGAAAATAATATCTAAGAGATGTGTCTACCATCTCGTTCGAGTCCAAGACACTTGTTTAGAAACCCCTACTCTTGAATCAGTATCAATAGCATGTGAATTCCAAGATGTATTTCTCGAGGATCTTCCCGAGATTTCTCTCGAAAGGGAAATTGACTTCAGAATAGACCTTCTTCCAGTACTAGATGGAATACTTGGACCTTCTTCGAAAATTGAACTCGAAAGTCCAACAGCTTTCATGGACTTGATGAACCATGTGTTCTAGCAGTACTTGGATATGTTCATCATAGTCTTCATAGATGACATTCTTGTCTACTCCCACAGTAAACACGATCATATAGACCATCTCAAAATAGTATTACAGACTCTAAGAAATCATTAGTTATTTACTGAATTCAGTAAGTGAAAATTTTGGCTAAGGTCGGTAGCTTTCCTCGGCCATATAGTTTTTGGTGATGGCATTAGGATTAATCCCTAAAAGATTGAAGCAGTGAAAAACTGGCCCAGACCCATCTGTCCTTCAGATATTAGGAGTTTCTTGGGCTTGGTCGGCTATTACCGAAGGTTTGTTTAGGGATTTTCATCTATTGCATCCCCTATGTCCAGACTGACTCAGAAGAAAGTTAAATTCTAGTGGTTAGATTCTTATGAAAAGAGTTTTCAGGAGTTGACGACTAGACTCACTATAGCTCCAGTTTTGACCCTACCAGATAGTTCAGGCGGTTTTGTTGTGTATTGTGCTGCCTCCAGAGTTGTCTTGGGGTGTGTTATGATGTAGAGAGGTAAGGTCATAGCCTATGCCTCTAGACATCTTAAACCCCATGAGAAGAATTACCCCACTCATGATCTTAAGTTAGCAACAGTAGTGTTTGCCTTAAAGATTTGGAGGCGCTATTTATATGTTCTGCACGTTGATATGTTCACTGACCATAAGATCATGCAGTATGTATTCTCTCAGAAAGACCTAAACCTCTGTCAGAAGGTTATTGGAGTTGTTGAAACTATACGACATGAGTGTTTTGTATCATCTGGGTAAGGCCAATGTAGTGGCTGATGCTCTCAGTAGGGTTTCCAAGAGTAGTATTGTTCATGTGGAAGATGATAAGAAAAAGCTAGTTTGGGAAGTTCATCAGCTAGCCCGACTAGGTGTCCGCTTAGTCGATTCAGCAGAAGGTAGTGTATGGGTGCAGAGTAGTTCAGAATCATCCCTAGTTTCAAAGTAAAGGAAAAGTAGGATAGGGATCCTAGTCTAGTCAAGTTGAAAGAATCAGTCAAATATCGGAGGGTAGAAGTTTTCTCCCAAGGGGGAGATGATGTTTTACATTATCAGGTTCGACTGTGTGTACCAGGCGTAGATGACTTGAGGCAGCAAATTCTTGCAGAAGTGCATGGTGAGTGCTACTCTATTCATCCAGGGGCCACTAAGATGTATCATGATTTGTGGGAGATCTATTGGTGAAGTGGGATAAAGAGAGATATTGCATAATTTGTGGCTAAGTGCTCAACATGGCAGCAGGTTAAGATTGGGCATCAGAATCCTAATGGGTCCATGCAGGAGTTCAGCATTCCCACCTGGAAATAGGAAGAAGTGAACATGGACTTTGTGATGGGATTTCCTCGTACTCGTCGTCAGCATGATTCAGTTTGGGTCATTGTAGACAGGATGACCAAATCAGCTTATTTCCTACCAGTCCATACCTCTTACCCAGCCGAGGATTACACCAAACTCTATATCAGGGAGTTAGTTAGATTGCATAGTGTTTCATTGTCCATCATCTCAGATAGAGGTACCCAGTTCACCTCTCATTTTTGGAAAGCATTCCAAAAGGTTCTTGGTACCCAAGATCACCTCAGTACAGCTTTTCACCCTTTGATAGATGGTCAAGAAGAAAGGACCATTTAGACTATAGAGGATATGTTGTGACCGTATGCAATAATCTTTAAAGGTAGTTGGGATGACCACTTGCCTTTGATTGAGTTCGCATACAACAACAGCTATAATTCCAGTATTCAGATGGCTCCATTTAAGGTGCTTTATGGGAGGAGGTGTTGATATCTTATTGGTTGGTTTAAAGTAGGTGAGGCCACAGTGGTAGGGCCTGACTTGGTATTTGATACCTTAGAGAAAGACTATTTGATCAGGGAAAGACTTAAGATAGCTCAGAGCCAGCAGAAATTGTACGTAGATGTGCGCAGAAAGGATCTCGAGTTCTAGATTGGTGACCATGTGTACTTGAAAATCTCTCCTATTAAAGGAGTGAGGCAATTTGGCAAGAAGGGGAAGTTTAGTCCTCGATATGTCAGTACTTACTGAATTCTTCGGTCATTTTGGAAAGGTAGCTTACGAGCTTAAGTTGCCTTCAGATCTATCTTCAGTCCATTCGATGTTTCATGTCTCCTTGCTAAAGAAATGCTTAGGTGACCCATCAGCCGTAGTCCCCATAGAGGGCATAGATGTTCAGAACAACCTCTCTTACGAAGAGATTCTAGTCAAAATCCTTGATCATCAGATTCGCAGAATAAGGAACAAAGAAGTCCCTCTAGTTAAAGTTCTTTGGCAAAATCAGTCCATTGAGAGAGCTTCTTGGGAAGCAAAAGCAGATATGGAAACCAAGTATCCTCACCTCTTCTCCTCAAACTCATATTTAGCTCAAGGTAATAGTTTTTCTTAAGCTTATTCAGTTTCATGCTCATATTTTCTATTCTGAACTTGGTATCAGTTACCATTGCATATTCAGTCATATGTTTATGAGTCAGTTCAGTCATGTATTCATGCATCAGATATGTATAATCAGTATGAAACTCAGTATGTCAGTAATGTCGGTCAGAAAATCATGCTTCAAATTTTTATGTCCAGTAAGTAAGTTCAGTCTACCAGAATTCTCAGCTTATTCAGTCTTATTAAAGGACAAATATTCCCAAGAGGGAGATAATGTAAGACCCCACAAAAATTCTTAGCTTAATTCAGTCCTTTAAGTTTGTTAAGGGGGTCCCAGACTTAGAAAAATCTAACTAGGTATTAAGACTTAGAGTTATTTTAGTCTTCAAAAGTTGGCAACCTTATTTCACGACCTTTACATCCATTAAATGTTGATATTTCAGTTAATTCATGATCAAAAATGTCAATATGTGTTCCCGAGCAAGTTTCGGATTTTATGCACCTCGTTTAAAGCACCTTTAGAATCCTAAACTAGTGAATCAATAGGATCTTGATGCGTCACATCAACAATTGCTTTGATAAAAGTTTTCCCCAGCTCCCAGCGTCCAATTCCAGTGAACCTTTGCAGACTCAATGCGGTGCGTTGGCTATCGCGTCGATGCCAATGACGCGGGGCGTCAGTCTGTGCATCGATGGTTCAGTTTATAGTCATTATAAAGCCATATCCTTGGGGTTAATTAAGTCTTTTTCCCACGTCCTTCAGCCCTCATAACACGAAATTTAGCCCTCTTTTAGCAAGTTATATTCATTCTTTCACAAATTGCTCAAGAATAAAAACCCTAGGTGAATTAAATTCAAATTTAAGGCTCAATACTCCATCGTTAATTTTCAAAAATTCACCAACTAAGGTATGTGAGGTGTTCATCCAAGGGTTCCTTCCACCCTTGGAGTCCAAGAAACTCTTTTAGAGCTCATGTGGAGTGATTTCATGATTTTCATGATTTGAATTAGAGTGTATTCATTATTATTACTTAATTAGGTTTCTATTTCCTGATTTATTACAAGATTCATGTAGATTCAATTGATATGTGTACTTTATCATGAGTTCATGTTGAAACACTTGGAATTGTGTAATTGGAATTGAATCACGATGCCTACATGTTGTTTTAGTATTATGTGCATATATTATGCCCCACAAATGTTTGATGAATTGTCTATGTGAGTTGAATAGTGAAATATATCATGTTAGCATGTATGTAAGTTCATGTCATACAAGTGTTTGCTTGAATGCCCAAATGAATGAATGATGACTAAGTAGTTAGTTACCATGTCTCGAGATTATGCCATGTCTTTTAAGTTTATGTTATCGAGTCTTGGGAATATTTAATACCTGACAATTTAGCTACTTACTTAGAGCCAGTGTCAGTTACAAGATAATCTCAGTTATGTCATGATCAGTAGTACTCTCAGTCAGTTATAGGACTCGGGAAAAACTCAGTAGACTCAGTACTAGTCCATTCTAGTTCAGTACTCTGTTCAGACCACAGTAAACTCATTCAGTAGTATTCAGTCATTCAAGGAACTTAGATAACTCAGTAACAGTTCAGTCAAGCATAGTATAAACTAGGAAAATCAGTTTAGTGTCTATTCAGTTGGGAGTAGGATTCAGCACCAAGCGAACCCAGGGATGGGGCCATTCCTGCCAGCAGAGGGTTAGACCCTTTGTATAAATCCCTGTGTTATAGAAATACAAAGCCAGTGTAGGCTAAGATATCTTCCTACCAGATATTATGAGGGTTGATACATCTCATTCGAGTTCTCCTACCATTAAGGGTTGACGAAAAAGCTTCCTATTAGAGAGGGTTAACTCATAGCTTGTCTTTACCCATGGCACGGTATTGACACCCTTCTAATCGGGGTCACAGTTTGGAGCTTAATCTATTCAGAAAGAGGCATGTCGGTTAGATAATTACCTCCCACAGTCTCAGTTTTAGATCCACTCTTAAAATAGAACCCAGTTCAGTTCTACAAATTCAGAGCTATCAGATATAGTCATTCAATACAGTACGAAACTCAGTATGGTTCCACAAAATTAGGATTATCAGATACAATCACTCAGATATTAGTTAATCAGTATTCAGATTCATTATTCGGTGTTATCACGATCTCAGTTATAGTATACGTATTCATGCATGTACTCTTATTTCAGTTATATTCATGTCATCTAGCCAGTATTGTTCATGCATATGAACCCATGAATTTCAGCCTACCTCACTGAGCATACTAGTACATTCAAAGTACTAACGTATGCTTTTCTTTTGCGCTATGATGTCTTATATCATAGGTTCAGACACACGGGCTCTAGAGCACCCTTTTTAATTTAGATTTTCAGCAGACAGAGTTAGTGGTGAGTCTTCATAGTTCGAGGACAAGATTGTTTTTAGCATTTCAGTTCATTTTCAGTAGTTGGAGTTAGTTGGAGACTTGTCCCATCAACTCCATAGTTCAGATAGTTTAGAGGCTTTTCAGACTAGAGTATTTTCAGACAGTTGTTCAGTTTTTATATTGTGATTATTTACAGTATTGAACCTTATGGTCAGTTTTTCGCCTACTTTCCACATATTTACTGTATTATTATTCAATTATTGCAGTAAGTACCAGTCATGGGTTAGCTTGTGTTCCTTCAAGATTATAAGCACTGTGTAGCATTCGGGGTACAAACTCAGGGCGTTACATTTACTCATTGCTAAAGTTTTTCAGTAGCAACGACAAAAGTTAGTCACTAATTTTTTTGTTGCTACTAGCAACCATCTTTAGCATCAAATTTATCCATCACTGAAGTTTTTCAGTAGCAACGACAAAAGTTAGTCACTAATTTTTTGTCGCTAATAATTTTGTAAGAAAATTATTAAAACACGTAAATTATTGAATGATTAAAATAACCAACAGTCATATATATAGAAAAGTGCACAATAATTGTGTCCAAACATCCACAAGTTCAAGTATTTTGTCAAAAATAAACTAATGTCAAACCCACACCATCAAAATTAGTATTTGTTACTATATAACTGTTTTGTACTTCCATACAAAATAATCTATCAAAAAATAATGCAACGATGAAGGGCTACAAATGCTTTGAAGCTACAAATCAACGTCATTATCATTAGTAGGAAGAGGATCAAGCACTTCCCCTTCTTGTACCCTAATACCACCAACACCCGCAATAGTTACTGAAAGAAAGTGAGTAGCAAGTGTCGCAATTAATTGCTTCATAAACTCCCCTAAATTTATTGTCGATAAAAAAATCGAAAGTGGTACTGATGATGTGGAGGCATTACAGACAAAAATTTTTTTTCAAAGTAACTTTCAGCTTCAGATCCGAGACAAATAATATTTTATTCTTTACTCTTCCCATGAAATAAATAATCTTTTCTTCTTTACTCCTCCCTCGACTTCATAATATGATTTCAATTGATAAATTTCAAATTCAGTTTGTCTTTTTTTTCGTACAATTTCTTCATACTTTTTCTGTAATTAACAAGTGGAAATTATTCTGAAATATATTTTAAAAAAATATAATTATTCACTTTAATTTGTAAACGAGACAACAAACACATTGAATGAAATCATATAATATGTGGCACAATTCTAATAGACATACAGCTGCCAGCTGGGAAATGTTATCCTATTTGAACTAGCTATAAATCTACAGTAGACACAACAATTACTGGAAATTTCTGGTATCAAAGTTGTATCCAATAGAAAGAGTTATTGGTTTCCACAGCTGCTATAGTGCAACATTTTGTCATCTGACATACAGTTTTATTTTAGTTCAAACCTTGTTGACAAGGTTAACTAGGTTTATAGTACTATTTTTATTAATTTATGTGTTGTTATAAATTTAAAATACCAAGCTAGAGATTTTTAAAAATATATAAACCATGTACTAGCTAGTAAATTCCTAATTAAGCAAATTTAGAATAGAAGTTATGTTCATCTTATCTTAGTTGCCATGACAACATTATCTTAAGTTTTATTTGAGCACATGAAAACGGGAGTTTGCAGTTGCATGCAACAACATTATAGCATCGGATTTAATGTGTAATTTCATAAGCTCATCAAACAAAGGAAAGGGAATGAATTGTACATGAATATAGAAATTTAAGGTCCACAATGTATAATTCCCATAAATAAAAAGAGACAGAGAGTTGTAGTTATAACCATGCCACCATGTGATGACAATGTGGACTTGTTTGCCAGTGTTTTCCTTTTTTAGACCATAACCATTGTTGCTTTTCTCAATTCTTTTCTGTAACATCTATCTATCTACCATTAATTTTAGGAAAAAGATAAAATCATGTAAAGATACAACAAAAGGAACAAATCCAAAATGATATAGCAAGAAAAGAATCCAATTTAAGTAGTAGAACTGAGAAGCCTTTTACTATAAAAGGGAACTATAACATATAGAAAATTCATCTTCATTTTGTTAACAACAAGAAGCACATTTACTGGCTTTAGCTTGAGCCAGAGATAGCAAAATACTGCTTAATGTAACCTTCTCTATGAACCCAAGATACTAGAATACCGTATACACCATATCCAATACATTTTCAAACTCTTAATATTCCATTAATTCACGCACCAAATAATCCAGTACATTTATTTTTTGATTCTTAATCCTAACCTCTGGTCTATGCCGAAAAGAAGAGTAGACTAGAGTGACTAGCAAGCATGATTTTGCTTACGGTTAATCCACCACTTTACTTAAACAACTAAATTCAATTATCATCATTCTAACAAAAAATTAGAAAAGAAAAGCAAAATCTACTAAACATGTTCATAGATACACTGTTTGAGAACAGTTGGTAAAATTATAGTTCTTATTAAAAAAAAAGGATCCAAAATAAGCAAGCATGTGCATGAAAGAACCAAAGGAGCTTAAAAGCAACAAACAAACTTGTTGAGTAAGGGGAATGAAATTACTGCACAGTAAGAAAGAGATTTCAAATGAATAAATTGACATATTGAAACAACAAGTTAATAACAAGGATGGACAACGGCGACAAGATTTTTTTTTTAAATTGGTAACATAATTGCAGCGATAGAATTTTCAATGGGGATAGAAGGATTTAATTGGTAGAAATGCTTGGGTTTATTATACATATTCCAACATATATGATAGTTCATTTATGAGACTGAAAATAGAACATTGCTTGTTGCAACCTGTTCACGAAAAGCTGGACCAACAACTAGGCAGTATTTTGGATCTAACAATAGATAACATTCAATTGTCATTGTTATCAAGGTGAATTAATGATTCAGTTACTAGGAAACCAAAAATCAAAATAGACTGTGTAGGATCTTCTAAAATATTATCTCCTCAAATTTTAATATGCCCATACCATCGCAAAGAAAGATGGGACATAATAGAAAATCGAGGGTTATAATTTTACAAAATGAATTTTTCAAAAAAAAAACTATCATTTTCAGTATGTTGCTTTACCTGATAGTCAAATTTGAACAAATACCTACCAGATCCAATACTAAAAAGCAAGCACACTTCATATTCATTGTAGGTAGCTAGCTAGCAACATTTTTTCCTCATTCATTTTATAAGAATCTTCATACACGATGGTAAGTGTAAATAAATGGATCCTGAATCTAACATAAATTTAAAAGCTAGCTAATGATTGTCTATGACTATATAAGTAGACCACTCCATAATTAATCATACAAAAGTAGTTCCATCAACAGCTCAAAAAAGAAAATAGAACAGCGGATTTTGTCATACTATTCTTCATCAGCAACAACTTAGTATTTTAGCTCAAAATAAAATTCAGCTAAATGAAAGAACCATGGTGAGTAGGTGCGTACAACCATATATTTAGAAAAAAAATGAAAGAAAAAGAAAGTAAACAAACTAAGTTTTTCTTTTTTTTTTTATTTTGATGAAGATGAACAATAAACAAAGAAAATATGGTGACAGAGTAAGAGAAAGTTTTGGTACTGTACTTGTCAAATACTACAATTTTAAAAAATTATATATTTTATTTGCATCGTTTCAAGACTATTTCATATACCATTTAATGACACATTATAATAGTCAGTTCAAATAGCTTAAACACATCAAGTGAGATACATGCAAAGGTCACCCAGATCCTACATTTTCTCAACCTTGTTATGTAACTACCATCAACTCAAACCACATCTGCCACATAACAAAGATCTATATTACATATATACCGTTCATTCATTTCCCAGACATGCCCATGTCAAATGGGTGTAACATGAGTATGGCACTTAATGCATAACCAACATGACGTATCAATAATAGTATGTACATACTTATTATGTATATGTACTAAAAAAATAAAACATTCCTACGACAAAAGTCGTATATCCAATCCACTAACACTTGGTGAGTGAGCTAATCCACAACACCATCTGCATACATGTAGTACTGTATATAAAAGGCAATGTTGAATAAGTAACTTACTGAACAAATGCACCTGATCTTTTTTTCAATGTCTTATAGCAGCTGTAGTTATTTAGCTGTATAAAATGGTCACTTCAACTCTCTTCCTAACGTGAAAAAAAGCAGAGATAATTCAAATGTAAAATTAGCACTTTGAGATGAGGCAACCAACCAATCAGTTAATATGATAATCTACAATCTACATATTTAACTGCTACTACTGTAGGCTTAGATAGTTGAATGCCTCTAAAAAAACAAGGATAATTAAAAAAATCTAGAATTTAGAGTGAGAAACTACTTTTAACTTAAAAATATCAAACTGTAATATATAAACCAAAATAGATGTAAGTGCATAACAAAGATCTATATTACATCATACAAAGATCTATATTACACTTGTATTCGCTTGTTCCATCTTTCAGGTGTGCAGACAAAAGTAATAGTTACAGAATTCACTTAACAGTTCCTTGTTTAGCAGCTATGACAGATTCAATTGCGGAATTCAGCAGATGAAAATAATTCAATAATTGAATAGCCATGCTAATTCGACATTCATAATGTTGTCGGTACTAAATGAATGCATCTATCAGTCCATATTTTCTCCTCTATATCCTTTTTCTGTTTTTACACGCTCACTGTATCCCGCTCATTTCTTTCAATTTTTTGGTTAGTTATCCACTTTTTTATAACCATTAATTTTTCACTTTTGTCCTCATTTCTTCATATGGTGATTTTTTTGATAAAGTTTACTTGTTTCATTCAACTTTTGACTTGTTTATGCCTAAGCTTCTTTCTGATTTTTATCAGATTTTTATATGTTCATTCAATAACATTTGAATCATGTTGCTCATTATACTGATGATAAGTAATAAAAGAAGAGGCAAATATAGAAACTCTTCTTTGTCTGAAGTGAAAAAGAAAAGAAAGTAAATGTTATCCTCTTGCACTATCAAAGGTTTTCCTAAAATAATACAAATCAATCTCATAGTAATAAAATATACATCTTCACTTTTTAGTTTGGTTTGACTATGATATGATAAATAACACAAACAATGAAAAACTAATAATCCCAAATATTTCCATGAACCCTAGTCCCTTAATGTTTTTCTAAACCCTATCCCCAAATGCTTGCATGAATCCTAACTCAGTCCACATAGCCAAACAAAATTAAAAAAAAAATACAAATTCACAATAAAATTGAGTAAACTAATAAAATAAAATCAGTCCAAAAAGATTAGAAAATCAATAAAAATTATAGATTTACAACAAAAAGAGAGAAGCATACGAAATTTCGTTAATAAGATTCCTAAAATAATCCAAACGAAAAGAAAAATAGAACATTTTTCTTCAAATAGTCCAAATTCAAGATATTTTAGAGAGATAGAATATCTTTCTTACCTGATTCGATGTCCAAAACGAAAATAACATTATTGATTCTCACCTTTTTGTTACTGATTCAAAGTATTTCTGTAGAGAGAAGTGAGAGTCACGTATCTAAAGAGAGAAAGAAAAGCCGAAATAATGAGAAGGAACCCTAGAAATATAATTTATTATGAATTATAAAATATTGCAATGAATTTTTCCGTCGCTAATAATAAATAAAAATTTTATAATGGTTAGTGATGAAAAATTTCATTGCTGAATCTGTTACTATCAATTAATTAAAATGATTACACATATTTGTTGCTAAATCTATCACAAAATTAAGGCGCCAAATTTTTGCGTCAATATTTGGCGACGAAAAAAGAAATTTATCGTTGATCCGTTGTTATATCATAAATTAAAAAAGAACTTGCTATGTTCGAAACAAAAATGAATATTTCGTTGTTGATCCGTCGCTACTCATTGACAGAAATTATTTTATCGTTAAATTTTGCCACTAAATATTATTTTTTTGTAGTGTTCAGTTTTTTCTTCGTCATTTTAAAATCCAAAAATTTTACTTTTCTTGGACGATCTTCTTCTTAAGTTTGGATAATTTTATTTGATATGTCATGGGTTGCCGCAATAATAACAATGATCATCATTTCTCATGAACTCATTATTCTTGAAACCTTAGGGTCGTTGTTGCCTCTGTCTTAGAATTTTTCTGGCCCCTCAATTTATAAGAGTCATATCTTCGTTTGCTATCTTCATCTATGTTTTCAATTTCTCCCGGACTCATGACACTGAAGGATTTATGTTTCTTCTTTTCCTCTTTACTATACTTGTTAAAAATTTAATTTTATTCATAGGCAATAAGATTACCTTGCAATTCGTCATATGTCATATTATGGAGATCTCCATCTTCTAGGATGACTGCCTTAGTTTTACATGCTTTTGGAAGAGTCCTTACTAATTTCTTGACCTGGAGACTATTTGAGAATTCATCCCAAGAGATTTTAGTTCACATAGAATTTTACTAAATTGTGCGAATATTGACTCAACGCCCTCATTTTCTTCTATTTTGAAAAAGTCTTCATTGACCAGAGCACTAATCCTTAATTACTTCACTTTGGTAGTAACTTCATAGGTTACTTCAAGTTTGTCCCACATTTCTTTGGTTGTCTCATAGGTTAATATCTTTTCTTATTCTGCTCCACTAACTACACAGTAAAGCAAACTTATAACTCTAGCGTTAGTTTCGATTACCTCTTATTGCTCTTTGGTGATTTCAAAGTTTTCAAAATATTCCACATCCATGCTGCTCAATTCTTTTTTTTTCTGTTGGCCCTTGAGCTCTGATATATGTTTTCATCCCTTTTTTATAACCACTGAAGGTTGAAGTTCAGTTGATTGCGTGAAAATTTTGAATCTGTTCTTTCAATATGAGTATTATTATCCATTGAAGTATGATGGTCTTATTAACGAGTGCTCGTCTTAAAGGAGTGATCCTAAAATTTGATAGTTTGTTATTTGGCCTTTACTCTCCTGCAGTTAAGCAACACTTTACGGTGAGACATGCTCTAATACCAATTGAAATTTAAGAGGTGAGGGGGGTAAATTGAATTCTTTTTTAAGTCGACTAATCAACTTTATCAGTTAAATTTCCTACAAGTTAGTAAATTTAATAAAACAGAACCAAACTAAAAGCATAAATAAAAAGATAATGTAGAAAACAGAATTTTATACTAATTTGGATCACCACTGTAGTGCCTATTCCAATCCCCTTGAGTTTCAAGGGTTTCTTTTAGAGCTAACATTGAGAAAACAATTACAGTGGAGTTGAACAAGTTTTGAATCACAATATGTTGTTATCTAGATCTTGTGATGCAGCATCGACTGGTGTAACTAATGAACTAACTCGATCTTTTTCTTTTTTGTAACTATTGTAAATTGAGAGAATTGCAAAGTTTTGTGAAGACTAAAAGATAAGACATTGATAGTTTCTTGTGAAGTTGCGTGCCTTTTCTTCTGTCTTTAATGTCTTTATAGAGTCTTTATCTTCTGCAGCTTTCTTGCCCTAAAATGAAAAATCCAAGGGATTTCTTTCAATCAAGGATTTGTATGGATTCCTTGATTGGGGGTTCATATCGTTAGCACGTCCATATCAGATATGACAAGGCATTGCGATATGTCTTTTCCTTTTGTCATAGTGAGGAGTCATATTCATACATATCCATATTAAATATGTCCATATAAATAATATGATCCTTTTTCCTTATTTGATCATCATGAGATCTTATCTTGTACTGATTTCTTCCGTTAATTGCTATTCAAAATCTGTTCTTTGTATAAGTATCTTTTGGTTTCATATCTTGGAATAATTCAAGCTCGTCCGGGGTTTGATTTGATTCCTTCCATATATGTGAATTCCATCATAAAATCTTCTGAATTTGATTCTTTACTTTCCATTATAAGATCTTTCAAATTTGGTCCTCCATGTTTATTTTGTTAGTTTGTAATTATTAAAACATTAAGTGATTATAGGAGGCTAATATCCACTACTAAAAAAAACACATTGTGACCAAATATTTGAAAGACAAGATAGCCATAATGTTGTATTGAGTTTGTAATGAATTTATGTTGGTTGAATTCTTGTCACAAATACAAATTTGTAATGGATTCTTCAGTCACGGATTTTGTCTTGTATTGCTGGACCTTGTTATATATATATAGAGAGAGAGTCTTGTATTGTCGGCCCTGTTATATATATATATATATATATATATATATATAATTCATCCTTTTACTAGCATTACAGATAAATTGTGATTAAAATTAGTGAAAATCTTAAGATTGTTTGACGTTATTACCAGTATGATCTAGATGTTGGAATATATTCATTCATAAGACTGAATCATTTATCATATCCTTTTCGAATTTCTTCATGGCACTATCTAGAGCTATACTGTAAAACACATTCATAATTGAGGTCCAAGCTAAGGTGTATAGTAGTTAGGTCCTACTAATATTATTGTAGATTTTAAGGTATTTTCCATAAAAATTGCAGGTAGAGTTTAAACATAAAATTTGGTCTTTTTAGTATTTTTGAGTTCTCAAAAATTATCTCACATCCATTTTAGATTTTTAGAAATTCCACTCAAAAAACTTTAATTTTTTTCAAGTAAAATGCATGTCCAGACACAATTTCAAAAACTTAATTTTCAAGTTTTAACTTTAAAATGTACTCCCTCCTTTAACTTTTACTTGCCACTATTTTTCTAATTGAATTTTCATTTTTACTTGCCGTTTTTAAAACTTTAAGAAAAGATAATTTTTTTATTTTATTCTTAACATTAATTGTTTATTCTCTAAACTATTTTCAAGATATATTACTATAAATTAATAGGAATAGTACGATAAAATAGTCATATCAATAAATATTTTCTTAATGAATGTGTTATGTTAAAAGTGAACTGAAAATTATGGAGTGTGTCCAAACATTCCCAAGGTTTTAACAATATAATAAAGGTAGCCACTTTCGCTGAATCACCACTACAATTTCTTTCTTTCACAAGTTATAATGTATGGTCCAAGCATTATAGCTTGTATTAAGAGTCCGGAGCCTAAAAGGCAAATTTTTTCAGTCAAATTTCAAAAGGGCACATCAAAATGAAAAAATTTTCAAAACGCACAAAGTAAATACCCTGTGTTCATCTTGTCCTTTAAACAGTTAATGATGTTAGTCCACATTAGTCCACATTATAAAGTGTAAGGCAAGATGGTGAGTTTACCTTGTAAGGTAAGTGGAGTCGTTAACCTTGTAAGGTAAGATCTCATCTGCACCTTATAAGGTAAGATTCCATGTTTACCTTGTAACAACTTCAAAATTCTTGGTGCTATATAAAGAGTGTGAGTGTAGGTTATTTCTTGCATCAACTAAAACAAAATTGTTGAACTTCATAACTCAAAATATTTATTGAACCTTATTCATTTGTTACATTAAAATGGATAAGGTAGGAGTAAATTTACATTGGGCTGGTGAAGTTTTGCATGAGATATAGTCGGCATCCTATACTGGTTCAATTATTTCCTTTTTCCCTCAAATATAATCTTTTGAAAAGGTTGTTTAGGAGTAAATTGGGTACTACTAATATGGAAGATGATGTGATTATTCTGGATGATATACGAATCATTTTATGTCCAACAGACAATCAATATTTGGTGACACTCCTATTTGGAATGATGATTCTTTATCTTTATTTCTTTGCACCATTGAAATTTTTGATAATCGCCTTATCTACATATGTTTGACATGTATGCATGTGTGGAATATTTTTCTATTATTGAATAACCCACGAATAGTAAATTTGATCTTCGAGTAAGTCAAAATTCTTTGAATTTGAATATTGATTCTTCAAGAATGGTAATGGAACAATAATTTGATGGTGGCTTTGAAACACATTATTAAAACTCACTCGGCCTTGTGAATAATTTTGATATGGGAGGACCTAGCAATGCGTCTATGAATATGGGAAAATTTTAATTCAAGTGGTCCACAATATCCTTCTTCGGAAGAGAAAATTGATAGGTAATAGACAATCCATTTTATTTAATGAAGTAGTTCTTTTCTCTTGTAATTAATGAGTTGGTTTATTCATTTTGGATATTTAATGATTGTGGATTTACACTCACTCAATTCACAGAAATTGTGAACAACAACAACGACATAAAAGGGAGTTGGATAGTGATAAACCTTTACAATATAAATCATAAGATGATGATCAATCTTCTGATGATGAAGATGATGATGATAATAATGATGAAAATATTAATAAAGAGTCTATACTCGTTGTTGTCTATACTAGCAATCATTTTTTCATAGCAGTTTCATATTTGGATCATACTGAAAAAAGTCCAGAAGAGTTAAGGTGCATGGTAAATGAAGATCATTTTTGGAATCCACTTTGGATCAAAATAATCCTGAACACATTAAGTTAGGTTGTTATTTTAATACATAAACTAGTAAATTAAAAATTTTCAGTCTTATGATATTATTAATAATATTTATTTTGTATCTGCATTTAGGTACGTTATTCATTAACAAAAAGCAAATGCAATCGGCTGTGAGAAAGTATATTTTAATCAAAGGGACGGAGTTTCTTTGTGATCAATCTAAAGGAGACAGTTGGAAGGTTATTTGCAAGCAATATATGTCGGGCTATGAATGAATGATATACTTTAGAGCAGTTTCCAGTAGTATGTAGAAGGCAGAAAAAATGATTGAGCATACTTTTAATCCAGATAAATATAAGGAGGATGATTATAATTTAAACAACGACTTGATTGCCACTTTATTGATTTCCTATATTAGGAAGGATCCAAATATTAGCATCAAGATGGTTCGTGAAAACATCAAAGGATTGCACCATTATATCCCTAGTTATTGAAAAGCTCAAAAAGGTTGAAGAAAGGTATTTAAGATGGTGTATGGTGATTTTGAAAGTTCTTTTAAGGAATTACCTGCATATATGACAACATTGCAATCGTTCAATCCAGACATTATCATTGAGTGGGAGCATGATTCAACAACAATGCAAGGTGAGCACATATTCAAGTTTTTATTTTGAAGTTTCAAGGCCAGCATTAATGGATTTAAAAGTTCTAGGCCCATCATTTCAATAGATGACACTCATCTTTATGTCAAATATGATATTAAACTATTAATTGTTGTTGCAATTGATGCGAACAGTAATATTTTTTCACTCACATATGTTGTAGTGGCGCATGAAAGTTTTGACTCTTGGTCATGGTTTCTAACATTATTACCACTCTTATGTATATATGAGCTTTATTTAGTTGGTGGAGCATTGCGTTATATTACTACAAACAAAATAAATTAAGGAAAAAAATAAAAAAAATGACATGATAATATAAAAAATACCTGCTTCTCAATAAGGTTGTCTAATACATCTCTTATTATGACAAGCACACTACAAGCCTCATTTTGAAGAGTTCTACCTCGAGATCATTTACGTGAATATGCGGTCGGAACCCTTAAATTTTTCTCTCTCGGAGCCAGCGGAAGTGGTTGCAATGGGACAATACACTCCCATGCTCATGCCTAAAAAAATATAATCAACAATAGTTATCATCATATAAAATTAACTAATTCAAAATTGAAAAAAATTTTATGAAGTTCACATACCTGCAATAATGAAACAAAACCACTAATGCAATGCGACTTCTACATTGACGCATGACACAAACAAAAATAGAGGTACGATAGCGCAGCGGCTCCCCAAGCCTGTGCTGACATTGCGGGTAAGTCACGCATGTCAGTTAGAAAGTTTGTACTAAATCTATTTTCAGATTTATCAGGGAATATTGTTCCTCTATACAATCAAAAAAGGTATAACCTAACTCTTCATTGCACCTCTTCTTCCTCAGTTTCATCAGTTATTTCATTCAGATTTTTCATGTATTCCTCTAATCTCATTAGAAAAAAATTGTTTCCTTGAAATAAGTCTAGATTAGGTATCCATCTTATTAATTCGGTAAACATTTGTTGTTTGTTAATAGGTAACATCTGAGCAGCGCCTGGATGAAGAATAGGTGTTCCATCTACGACCATTCCAAACATGAGTTCCATGTCTTGTAAGGTTGTAGTCGCTTCACCCGTTCTTAGGTGAAAGGTATGCTTTTTTGATCGCCACCTTTCAACAAGTGCAGTAATAAGAGAATAATTGCAGGAAACGAATCCAACATCTATAACGCCCCTAAAACCATAAATATTAAAATAATTAAGAAGAAGAGGATGAAATAAATGATTTCTAACATGTTTTCGAAAACCATTATCATCACTACGCACTATCAAATATGGCTTTTCTCCTTTTAATGTGCCTTTCTAAATAGCCTCGGACCGATACTTATTTTGCGTGGCATATATGTCATACTGTGATAGTCCTGAATGCACAAAGTGTTGATATTCCATATCTATATAGAAAGAAAATTAAAATTAGTTTTGATATGGGTTTCATACAAAGAGTTAATTTACACATACATGCAACTAAAGGGAAAATTTTTTACACATGCATGACAATACTAACTTAATGTAAGTTTAGGCTTTACAAGTTGATATAATAACAACAACATTTAACAAATTAGTAAGCTACAAAATAATTAATAATATTATACAACATACTTGTTTGTTAGGCATTGAAAAACATTATATAAAAAGGTGATTAAATTATACCTTAAAGTGAAATTTTTTTATGAAATAAACTTTGAGAAAAAATAAACACCCAAATAATATAGATGAATAGAGTGAAATGGGTAATGTGAATAAATTAATAAAATGAATGGGTGGTATTTAAAAAAAAAATTGATATGATAAGGGACACATTTTACCTTGTAAGGTGAGGGACGTATTTTACCTTGCAATGCAGTGCATTTGAAATAAATTTATCACTAAATAGTCCCTCCATCCATAAATACTTGTTCACTTTTGACTTGACACGAGTCATAAGAAACAATAAACAGATGGTTGATTTTACTATATTATCCTTTGGGTATAGTAATAAACTTTTTACTTTAAAAAATACAATGAGTGGTGTATTATATTTAATACCAAGGGTAAATAGGTAAAAATGGATAAATTATCCATTGATTTTATAAACTGAACAGATATTATTGGACATTCGCAAGTAGAAAAGTGGATAAATAAAGATGTACGAAGAGAGTACATTGATGTCATTAAATTTTAAACTCCCACCAACTTTTTCAGTCAAATAATAAGGTAAGAGACTCTATTTACCTTATAAGCTAAACTCACCATCTTACCTTACACTTTATCATGTGAACTAACGTGGACTAACACCGTTAACTTTTTAATGGACAAGGTAAACACAAGGTATTGTCTGTTTTGGAATTATTCAATTTTGATGTGCTCTTTTGAAATTTTAACTGAAAAAACTTGTCCTTTAGACTCCGGACTCCTTATATTAAATTTTAAATGGAAGATCCGTTGGATCTTCTGAGAATTCGTAGCATAAGAGGCATTAATTTGGCCTTTGGAAGCCGCGATCCATATTTTGTTATTAGGATGGGCAAACAGGTCATTTCCCCCTCTTTATTAATTGGAACATAAATTTGTCTCTGTCCACAAAATTTCCTTGTTTGGCCATTTTGTGTATTCAAAATTGCCTACTGCAGACGTCAAACGTAGAATTGTATCTATTAGGCATCGTTTTCACCCAAGACTATTATCGAAAAGTCGAATTCACACCTAAACTATTGGAGTGAAATAATACACACCTAAACTACTTAAAATTAAAATTTTTTACACCCTAAATCTGACGTGGAAAAAACATAATTATTTAATTAAAAAAGACGCGTCTAAAATTAAAAATAACACACAAAAAAAGTCAAAAATAAAAATTCCAATTCAAATTCATCTTCTTCTTCTCCAAAATTAAAAATCCCCAAACAGAAAAAAAGATCCAAATTCAAAACATCCATCTTCTTCTTCTGCTTCTCCAAATTCAAAAATCTCCTGCATCCATCCTCTTCTTCTTCTCCAAATCAAAAATCCCCAAATTAAATTAAAATTTTCAATTTCAATTCCAAGTTGCTAATGAGTTTCGAACGATTAACAATAGGTGAAATTCCTCCTTCTTATTTTCCCAATTCAATTCTACCATTGAACCTAATTATCAACCCCGTCGAAGCTGTAAATGCATACAAAAAAATTCAAGTTCACAATTTTCAATCCTCCCATGTCAAGAAAATTTCTGCCTTTTGTGGTACAATTTTCACATTGTTTGATCTTTGATTTGGCATCATAATTTATATGATTTAATTATGAAATTTTGAAGTAAAAACTTGATAATTAGGCTGACCAAGCTATGATTTTGATCTTTATATCTTGAAAGATCATATATATGATTTGGAAATAATGGTTATGGCTACTTTGTTAACTGATGGTAATGGGTTGCTAGAATGGGTTGAAACAAAGATTTTTATATCGCCGACGATAATGGGTTGCCGGAACTCTTGAAGTTTTTCGTTCATCTAAATCACCATGGCTACTTTGTTAACTGGTAAATTCATAATGCTTCTTCCACTTTGCTTTGTCATCAATGGTGATGATGTACGGATACTCATTTCAATTGTTAAGCTGAAATATCAAGGAGGATTTGGACATTGAAGAAAAAGGAAAAAAATTGACCTCATAACAATGAAGGTTTTGGGCATTAAAGAAGAAGAAAAAGAAAATTAAATTTAAAAGAAAAAAGAAAAATTTATGAACTAATAAATTTATTATTTTATTCGTAGCATGCTAACGTGGTGCTGAAGTGGCAGGCGTGTGTGCAACATCACACCGCATGCAAGTAGTATAATGCTTTACAAGGTGTAAAAAGTTTCACTTTTATATAGTTAAGGTGTATAATAGGTCACTTATATAATTTAGGTGTGGATTTGACTTTTCTTGTATAGTTTAGGGTAGAAACAATGCTTTTTCCCTTTTTAATTATTATACCAAAATTCTGTAATTTTCAAAATTTCCTGTTTGTAAAGCAAGACGAGTAAACCACAACTTGTTTACTTGTCACAACTTATTTATCTTATCTCTCTTATTTGCGGTATTGTGTATTGGGAAAATTGTGTAATTGTTGACTATTTTCAGTACTTTATCATTACGGGTAAATTTCACCCATGGTCACTTAATTTTGTTTCTATTATATAAAAGCTATTTTTTCTTTATTAAGGTTGTCACGTTATTTTTTCAGTGGAATTGTTACAAAATCCGGCTATAGTGACTTTTATGATGGCCTGAGCAAAGTTAATGACTTTTGTGAAATGAATAAAAAAAAATGACTTTTATGTAGTAAACACAAAGTTAAGTGACCATAGATGAAATTTACTCTTATCATTACCAAATGGGGAAAAATGACATAGAAAAGGACAAAAAAAGAAGAAGAAATAATCATAGATGAACTTCAACAACGTGATTTTCAGTATCTTGATCACTAAATAAAATGGAACTCCAAATCGTAGTGTTATGTTTGATGGTGTTCACTAATGTTATGTTAATTATCACGGAAAAAAAGAGTCAGAAATATATCTAAATTTAGGCGAAATTTGATGTAACACGTTTCAACTTTGCGGGCTCCTATGACCCCTCTCGACTATTTATTACCGTATTTTTGTGACATATATTTATCCATATCGACCACTTCAGATCATTACACGCTCAGTGTGTATTCACATGTGGTTCAGCTAGACAAATATATCCCACAAATATACGATAATAAATAGTCGAGGGGAGTCATAGGAACCCCGTAAAGTTAGTCATGTTACAACAAATTTCGTCAAAGTTTAGGTATATTTGAACCTCATTTCCATTATTATTGGAAGTAGAAACTGAAGACACGAGTGGAGAAGAATGTAAATCTGAATGGAATGAATTACTTAACGCTATGTGTTACTGAGCCTATGTATTACTCAATGCAACCCACCATTTAGTACCCCTAGACTGCTGGATGGCCTCTAAAATTTCAGTAGCTTATGGACTTATTTTAATTCAATAAAGGCTTAATAAGTACCTAGATAGACCCTTAAATATGGCATGTTTTGTAAGATAACACAGGATGATCCTTTATTGTCTATCTATTGTTGTCATTGCAGCAAGTTTATGACAAGGATACATATGCTCGCAAATCGCAATGATAAAACGGGCGATGCAGAATTTGGCATTTTACCATTTATAGATGAAATAAGGATGACACGCTTTAAGAATATTCTCCTAAATGGGGCCATAATTTTCAAAATATTACCAAGCAGCCGGAGTTGTTATTCTAAAAAAAGATATGTTGTGTATTAAAATGGTAAGGTTGTCCAAAATATATTTATCAGATTGTTAAATGTTGAGTATAGAGTAAGGATGAAGGTACACTATTCATCCCTTCATATATAGAGTATAGAGAAAAAAATAGAGATGTGTTGGAGCTGCCCATTTTTTTTTCTCCAAATATAGAATACAGAGGAGAAATTAGAAGGAATGTATGACTATGCCACTGTTGGACAATAAAATTCTTGAGACCAAAAATAATAATCGAGACAAGAAAATATTGCAACAATCGATTTATTGATTTCAATAAGTGAGTGTTACAATCTCTATGACTCCTCTGATTCTCTTTTCAACTATAAATTCAAGGGCTTTGAGCTTAATCTTGAACTTGACGGATGTGATCTTGACTTGTTCTTGAATGCAAGGGCTTGGTACCTTGTTCTTGAATCTTGCAGTCTTTATGTTGAGTATGGTAGTTTTATGGTAAAGGTAAAAGGTAACTTTATGGTAATTTTATGGCGTATTGGGATGACCATTTGTCCCCGCCATAAAAAAAGGTAATTTTGTGGTAATATTATGGCGCATAGGGACGACTTATTCGTCCCTACCATAAGAAAAGGTAACCTTATGGTAATCTTATGGCGCATAGGGATGGCTACTCGTCCCCGCCATAAGAAAAGGTAATTTCATGAATATTGAAAGGTAAACTCAAGAAGGTTTGAAGGATTTAAAGACTTCAACTTATAGACTAAAGAACCCGATGACTCCAACTTTCAAACTCTGAAAGCTTCAATATGGCAGACTTGAAAACTTCAACTTATAGTCGCAGAGTATATGAAGACTTCAACTTGTAGACTTCGTGAACTTGCAGGTTTCAATATGGTGAAGTTGAAATCTCCAACATAAATACTTAGTGAATTTGAAGACTTCAACTTATGCGCATAGGTCATTTGAAGACTTCAACTATCAAATTTCGTGAACTTGCAGGCTCCAATATGGTAACTTGAAAGCTCTAACATGAAAACTTAGTAAATTTGAAGCCTTCAACCTATATGTATAGGTCATTTAAAGACTTCAACTATCAAACTTTGTGAACTTACAGGCTCCAATATGGCAACTTGAAAGCTCCAACATGAAGACTTAGTGAATTTGAAGACTTCAACTTATACGCATAAGTCATTTGAAGACTTTAACTATCAGACTTAGTGAATTTACAGGCTCCCATATGGTAACTTGAAAGCTCCAACATAAAGACTTAGTGAATTTGAAGACTTCAACTTATATCCAAGAAGCTTATACTTCATAGGGATTTGCCCTCATTGAGTCACCAATATTAGTGCAAGTCTGAAGATTGATGATGTTAAAACTCTTTTGAAAATTGATTTTTTTTCATATGAAGGGGAACATGTATTTTATTTTTTACACTCATGCAACTGAACTCAGAATAAAATTCCAAGCGCCTGCGTACCTCAATAAAGAGGATCAAGTCACAACGTAGTTCTGGGGTAAGTGTTTTTTTTAGCCGTTCACAGTTTATACTCTTGTGGGCCAGTAGTAGACATGCAGTTTATACTCGTGCCTTAAAGAGTGTCATATTTCTTCAAGGATAGTACTTCTTCAAGAACTTAGCATTGATGGGGCCAATCCTCACATCATCTGCATCTACAAAATTGTAAGCACTATTTGAATATGCCTCTTGTATAACATATGGTCCATCCCTATTCGGGGTGAATTTACCCCCAGACTTACGAGAAGTGATAATGGGTCTTCTTACTGCAAGGACTTGATCTCCAACTTGGAAGCACCTCAAGCGAACCCTTTTGTTGAAAGAACGAGATAGCCGGGCTTGGTAACATTCAAGATTTTGTTGAGCCTCCAGCCTCTTCTCATCAAGAGCATCTAACTCCGCAACAAAAAACTTAGAATTTTCTTTATCGGTGAGCCCTTCTTGAATAGCCAGTCTTAAAGAAAGTATTTAACGCTCAAGTGGCAGGACTGCTTCAACTCCAAAAGCAAGTGAGTATGGAGTTGCTTGGGTCAATGTACGGTAAGTTGTCTTATACGCCCATAAAGCTTCTTCCATTCTCTCATGCCAGTCTCGTTTAGATTTGAGATGACTTTCTTCAGCAAGATGCATAAGGTCTTATTGAACACTTCGGCTAGACCATTGGCGGCAGCATGGTACATAAAAGACTTGTGCTGTTTGAAACCAAAGAGATTGCAGATTTTGTTCATCAGCTTATTATCGAATGGATTTATATTGTCAGTTATTATGTAATGAGGAATTCCAAAGTGGTATACGATATTCACTCGAATAAAGTTTGCAACATTTTCTTTCTTTACTTTCTTAAGAGCAACAACTTCAGCCCATTTGGAGAAGTAATTTGTTATGGCCAAGATGTATAAGTGTCCACCAGAAGATTTTGGTAGTGGACCAACAACATCCATTCCCCAAGCATTGAATGGCCAAGATGCTATAGTTGGGTGTAGTACCTCTGGAGGTTGATGTATGAAATTTGCATGGAATTGGCAAGCTTTGCATCTTCTAGCATAGTCCAAGCAATCTTTCACCATCGTTGGCTAATAATATCCCATCTTTTAAATGTGAAAAAGGAGCTTTGGTCCAGACTGATGCGATCCACAAACTCCCAAGTGCGCTTCTTCCAAGGCTTGTATTGCTTCTTCCTCTGACAAACACCGTAAGAGTACTCCTTCAAATGATCTTCGGTACAGTGTGTCTTTGTAGTAAAGGAAGCGACATGCACGACGATGAATGTTAGTATTTCTCCTTGGATCTTTCGAAAGTATCCCATAACACAGGTAGTCGATGATAGGTTGTCGCCAATATTCCTTTACAGCTTTGGAAATGATGATGAGGTATTCAACCTTACCTTTTATGTCCTCATCCTTATTTGATGGTGGTACTACCTATTCTTGGCGGATAGTAACTCGTATCTGATTTGGAAGAGTTAGAGTTGAGGCCAAAGCAGCTAGGGCATCAGCTTGCTTATTTTCTTTCCTTGGCATATGCTGGAGGGTTACTTCTCCAAGCCATCCTATCACCTTTCGTGCATAATCATGATATGATCTTAACTCAGGATTTTTGACTTCATAACTTCCCAACAACTGCTTTATCACCAATGGGAGTCACCAAAAACTTGTAATTGCAGTTGTTTTATGTCGACAACCATATCTAGTCCGAGTATGAGCGCTTAATACTCGACAACATTATTAAAGCAACGATTCATCAAGGTAAAAGAGTAGGGGATGACCTCTTCTTATGGAGTGATAAACACTACGCCAGCACCAGCTCCATCTCGATGTGCAGCACCATCAAAGTACATCTTCCATGGGGATCTAACTTCAACAGCCATTGTATCTTCATCAGGAAGTTCATCGCTCAGTTCCTAGCCATCAGGTATTGGGTGATCTGCCAAGAAATCAGCCAATGCTTGTCCTTTTATAGCCTTTTGGGGGATGTACACAATCTCAAACTGCTGAAATTGAAGGTACCACCTTGCAAGTTGGTCACTGAGGATTGGTTTTGACATTACAAACTTGATAGGATTTGCCTTGGACACAAGATGAACAATGTAAGCTTGAAAGTAGTATTTCATCTTTTGGATAGAGAAAGCCAATGCCAGACATAAATTTTCGATCGAAGAATATTTCAGCGCATTTGGTGTCATCATTATGCTCAAATAGTATAGAGAGTTTTCTTTGCCTTCACTATTTTCTTGAGCCAATAGTGCTCCAACTGACCTTTCTTATGCCGCAATATAGAGTATTAGTGGTTTCCCAGGTATGGGTGCCGCAAGAACTAGTGGTTTCATTAAGTATGATTTGATACTCTCAAAGGCATTACTACAAGCTTGGTCCCATTTGAAGGGAGTGTCCTTCTTCATGAGATGGCTAAATGGTTGACATTTTTCTGCCAAGTTTGATATGAACCTCCTTAAATATGCTAACCTTCCTTGAAGGCTTTTTAACTCATGAATGTTTCGACGCTCGAGCATCTTTAAAATTGCATCGACCTTGTCTTGATCAATTTTAATTCCTCAGTGTCGCACAATGAAGCCAAGAAACTTTTTAAAAGTAACTCTGAAGGCACACTTCAATGGATTCATCCTAAGTTGATATCTTCGAAGTAACTCAAACACCATTCTTAGATCTTTTAAGTGGTCATCTCTCTTTTTTGAATTCACCATTAGATCATCCACGTAGCATTCAACATTCTTATAGAGTAGGCTGTCAAAGATGTTTTCCATAGCCCTTTGATAAGTGGTGCCAGCGTTCTTCAAACAAAATGGCATCACCTTATAGCAATAAATACCTTTGGGCGTACAAAATGCAGTGAGCTCTACATCTTTTGGCGCCATGCGGATTTGGTTGTAACCGAATGAACCATCCATGAGGGACATTGCCTCATAACCAGTAGTGGCATCAATCATCCACTTTGGTATGGGGATTGGGAAATCATCCTTAGGAAATGCATTGTTGAGATCTCAAAAGTTGACACAAACTCAAATTTCGTCATTCTTCTTCCGTACTGGAACAATACTTTAAATCCACGTGGGATATTTAACTTCATGGATAAAGCCATCTTCAATGAGTTTGTTAACTTCATTTTCAATCAGTGGAACCAACTCTGGCCTAAAACACCTTTGAGCTTGCTTAACAGGACAAGCACCATTCTTGACCGCCAACTGATAGACCACTACTTTTGGATCTAAGCCAGGCATTTCCTTATAACTCCAAGAAAAGACATTCATATATTCTTTGAGTATATTTATATACGCAATTTCTTCCTCTATCTCTAGAAAAGCACTCAAGTAAGTTGGTCTTGGGTCTTTATTGGTTCCAAGATTAACTTCTTTCAAGGGATCTATTGTGGCATTCACTCCTTCTTCAAGTTGAGATGGAGAATATCCAGCATCTTCCTTCTCTTGAGGATCATTGTCATTGATGGATATATGGTGACACCAGAAAGTATCTTTCATCTCTTCATCAACCTTCATTTGAGATGAGGCCTCATTCTCATTCTGGGCCGTAACATGATATGAGGAGCCAACACTTTCTTCATTTTCCTCATGTTCCTTGGTATAAACCACAGTATGAGCCTTTGCTTTTAACACCTTGTTGCATGAAACTACCAGTTTCGTCTATCACTTCATTCTAGAAGGAATCAAACTTTGGAAATCCTTCTGAATCTTAGGCGAGAAGTGCACTGTCATATTTTGATGACTTCTCTTATGTTTGTTACTTCTCTTCTTATTTAGAGGACCTAACCTCTCAAATACAAAAGTTTTTGCGGTTGATTCTCCAAGTCAGACAAAGATAGAAGGCCTTTTGTTAGATGCGGTAGACTCCTCTTCTACAGTGATGTAGTTACTAACCACCCTTCTTATGGAGATGCGAATTGGAGGTGGCTGTGTGTATCCTAGGCCTTCATGTGCCTACCTTATTGTACCTTCTGACGAAATTTTACCTAACCTTCATGGCTCATTAGGATTATATCCATCCTTTACAAATAACTTGTATCCATTTGGGTTGAAGCCCTCCTTTGTTCACTTCATAGGGAGTGTTATATCTTGTGGCGGATTTTGAGCCACGGCTAGCCTTGAGGATGGATTTAACATGTCAATATTTCTAATAGGTAAAGTTATCCCATTTAGCACATTATCTTGGACATCAAATGGGTGATCTTTCTTTTTCTTTACCTTTGACACGTAGCGAAGAACAGAAGTTGCCTTCTTTTTCATAGGAGTGATGCTTTATTTATTTGAAGTGGAGAGAGGCTTCTTGGTGGCAACCTTTTCAATAGTCACCATGTCCTTCTTGGCTGAAAGATTATCACACTTGGTATTAGTGACATCATCAACCCTTTTCTCATCCACAACATGCTTATTTAAGTAGAATTTTGCATTGGCATAATATGACTCAACTTCAGTGATTGGCTTGTCATCGGCAACTATCTTTATTTCCACTCTACTTTTGAGGTACTTCAAGTATTGATAGTAAGAGGACTAGATAATTTTGTTCCCGTGCACCCAAGGCCTACCAAGCAATATATTGTATAAAGTTTTGGCATCGATTACATTCATTAATAGGTTTGATTGAAAATCATCCATACGAATCCCAAATTTGATACATCCCATGGCCCTCTGGCCCCCTTGGTTGAAGCCTTGGATCATTATACGGCTTTCGTCCAGTTCACTAGTAGCGATGCCAAGTTCTTTCTTCGTGCAGATAGGCAGGATGTTGACTCCAGACCCCTCATCTATCAAGATTCTATTGATCTTCTTTCCTAGAATTTGATCCACCATGTATAAGGGACGTTTATGTAGGGCCTCACCAAGCAGAAGATAGTTATTTGTGAATGTAATTTTTGTATCATACACATGTACCTCTTCGCCAAGAGTTCCAGCAAGCTTTTCAGAAAGTGAAGGAATCTCTATAGGTAGATTATCACAGTTTGCCCCCTTTTTGGTGGTATTTAAACAAAACTCCTCAAGGTTGACTTTGGCAGTCTTTATATGAAACCAACTCGGTAAGAATTCCTCTAAAGTCACCAGACGTCGAGGTTTTTGGTGGTGAAGCTCCGTCACCCTCGTCTTCTTTGGGAATTCAACCAACTTCTGTTTTTTTGGTTTATTTACCATTATCCTTCTGGTCGGATGCTTGGATGACTCCTTTCACAGACTCATCCTCTTGCATCTGCATCTCGTTACCAGAGTCCAACCTTCATAATTGCCTTTATCAACTGAAGACCTGTCAGGCTCTAATATTTTCTCATTATGCTCTTTAACACATATTTGGACTGGATCGAGCGAGCCAAAAGTAATAGAGATTTGATGAGAACTAGCCGTCTCAGCATCGAAGAAGATCTTCTTCTCTTTTGCCAATTGCATGACTTTATCTTTAAAGACAAAGCACTTTTTTAGAAGATGACAAATGAACCTATGATATTTGCAATAATTAGGGTCATTGGTCCTTCCAGCTTCGTTGGGATGCTTCATCTCTAGGAGTTCAATGAGCTTATGCTCAAGGAGTTCATCAAAAATATCAGCAACATCAGAATCAAGGAAGGGAAATTCCTTTTCTTGCATTTTCTTTAAAGTTTTCTAATTTGGACGTGCTCCAGAAGTCGTCTTCACACTTTTCTTCTTGCTTAACTTTGTGGTGACCTTCACAGGAGACACATCAGCATTCATGGACTCCTTGTTTTCATTTTTAGGAACAAACTTTCCTCATCTTTTGGGTTCCTACTTTTTCTTTCCCCTTCGAGGGTCATGAATAGGCGCTCCTTCCTTTCCAGCAGAAGATATGCTCAACTCCATGTCATGAGAATGAGTAGCTAACTCTTCAAAGGATTTTGGTTCAATTCCTTGCAAGTTGTAGAGAAGCCCCCAATGCATTCCTTGGATGCGCATCTCTATTGCAGAAGCTTCACTGAGCCGATTTTTGCAGTTTAGACTCGCATTTCTCCATCGATTGATGAAGCCAATGACTGGCTCATCCTTTCTTTGCCGAGTATTTGTGAACTCTATCATGCTCATTGTACGCCTTGTGCTATAAACTGATTTAGGAACTCGTGTTCCAATTGCTCCCAACTATCGATAGAGTTAGACTCAAGGTCCGTATACCAATCAAAGGCATTTCCCTTTAAGGAATGAACAAACTAGTTGACAAGATAGTCACCGTAAGTTCCAGTATTATTACATGTCTCAACAAAGTGTGCAACATGTTATTTCGGATTACCTTTGCCCTCAAATTGTTGAAATTTGGGGGGTTGATAGCCAGCAGGCAGTTTGAGGCTATCTATTCTGGCAGTGTAGGGCTTGGCATAGCAAGGGAAGACTTGGTGACAATATCATACTTGTCTTTAAGGGTTCTTTCAATAAATTCCCTTAATTGCCTAATCGGGATCATTCCTTCAACAGAAACTTGCACCTCTTTAGTCGGTGGTGTTTGTTTCACAGGATTTTTTATCTCATAAACCTCTAGATCTTTTCTCGATGCATGGCTATATTCTCCGTCTATCAATCCTTCCACCCTATCTACTATCTTATCAATCCTAGCCTCTTGATTCTGAACATAGTTGGCCAGGCCTTCAATTGCCTTTGTCAGATTCGCTAGCTGCTCCTCCATAGACGAGGCATCAGTTGCCATTGCTTTCATGATCATCGGAGACTTCGGAGAATAACATGGATTATTGTGTAGGTTGATCTTTGAAGTGCTTAACTTATGTGATATAAGTGGAGATGACGCATTTGTTGAACAACCATCACTCTTTGCACCAGAGTATTTGGAACCAGAATGCTCAAGTAGAGCAAGAGTCTTCTTAAGCGATTCCACGACACTGCTTCCTCCTTCCGAATCACTTGTATTGGACTTCGTTCCTTTTGGGGTTGAAGATCCAAAAACTAGAGTTGGCATGGACGATACTAGATGTGTTTGTTGTCCTAGCAAACCTGTCTTGCTCCTCGTGACAACTCCTAAACTCCTGAAAGTAACACCAATGATGCTTTCCACTTTGGAAGAGAACCTTGAATCAGCAGCCTTGGAAGCAGTTGATTGAGAGTTGATCTTCTTGGAAGTCATTTCAGCGTTCTTAATCTTCAAAGTCTGAAAAGTTGATATGAGAGGTAGAGATCGTCCCACTGGGCGTGCCATAATTTGTTGGACAATAAGAAAATATTGCAACAATCGATTTATTCATTTCAATAAGTGAGTGTTACCATCTCTATGATTTCTCTTATTCGCCTTTTCAACTATAAATTTAAGGTCTTCGATCTTGATCTTGAACTTTAACTTGAACTTGACGGATTTGATCTTTACTTGTGCTTGAATCCAAGGGCTTGGTAGCTTATTCTTAGATCTTGCAGTCTTGATCTTGATCTTAAACTTGATTTGAAGACTTAATGAATTTGTTCTCGACTTGTACTTGAATTCAAGGACCTTTGAAGTCTTGATCTTGAAGCTTGAACTTTGTTCTTGAATCTTGAACTCTTGATCTTGAAACCTTGAGCTTGTTCTTGAACCTTGAACTCTTGATCTTAAAATCTTGAGCTTGTTCTTGAATTTGTAGAGAAATCTGCTGCTTTGATCCACGAGCTCTCTCTCGCTTCTTGTTAAATTTGTTCCTCTTTTTCTAAATTATGAGGGTCCTATTTATAGTTGTAGGAAGTAAAGAATCATGATAAACATGAACTTCCTTTGACCAATCAGATTTAAGTGGTATGGTCTCATTGGCTCCTTCACTTGACTTGGCATGTCACATCATTTGACATGTGGCACCAAATTGGGCCTCTAGAACATTATACATCTTGGGTTGCTAAAGTGGGCTTAGTCATCTCTAGCCCAAATTAATGGACTAGCCCAATAACAATTGGACTTTAATTAAATCCATGCATGTTTGGACTCAAATAATTAATCCAATTATATGAATCTCCAATATTTATTTGAGATTAATATATTTTAATTTTAATATTATCCGAATTTTATACGAATAATATTTTATTGCTTACAACCACATTTGTAAAAGTCTTAAGATAGTCCATTTCCAATCAATATTTGTTCTTTTCTAAAATTAAATGGTGATAATTATGACATTTGACATCATAAAATTCAGTACATCTTGAGAAACAAGAGGTTTAGAGACCCTGAATCATGTGATGATTGAGTAGGTGATTAAAGACATCTAACAACGTGAAAGAGATTTTGGGCTTTTTACAAACTTGAAAGAAAAATATTAGTATTGTTCACATAACTTTGCTGACTATAATTTCATAATGAGGAAAAGATCTAAATATACAACCTTAGGTTGTTTGTTACATGTTATAGCAAAACTTCTTATATTGCAACATATAAGAATTAGTTAAAACAAAATTTAAAAAACAAAATTATCAAAATCAAAAAATAGCCAATGAAAAATGAAAAATAGATTTCAAATTAAAAATTAGAAAATCTATCCTTAGAAAAAAAACGACAGTTAATAAAAGAGTACCAATCAAATCTAAAAATATCTCTGAAACGATTGACGTTTTTCTTTTTAAAACTGAATATGCCTCTTCTTCTTCAACAATTCAATTCTCTTTCTTATTCCTTCAACAGATCAAAAATCATATAGTGCTTTAAAAATAAAAAATCACAAATATTTTTTATATTTGAGTCGGTATTTGGAATCAAATATCAATTACAGTGTTTTGTTAGAAATCAAAATTCTTCAAAAACAAAATTCCTAAAGTGGCTATACAATTTCGAAAATATGACTGTTGAAAATTTGCATCTAATCATGATACAAAATGGAGGAATGAAATGTTACAGATAATTTCTGTTATTAAAAATATGTTTTTTTGTGTTTTTTGATTATGAAACAATTAACATTTTGTTAATTAAGAATTAAAAAATAGAGAAAAAAATATACAAATCATCTTTACATATGTTTTCAAGTTATTGATACTTATTATAAATTAAGATAGACTTGTGTGAAATAGTTAACATAATCATCACTTTAGGTTATGCCACTGTAGAATTTTTTAATTTTTAATGTACCTTGTGATTCTCAAATTACATATGTTAAACTATTTTGAAATTATATAACTCAATAAATTCTTTGATTTCACTAGGTAGACCTAAAGATTTTGGTGTATAAGGGATTATGCATGATATCAATACAAAGTATAAAGGATTGGTAAATGATGTAGTAACTCAACTAAGGATAAATATGACATCAATTCAAACTGAGATAAGGTACATAATTAGTGATAAATGCTCATCAATGATCGTACACAATGAGACAAGTGAAAAGGTGTATTTAGATTAAATAAAAAAGACCGTTGATGATTTCTCTGTTAAATATCCATTGTACATAACAATGAAAGATATATTAATGGAACCAATAGAACATAATGAACAATTCATTGTTTCTATTGAGGCGCAAGAAAATAGTGAAGAAAATTTGAATTGGCAATATTATACTCAAATGATTCAGTCTGTTTGATTGATTTAACTCTTGAAGAAGAAACATTTGGTAAAGAATGTATCGAAATAATTAGTGAAGCGACAAATATGAAAATTATTGTAAAATAAATTTACAAGAAAAATACTTGCTAAGGTTATGAATTTGCACGCATTTCAGAATCGATTCTCATTTCGCATAGAAAAATCTCGTGCTATCAGGTAACTAATAATTACAATATATGATCTGAAAGTAAATAGATATGTGTTGTATCAGTTTTGATATATTCATTGACTTGTTGATTGAAAAAAAAATTAAAATAACTATTATTTAATTTGTGTGGTGGAAGATAGTACATAATTTTTACGTTCTTTGAGTACAAATAAAACAAAAAAAAAAAAAATCAGAAATAAAAAATTAAAATCAGAAATTACTGTGTAATACATATATGTTCAATAAAAATCAAGTATATGCAAGGCGTCAAGGAATGACAAAGGTCATTGCTGAATTTGTATTGAATAATTCTATTGACACAAAAAAGTACAATAACCAAATAATTTTGTAGTTGACATGTTAAAACAATACGGTGCGACATTAAATTATAATCAAGCATGACAGACAAAGGACAAAGCGAATAAGATGTTGTGGGGTGATCCTACAAAATCTTACCAAAGAATTTCAGATTATTTGTTTTTCATGTTATACGTTTGAGAATTATTATGATTATTACTATAAGTTTTGTTGTACATGTTTTCATTATGAATAATTATTTTGAATGTAGGTAAAAGCATAAAATGAATTTTTGCATATATTATTAATGTTGTTAAAAGATTCATTATTTATCTGCGAAATAGAAAATATAATTATGAACGATTTTAACTAGATAAAACACCTTGTTCACATGCTATAACTACTATTACATACAGAAATAAAATGACGAGGACTATTGGTCACCATACTACAACAATAAAAATTAGCGGGATGCATATACAATACTATTAGAATTTCTTTCTTGTGAAATACATGAAAAATATCACGTGAGGTGTTGGATAAAATTGTGTTGCCACCAAATTCAACAAGGGCTACAGGAAGGTCAAGCACTGAATGATGGAAATCACCTAACGAAAAAAAATATACAAGATCCAAGATTACGAGTAGTAACTGTCATAAAGAGGGACACAACAAGACAATATGCAACAAACATGCACCTCCAGCTTAAGTTATTTTATTGTTAAATTGTTCTTAACTCTTTTCATTATGTATTTTTATGTTTTTGAATGATGTTTTATTGATAATAATGGCATATTTAAAATCAATAATATTACATATGAATTCTGATAACATGACTATAATTTTTTTTATGAAATAACATATTATAATACGTAAAGCTATTCGGAGAATAACTATCAAATTATACGTAATGATGCTCATTTTGATTGCTTGATATTGATACTCATTTGGTTTGAACCTTCTAAACATGAGTTACACAAACAATAGCATATATAAATACACGAGAGGAAGCAACTAACCCATGCGATATGCTAAACTTTTACAAATTTATATAAAATGTGTTACGTAACATTACAATTTACAACGTGTATATAATTCTATAAATGCAAAATAAAATAATTAAAATGTTACAAATCATACAATTTATTAAAAAAATATGTTCCAATAGAAAATCAAAAACAAATATTATAGTAAAAATAAAAATATATTAAATTCATATAACATTCACAATGATGATATGTAGCCCATCGTTTAGATGGAAAAATACGATTTCAAATTTTAAACACGAAATAATCTATTGATGTTATAGCATGTACAAAAAGATTTAACACATCCAATATGCATATAAACTTTAATAACAAAATGTTAATAGCAAAGTTAATGGACATCATTTATAGACCAAAATAAATTTGAACTTAACATAACTTTTAAAAAATCATTCATGTATGGACATAGTCATCCATTCAATATCCATAATAACTACTTTCAAGACTATATCTTTCTATTTTTTTGACTGACACGCTAAAGTATTTGAAACTTTCAAATAATTTTTTTGAAACTTTCTAGACCTCCTAGTTCGTTAGTAACATTATTAGTTACCTAATTTTCACTAATTGTTTCATCATTTTTTTTTTTCTTGCATAGTCAGATTGTAGTACACCATATCTGAGACGGTGGTTTAAAGCATGAAAGATTCTACTTGAAATTTAAAATATACCACGACTAACAAATTCAACAAAGGCACATACAAACAAGCCATTAATTACTATATAAAAAAAATCAATAATGATTCAAGATGAAACATGTACAGTGACAGAAAGAAAAAAAAATTATGAATATAACACATTTAAATTATGAGCCCTGCTGGGGTGCATTCTTCCCCGTGAGTATACTGTTTTCTCTCCAAAAAAAATAATTATCAAAGATTAAAAAAAATTGAATATTACAAAAATTGTAATAAATAAGTAACCAATAAATCTTAAAAAATAAAATTAAAAAAGGAAATAAAACAAAATATTAAGAAATATAAATATCATGCACGTTATTGTATAAACTGATGTAAGATATAAAAATTATATTATTTTTATATTAAAATATAACAAAAAAAATTTAAATATAATTACCTTACAAATCTTTCTGAATTTTTTGTTGGAAGCTTTCTTAACAGCATCCTTTGTCATTTTTCACATTGATTATTGATCTTGTAACACGTGCAGATCATTGTTTTACACTCTTTGATTTTTTAATTTTATGAGACGAAATTTCGTCTTCAAAATGAGAATCGAATAATTGCTCAATCACAATATTTTTTCTCTTATATCTCTTCTTAACTTGTGGAACAATAAAAAATTTTTGATATTATCTCACTTTGCATGTTCATCTTCGATTGCTTCTTCGATAATGTATTTTCAGAAACTTTGATTTTATTCGATAAAATCTCAGTTTGATTATTGAAAACTGAATTACTTTCAACTATATTCTTGTAATTCTTCAAGGCCGGAGGTGGAGTAAAACAACTTAAGTCAAAAGATGGTACTGAGAGAACCATAATACTGCTATCTTCTAATAATATAGGGCTCTTCCAAGTTAGAGTAGAATCGGACTTAGATTTTAAAAGCATAATTCAAATACAAGTGAAAATCAACATAAAAATAATTGTAGACACTTAATTTTGTCCCTTCCAACGTTGATTTTATTCATTTTTAACTCACTTTACCACGTGTCCTCATCTATGTGATCATACCCCACAAAAATATAAAAATAACAAACTCTCTAACAAATTAACAACCTTATCCTAACCAACCTACCCCACCTACCTTACCCCTACTACCCCATCCTTGGCACGTTCTTTTTCTCCACTCACAATTTATATACTCATATCACAAACAGAGAAGAGGGGAATAGAGACACTTACTGGAATCTGTTAGCCCATATGTTATTGGGCCTTTAGTTTATGGACCTTTAGGTTATTGGCTATGTATATATATAGCCTACTTTTGTTTTAGTTAGTTTTTTATGCTTTTCAGATTATATTGTAAACCTTAGCCTTTCTTTCTTTCAATAAAGTTCTATTAACATGGTATCAAAGCTAGTTTGATCCATGTCCTTTGATTTGTTGGTTGAAGATTTTGTAGCAGGCACCTACTGCGCGGATCGAACTGGTATTGTTCGTCTTTCGTTCTTTTGCTTGCTGCCATTGTTGTTCGTTCGGAATTGTTCAACCTAGGGTTTTGCATCTTTTTGTTTTTTTTGAATTGTTTGTGTGTTGCTGTGTTTACAATGACTGGAAAGGATGATTCTCTCCAGTCCATTAGTACTCAATTAGATGGTAAGAACTATGCCTATTGGAGTTATGTCATGAAGAATTTTCTTCGTGGGAAGAATATGTGGGGTTATATCACTGGAGTAAAACTAAGACCTATCGATGATAAAACTGAAAATTTTGATTTGTTGGTGGACTTATGGGAAACTAATAACTCCAAGATTATCACTTGGATCAACAATTCTGTAACTCAGTCAATTGGTATGCAATTGGCTAAGTATGACACAGCAAAGGAGGTCTGGGATCATTTGGAAAGACTGTACACTCAGTCTAATTTTGCTAAGCAGTACCAGTTGGAGTATGATATCCGTGCTCTTCAACAGCATGATCTCAGTATTCAAGATTTTTATGCTGCCATGTCGGATTTGTGGGATCAATTGGCACTTACTGAATCTGCAGAGTTAAAAGGTTTTGGGCCGTACATTGCTAGACGGGAAGAGCAACGCTTGGTTCAGTTTTTGATGGCACTACGTTCTGACTTTGAGGGCCTACGTGGAACAATCCTTCATCGATCTCCCCTCCCTACTGTTGATTCTGTGGTTCATGAACTGATTGTAGAGGAGACTCGTATCAAGTCTCAAGTGGATAAAGGGTCTAAAGTAACTACTACTCCTGTCGTGTTTGCTGCTTCAACTGATCAGTCTAGGCCACCACGTACTCAGACTCGACAATCTCCTAACGTTGCATTTGATGAGTGTGCATTCTGCAAACAGAAAAATCATTGGAAGGCTCAGTGTCCGTTGTTACTTAACAAGGTCAAACAGCCTCAATCTGGGCAGCAACAGAAATATGGGCAGCAAAAGTCTCCGTCACGCTCCTCTGGTGCTCTTCCATGGTCATCTCGTCCTCCACAGTTCGCTGCTGCTGCACCATCTGTAGATGTTGAGTCTGTTAGCACTATGCCACCTTCTGCGTTGGATCCCCAGGTTTTCGAACAGTTCAGACAGTTCTTCGTTTCTAATCCTACGGCCATGTCAGCATCTATGTCTCATTCGGGTTCAGTTTCTTCTAGTACCTCAGGTATTCCCTCCTCCTTGTGGATATTGGATTCTGGTGCGTCTCATCACATGTCCCCTCATTTGTCATCGTTTGGTTCTTTGTCACCCATTTCACCAATCTCTGTTATGTCCGCGAGTGCTGTACCTATGTCAGTCGAGGGTGTTTGTTCTGTTACTACCCCTCACATTGTCCTCTCTGATGTTTATTACATTCCCAAACTTGCTTTAAATCTTGTTTCGGTCAGTCAGTTGTGTAAGGCTGGTAATTGGGTGTTTTTTTCTGATTCTGTTTGTGTTATACAGGACCAACACACTCAGAGGGTGATTGGGACCGGCCATAGGTTGGGGGAACTCTATGTCTTGGAGAATCTCAAAGTGTCTGCAGTTGCTGCCTCTAGCATAGATTTATCTTCTTTTCGTTTGAGTCCTTTGTCTTCTCAGTTTTATCTTTGGCATTCCAGATTAGGACATGTGTCAGTTTCACGTTTACGTTTTTTGGTCTCTAGTGGTGCTTTGGGTCATGTGAACACTAGTGATATTTCAGATTGTAGTGGTTGTAAACTGGCAAAATTTTCTGCCTTACCGTTTAATAAAAGTGTGTCTTATTCTGTTGCTCCTTTTGATATTATTCATTCTGATGTATGGGGACCAGCGCCAGTATCCACTAAGGGTGGATCGACCTATTATGTTTCGTTTATAGATGACTATACTCGTTATACCTGGGTGTATCTTATGAAACGCAGATCTGATTTCTTTGGCATTTACAACAACTTTAGAGCCCTTGTTAAAACACAACATTCGGCTGTGATAAAGTGTTTCAGGTGTGACTTAGGGGGTGAATATACCTCTAATGACTTCACTCAGTTACTTGCCTCTGATGGTACCATACACCAGTCATCGTGTACCGACACTCCTGAGCAGAACGGTCTGGCAGAAAGAAAACATCGTCATATTGTTGAGACAGCACGCTCTTTACTTTTGTCTGCAGAGGTTCCTAGTATTTTTTGGGGAGAAGCAGTCCTAACTGCTGTATATGTGATTAATCGTATTCCTACTGCATTGACTTCAGGGATGTCTCCGTTTGAGAAACTATATGGTCACCCGCCGAATTATTCTGCATTACAAGTTTTTGGATGTACTTGCTTTGTTCTTCGTCCTCATGTTGAACGAAATAAGTTAGGGTCAAAATCAGCTATATGTGTGTTTTTGGGGTATGGTATTGGACAAAAAGGATATCGTTGCTATGATCCTGTAAGTCAGAAATTATATGTTTCACGACATGTCACTTTTTTGGAACATATTCCTTTTTATTCCATTCCAGCTAAAACCCATGATGTGACAAAGTCAGATATTCGGCTTATTGATCCCTTTGGGATTGACATAGAGGTTCCAGTTCCGGATCCATCCATGCCTTCTGGTGTGCCACCTGATAGTGCTTCAGCCTCGCCTGTGCCTGAGTCTGCTCCTTCGACTGTTGAGACTGGAGACCCACCACCTCTGAGGAGGTCTACTCGACCTTGTAAGTCCACCAAACTGCCAGATTTTTCCTATTCTACATATTCAGCCTCATTTGCTTCCTTTATTGCAAACATACATCATTTGTCTGAACCTGAGTCGTATAGAGAGGCTGTGTCTGATCCTCTTTGGCAGAATGCTATGGCTGAGGAACTTGCTAGTCTTCATCATACACATACATGGGATTTGGTTACTCTCCCACCTGGTAAGCATGCGATTGGTTGTCGATGGGTGTATAAGATAAAAACAAAATCTGATGGGTCTGTTGAGCGATACAAGGCAAGACTTGTGGCAAAAGGGTACTCACAACAATATGGTATGGATTATGAGGAGACTTTTTCCCCCGTAGCAAAGATGACGACTGTTCGCACTATGATTGCTGTTGCATCCGTTCGACAGTGGAAGATATTTCAGATGGATGTCAAGAATGCTTTTCTGAATGGTGATCTCCACGAGGAAGTTTATATGACTCCTCCCCCAGGTATTGACCACCAGCCAGGTGAAGTTTATCGGCTTCGAAAAGCTTTATACGGTCTCAAACAAGCCCCTCGTGCTTGGTTTGAGAAATTCTCCACTGTTATTACTTCCCTTGGATTTGTCCCGAGTAACCATGATTCAGCATTGTTTGTTAGATGTACAAGTGCAGGGCGAATTCTATTGTCCTTATATGTAGATGATATGATTATTACTGGTGATGATCATAGTGGTATTGAGTTATTGAAGCATGATTTGGCTCATCGATTTGCAATGAAGGACTTGGGCTTGCTGCGTTATTTTCTGGGTATTGAGGTGGCTCAGTCTAAGAAAGGGTATCTTCTTTCTCAGACTAAGTATATATCTGACTTGTTTACACGGGCGCATCTTTCTGACAACAGGACTGTAGATACTCCCCTTGAAACCAATGCACGTTACTCTCCTAGTGATGGTGTTCCATTATCAGATCCGAGTCTTTATCGGACTATTGTGGGTAGTTTGGTTTATCTTACGGTTACTCGTCCAGATATAGCACATGCAGTTCATGTTGTTAGCCAGTTTGTTACTGCTCCTACTTCTGTTCACTGGGGAGCTGTACTTCGTATTCTAAGGTATCTTCGTGGCACTCAGTTTCAGAATCTCTTGTTTCCCTCGACGTCATCTCTCGAGTTGCGAGCCTATAGTGATGCTGATTGGGATGGAGATCGCAATGATCGTAAATCCACCACTGGTTTTTGTGTGTTTCTTGGAGACTCTTTAATCTCGTGGAAGAGCAAGAAACAAGATGTTGTCTCTAGATCTTCCACGGAGGCTGAGTATCGTGCTATGGCTGTGACTACATGTGAGATTATTTGGTTACGTTGGCTTCTTGCAGATATGGGGGTCCACATTTCTATGCCTACTCCCCTGCATTGTGATAACAAAAGTGCGGTACAAATTGCAAAGAATTCTGTCTTCCATGAGCGTACGAAGCACATTGAGATTGATTGTCACTTCACCCGTCATCATTTACAGCTCGGGACCATATCGCTTCCTTTTGTTCCATCGTCTTTGCAGATTGCTGACCTTTTTACGAAGGCTCAGTCGGCGTCTCGATTTCGTTTTTTGTGTGACAAACTCTCAATGCTTATTGCTGTTGCATTGTGAGTTTGAGGGGGGATGTTAGCCCATATGTTATTGGGCCTTTAGTTTATGGACCTTTAGGTTATTGGCTATGTATATATATAGCCTACTTTTGTTTTAGTTAGTTTTTTATGCTTTTCAGATTATATTGTAAACCTTAGCCTTTCTTTCTTTCAATAAAGTTCTATTAACAGAATCACACCAAAAGGGGAACAATTCTCCATCATCATCATCTATATACCCTCACAGCAAAGATCATTTATTGTCACACAGAAGGAGTCCCCATTTTCCATGAACAACAAAAGCCACAAAATCCTCACTCACCCTCACTGAACGGTCACATGAAAAAAACCACACACACGGAGAGAAAGAATAGAGAAGGGAGAGTAGCGCAGAAAGAGAGAGAAGATCGAGCGGGAGAAGGTGGGTTTGAGTTTTTCCGGCAATTCTATAGGTTAAAAATTGCACACACTACACAGATTCGAAGAGAGGGAGAGGGAGATATCGATATTGGGAGAGAAGGTCAGGGAAGGAGGTTTCTCCTTTTTCGTCATCATACCCGCATACAAAGATTGAGGTAGGAGAGAAACCCACTTAAATTGAGGCGAGAGAGAGAATCAGGGGGGAGAGAAAAGAATTGAGGAGAGGGGGATGTTTCTCCGGTGAGTTTAGTCACTATTCCGTCAAGACTAGCCGGAAAACGACACGATCGATAAATCTGATCCGAACTCACATCAAACGACACCACTGTTCTATTTTTCTTTTGGCTATTCGTGAGTCTCCTTTTGAATTGGATTTCGAGGGATTTTGGTGCTACAATTGGTTCGTAGCTGCGAATTTCGGGTTGCTCATTTAAGGTTCGATTCAAAGTTCCGGTTGTGGCTCATCAATTTGGTCATCTTGCCTGCTCTTGATTTATTGGTTCAACTCTGAAATTGTTTCTCGTTCAATCTGAATTCGTAAATGCAGTAAAAATCTCCACAACAAGGTCATCTCTTATCTTATTTTTACTCTTCGCTAATTCTTTATTTTAGTGTATGATTGATTGTTATCGTCTCAATTTTTTTTCTATTTTGGGCGTGATGTGAACGATTAATGTGAAATTATTTTGTTGTGGATTGTTGAAAAAATGGAAATCGTGAACTATTATTTTGCAACCGTGAATGAAATTTGGGGGAATTGATAACCGAATAAGTTGAACGTTGTTTAATTTTGATTCATTATTGGATATTGTTGAAATTGATAGTATCATGTTTAGATCGTTAATTGGGTAGGCAAATACTAAGTTTGGGTAGACAAATTGTAGAAATGGAAGAGGGTGATTTGTTGAACGTGCAAATATTTGTTGAATGGTTCTCTCTATTTTAACGCACAAGATTGAGAAAATGTATTCATTTGGTCGGGGAATGCCCCGAGGTATTTGTGTTTATTCGCCGGGGAATGCCCCGAAGTATTTTGTACCCGGAGGACGTTCATGACGAAGGCCCGAGGCAGCGGGTGGAGCTTAGTCTAGGAATAGTTTAGAATAGGATTTATATTTTTCGCATTTTCATTTTGGACTGTATAATTGGACTGAACATTATATTTTGAACTTGTTTTGTTTTGTTTGTTTGATTGATTGTTTTGTGTGGTTTATACATTTGTAATGTCAAATTAGCCGATATGCTCCACCAAGCGACCATGGTCAAACCACGGGATCGAGGGGTGCCTAACACCTTTCCCTCGGTCAACAGAATTCCTTAGCCGGAATCTCTGTTCGCGGATTAGTTTTAAAGTCAAACTGTTATGAAAAAGGATTTTCAAAGGTGACTTGGCACACCCAATTTATGTAGTGGCGACTCTGAGTTTTAAATGTAAAAATAATCCTTTTTCAAAACAAATCTTCATTTTGTTACTTTAATAATGAAAACCTTTTCGAACTAAAATCGAATCTTTTTCGATTACAAAAGGGGTGTAACAATAATAGATAACACAATTGAATCAAAAAACTCTCCTAAGTTGATACAAATTTCTACTCTCAAAATCGAAAGACGAAAAAGAAATCTAAAAAATATACACAATAGCAGAGATTTGAAATAAAGAAAATAAGATATATATATTTTTTAAGAAAGTTGTGCATATGGATGGAAAAGTAACTCTTTTACCCATAAAGAGTTGATAGAGTAAATATATGTGACATTGAAAAAAGTAAATATATGTACAATTTTCTGAAAAATTAAAAAACGTGAATTAATGTTGATAAATAATATCCCAAATTTTACGCGTCCAATTACGATTTTTGTTTCGGAAGGAATATAATTGATATATATGTATCAGAGATTTTCGAGAAAATATTTTAGATAGCAACTTTTAAAAATTGTTGTACCTTGCAATTAATATCTTAATTTATCAATTATAAAAAGGTTATGCTATAACTTACAATAAACAATTTAATAATTACATATAAGATAATTTTCACTTTCATAATTTGATGCTTATCCAACAACTCAAGCCACGTGGACTGCATTGAAAGATAGGTTTGGTATCATTTTATTTTTTACATAACTTATTGACCATTAAATTTGACATTTATACATTGCACTCAAACACATCAAAGAATTACATTTGAAAAATTTATCAAATATGATAAGAGAATTAATTCAATCCAAGAGCAAGGTGTCATACAATCTCTTCATCCTAATTGGGAGTACATGAAGGTCAGTATATATGACCCATAACGATAGGATTAAATCTTTTGACGATATTGACTCTATTTTGTTCGTGAAGATGAGCATCTTGAGTTATCTGAAATATCTGAGCAAATCGTTCTTATCAAATTTGTTGTTAGGTATCATAGACTAGAGACAAATGATCATTTATTGAGCGTCAATGACTGCTTCCAAACTTCAACTATGTGTGATCACTGTCTCCAGCTATATGAATTGTAATACTTGAGGCTTGAGCCTATTGACCATAAAGTATTAACATATGTCATTAATTCAATATTAGAGAAATAGACAATAAAAAAAGTTCAATGCACAGCTTTACTAATTATACTCCGCGTAATATCGCACAATAGGAATGATTGGTCAATAACTCACTAATTCTGTTCCAGCTATTATTGCCATCAAGTACATTATGCTTGTTTTAAAAAAAAAAAAAAAAATTAATGGCCAACCTTATGAGAAAAGCTAGATTTTGTATTTTTCTACAAGAATATTGGTATTCAATTAAGGGTCTGTTTAGATGAACTTTGACTTATTTTGGCATAAAAATAAGTGTTTAAATACTTTTTAATTTTATGCAAATATTATATAAATGAACTTGTCCTTTTGTTGTTGCTACTAGCGGTGTATATAAGTCGGGTTGGTTCGATTTTTCATTAAAATATAATCAAATCAATAATATCGATTTTCTAAATCTATAAACCAAATCAAACCAATATACAATCAGTTTTTTTATTTCGGTTTTAGTTGGTTTTTTTATTTTTTCGACTTTTTTACAATTATAATGTGATTGAAGAAAAAATTAAATGTTTTCACTAAAAAGATAAACAAACAATGGTCATAGATTAGTTCCAATAAAAATTAAGTTGGCAAATTACTAAGACATCTAAACCACTATCTCTCAAAGTAATATTATGTGGATACCCGGTAGTTCAATTTCTAAGTCACTAGTTATAGTAGCTTGTATGAAAGTTCCCTTCACATAAAATGTGAGCATACAAAAGAGTGAAGAATTGGAGACAATTTATTAAAAGCTTAACTCCATAAAATAATTAACTATAACATAATTCCATAAGAAAAAAGAGAAAGAAGAGAAACAACCTAAATTACAACTTGATGAATGAGGAGAATGAGAAAAGTAAGATGAAAGTAAGATGGGAAATAACGAGAACTCTCTGAAAACTTGAAAAGTAAAATGTAAAGTGAAGCAGTTGAAGAGTTTTAGGTTTTTATATTAAAATTGGGCTTTGTATTAATTTGTTACTAATGGACAAATATTATAATTAAAGACCTAGAATATATATCTATTTTCTGAATATAAAAAAGTAATAAAAATAATTAGAAAGTAGATTATAAATAATATTTTTTTACGTACAAGAAATTAAAATTATATGTGTATTATGTCGGTTCGGTTTGGGTTCGGTTTGATTTTATTTTTTCTAATACCAAACCAAACCAAGAATGATCGATTTTTTTTTCCAGCACCAAACCAATCAAATCAAATCGTAAGTCGGATTTTTTCCTCGTTTTGATTTGATTCATCAGTTCGATTTGACTTAATGGTCCGATTTGTACACAGCTTAGTTGCTACTTATGTGCTGACAACAAAACCTACCTCTGATAATGTAAATACAGGACCCATTGTATTTCTTCCTAAATATATTTTTTGGGCTTCCCACCCAATGTTTGATACCTATTTTGAGGCTCCAACTAATTTCAATTCGTATTTCATTTGCATTGGTATCCAATGTTTTAATTTTCAACTTGAATTCGAGACCTCAATTAAAGGTAAAGATATCCTATTTATCACAGTACAATCTCAGGTGACTCCAAAATGTATTCAAATGTTATGGTAACTTTACTCCGTCTCTAAGTAGAAGTTGGTTCAAAATGTGTTTAAGTTGCTCCCAATAGTTCTTTCAACAAATGATGAATATGTTAAGATCATTGTCTTTTTCCTGGCAAAGAAAAGACCAGGAGGATTTGCATATGTGCTAAAAAGCAGTACAAGCGACGAGAACCTAATTATCCCCTATGCAAGAAATTTCATTACTCCAATCTTAAATGTCATTAAATACAAAAGCTAGCGACAGATTATTGAAATCCTATTATCTTTTAGCAGGATGTTTGATAGTGCCCACGTGTTGGGAGAGATTGCAATTTGTCAAGCATGTAATTCGTTGACCAGTATTTATCGTACATTTTATATGTATTTGAAAAACTCACACTCGAATTGAATACTCTTATTTCAAATTACTTGTCATATTTTTATTTACACGTCTCTTAAAAAAATAATTAAAAGGAGTGTTTATTATTTGTTATAAAATATAATCTATGTTAATAGATATATATTCTATTAAAAAGCTGAATGATGATAATTATGACATTTGACAAAATAAGATTTTAGTACATCTTTAGAAATCAAGAGGTTCGAAGACCCTAAGCAATGTGATGATTGAGTCACTGGGTAAAGACACCCAACAACATGAAACAGATCTTTGAGAGTTTTTTTTTTTTAATTTTGAAGAAAAATAATTATTACTCGCATAACATTGTTGAGTAATATAGCTAATGATCTCTTTTGTGAATTTGACGCTTATCTAACGACTCAAGATATGAGGATGGTATTGAAATATAAATTTGGTGACTTCTTCAACAAAACTTAGGAAGTTGATAATTAAGTTTGATATTTATAGATTACACTCAAACACATCAAAGAGGATTGCATTTGAAAGATTTGTCAAATATGATAAGAGAAGTAAAATCAGCCGGTCATAGAATTTTGATGAATAACCAAATAAGATGTCATCAGATCTTTTTTTCCTAATTGAGAGTACATGAAGGCCAATGTGACCCACAATGAGAGCATTCAATCTTTTGGAGATATTGACATCATTTTGTTCTTGAAGATAAGCGTCTTAATCTTACTAAAATATCTGAGTAAATTTTTCTTGCCAAATTTGTTAGGACTTATAATACTAAGCAAAAATACAAGAAAAAAAGGCTTGGAATGAAAGGGATCTGGTCAGAGTAGAAGGACAATTATCAATTCAAAAAAATAGGGAAGCGTGGTAATAAAAAGATTGATATGACCAAAATGAAGTGTACAATTACTCGCCACCACAAAATTGGTGATTATTCACGTAATTATCTGGAGCAAAATAAGACTTACATACAATAAATCATATATTTAGAGATAGAGGATCATTTATTGAGTGTCACTGGCTGCCCAATTATTGAAAAAAAGACGCTTTAAACTTTCATTGATGCCCTTTTTGCTAAAAAATAGAGTTTTGACTGATTCTTTGTGCCTGTGTGTGAAATCAAGAATGTCAACATAAAATCTTTCAAACATCAAGTTGAAATAAATCGTGAAAATGGCAAATAAAACTAAGACCTGATCAAGATACCAGAGGATTCATAGAAAGTTATGTACTTATTATGTGGTATGGGAGGTGATCTATCCGCTATGTGATATGTGGTACCTAACTCTAAAACACAAAGTATTTGCGTCTGTCATTAATGCAGTATTAGAGACATAAGCAAAATAAGAATTTTCAGTGCGTAGTTTCACCTTATGGTTCAGAAAATAACTCATTTTTAGCAAGAGTAACACCCCACTTTGATCAAATTAAACATTTTATTATTATGTTTTCCGTTCTTCTTGATAGATGTGAAGATGAGGTGCACCAGGGGTAGAATATTAGGAAGGACATAATACTTGAGAAACTTGCTTTTTCTAAAGGAACATGATAAAATTAAAAATTGAAAAATATTTTCCTCCGTACCAAATATACCTATAGTGTTTGAGTTCTTTAGCAAATATAAAACCAAAAATCAAATACATAGGAAGAATCACGAATCACAAATAAAAACTAATGCTTTACAAGAGGAGGGATCAAGTAAGTAAGATGGTAATCAAATTAAAGTATACGTGTGTGTACTTGTTTATGAAGTTATTTTGGACTTACAGTGAATCAATCAGGATTAGCGGCTATAAAATTTGATGATCTCCTGATAGGCATGATCATAGGTGGATTTGTGCACCTAACTGTTCTTATCAACCCTTATTTAACCTAATTTTGAGGACTTCTTGTGTGCGTAAAGAGTCTTTAATTGTATAATTGAGAATATAAATGTTAATTTAATTCTATATGTTATTTAAAGTATGTTCAAAATAAGTTTAGAACTAAAATGATCACTTAGAGTTTATACGAGAAAACTAGTGTTCTTAGCTTGAGCTATATGTTGTTCTAGTTTATCTTGTTGAGTTTTATGTGTTGTACACTCTAATTTGTGATGTTTGTTGATATAGAAAGCTTTATGAGATTTTAAACTCAATGATGTGATGATAGACAAGCTGAAATTGAATATCAAAAGCACCTACAGAGTGCGGAACCCAAAGCCAAGTGGAATGAGCTAGCATGAACAAAATTTGGATCTTTTGAGCACTAGGGCATGCCACGCCCTCTAGCCTATGAGATAAGGGCATGAAACACCCTTGGAAACAAACCAAAGCTGCAATTTCCAGTGTCCATCTGCGATACAGTCATGGTACACTCCTATCGAGCTAATGTCTTAGTGGGGCATGCCAATGTGTCAAAAATGGACTTTTATTTCTAATTATAAATAGAACACTCTTATCTTATTGTAGACACCTTAGATGACTTTTGGGGCTTGAAATAAACTTTAGGAGGCTTATCTTAGGTTTTAATCCTTTCGCTTACTTTTGGATTGTAAACATGAATTCTATTATTGTGATTCGTTGTAATTCCATGAGTGGCTAAACACCTTCTTCTAGGGTTGAGGCCAAGAACATGATTACTTAAGCTTATAATTGAGTTGGTTTATATTTATTATCATCATTGTTTGCTCATATATCCTTATATTTACTATTCTAAGGATTTGCTACTCTTAGGATAAATCTATATTTCTATTGTGAGCTGAAAGGAGGAATAATATACTAGATTCATAAGATATATGGAGTGAGATCTTATATGTTCATAGGATTGGAGTTAATATATTCATTTAGTGTAGGAATATACCTAATTTGCCATATTTAGTTAATATACAGGATGAAATATAAATGTGTTTAACTTAGTTCTCGTATCCCCTCTCAATGATGTAGTTGTAGGTCTAAGTTAGATATACGACTATAGGCTCGAAAAACCATAGTCATGATATCAACCCCGTGAATCAACAACCAAGATAATTAACTGAACTAACACGAATGTATGGCTAAGTAGGATTGTTCGTATTTCCTTAACCTTAGATTTCTCCTCATTATTATCCAACAATTTACATTCTTCCATTGTTTACGATTACTTTTAATTTCAAAAATTTCAAATGTTATTGGTTACATTCACACTTGTTTAATATTAGTAGTGAAGCTAGAATTGGATTATTGTTAAATCAAGTCCCCGTGGGATCGATACTTGGCTTTTAAAGGCTACTTTACTACTTGGAAAACCACTTACGTGTACGCTAGGATGGAATAAGTTTTTAGCCCGTTGACACAAACTTAAAAATTGACAATTGTCTTACTGTTTATTTTGCTAGTTGTTTTTTTAAGTGCTAACAAATTTATCTTAGCTTCTAAATTTGTAGGTACAGGTTTGAAAAAAAAGTAAGTTGGTAAGGGAAAAGGATTTGGTTCACGCATATACTGAACCTGAGTGTCGCTTACATCAGGTAAGGAAAGAAATGACACTTCTCTAATGGATACCGCAGATTTAACTATAGGAATCTATTCCTACACCAATGGATGAATATCCATCATCCTGCAGGACAATTCACGGAGTGGCACCACCACCTACAACTAAAGTTACCTTCACCATCCGCAGTCCGGTACCTGTAGTTAATTTAAGCATAAATAAAGCATGGTGTAACTATTTCACAACAGTGAGAAGTTCAATGGCTCATCATATTAGGATCCATAGGTCCATTTGCAAAAAATTTTATAGACCAATGACACCTTCATCCCCATTGGAGTCTCCACAGACTATGTAAGGCTCACACTTTTCCTCTTCTTACTATTGGAAAAGCAAAGAAGTGGTTGAACACAAAACCTGTAAGCTCCATCACTACATAGGATGATCTGGCAAGGAAGTTCCTTATTGGATTTTTCTCGGCCGACAAGACTGCAAGGCTACATAGTGAAATCTTAAGTTTTAAGTAGAAACTAGATGATAATTTATATCATGCATGTGAGAGGGTCAAATCTCTTCTTAGGGATTTTCCATATCATTAACAGTCCAATGAGGTATTGGTCCATACTTTTGTTTAAACTCTTGACCATAATACGAAGATTTTATTAGATTCAGTTGCAAGTGGTCAAGCATTGGAGAAAACTTATGATGATTTGTATACCTTACTGAATCGAATTGTGCAAGGCGATCCAGATTGGCATGATGATATCTCTAGAAGCATAGTGAATAAGCATGAGGGTATGATTGAGGTTGATAGTGTCACAACTTTACTCATCCAATTGTCAAGACTTCACAATCAGATGGTGACACAATTCAGCAAGTTTGGTGTGAACCAATCTCAGGTGTAGGTAAATGCAGTTCAACAGGCCCCATCTTATGTGAGATTTGTGGAATTAGTGGTCACTCTATAGACTTGTGTAGAGAAAATTTGAAGTCAGTAAATTTTATGGGCAATGCATAGAAGGAAACTTATGGTAATGCCTACAACTACAAGTGGTAGAGTCAGCCTAACTATTCATAGGGCCATAATCAGACTCAACAATTTCAACTGCAATAGAACATAAAGGCCAATAATTTGAGGAGACATCGAATAAAATAATGGTCACAAGGAACAAATGGTTTTTGAGATAAAAAAATTAGCAATTTGGTAAAAAGAACTTAGAAACACAATTAGGGTAGCTAGCTCAGGCACAGAATTCCAGACCTCAAGGTGGGCTACCAAGTGATACAGAGAACCCAAAGCAATTTCAGACAATCACCTTGAGGAGTGGTAGAGATGCCATTGATAAACCTTCTAAAAAAATAAGGCGGTATAGGCAGAGTTAGTCCCACAACATATAGAGAAGACGCAAGCTACAACCAAAAATGCTGAAATTTTAAGGAAGTTTGAGTACCCAAAAACTAAGAAATTTGAGTGGGTTCAAAAAAGACCACCACCACTATTCCCTCAAAGACTTAAAAAGGCTAATAAAGATTCTTGTTTTAATAAGTTCCTTTACACATTAAAACAACTTCACATTAATCTTATTTTGTTAAATATTTTATAGGGTATGCGTAAGTTTGCTAAGTAGTTGAAAGATGTGGTGACTAATAAGACAAATCTATAGGTCATTGAAATAGTGGCATTGACAGAGGAGTACAGTTCAATGGTGATGAAGAAAATACCTAAAAAGTTAAGGGACCTAGAGAGTTTCACCCTCCCCATACAAATTGGTGACAGTGATGCGATTCATGTCTTGAGTGACTTGGGGGAAAGTATAAACTTAATGTCCCTATATATTTTTAACACTCTTGGTTTAGGGAAGCCAAGGCCATGCTCTGTGGTGATCCAAATGTTAGATAGGACCAGAGTGCATCCCAAATAAATCATTGAAGATGTGCTCATTAAGGTTGGTAAGTTCATTGTTCTGGCTAATTTTATTATTTTTTATTATGATATAGATGAGAGATTACCGATCATATTGGGATATCCATTCTTGACAGTATGAAGAACACGAATTGATGTTAGATAAGGCACTCTTCAAATGAGATTGGATGATGAAGAGATAGTCTTCAAAGTATACAAATTACTCAATCCACCTTTGCATTATAATATTTATGTATGATTATGGCTATGTAACTGGATGAGTGTAGGGTGGTGGAGTTCATGCCACAAAGTACCTCTACGAACTATCTTATAGAGCTTTTCAAGCCACCAATTTTGCCCAAAAGGGTAAAGCTGAAAGAAGAGCCTAAAAGGCTATTGTTGGAAAAAATGCAGACCTTGAGAGTATACACTCAAGAGGTAAAAAAAAAGTGAGAAGATAGCCTTCAAGTAGGAGGAAGAGGGTAAGGAAATACAGTTAAAGTAATGATGTGGATCATGCCATGACAATAAATTAGGCGCTGCTTGAGAGGTAATCTAAGTTAAGGTAGGTATTTGATTTTTTGTAATTTTTTAATTTTACATTTATTTTTATTTTTGTTGAGTCACGGGTTAAAGAGAAGTCTGAGTATCAGAAACCTAAGCTAAGGAGCATGGAAAATACTGGATGGGGGTTCATCGGACCTTAGTGATGATAAAGATTCTATTAGCTAGGACTAAAAGCCTCAGAGAGTATTTTTATCCTTGCTTTTGAATTATACTTTGGGACAAAGTGTGTTTTTAAGAATAGGGTGGGGAATCTTCCCACTATTTAGGGTGAAGTGCTTCTATAGGGTTTGTTTTTATTTGTTTTGTTGGTTTTTGACTAAATTTGAAAAAATTACAAAAAGATTTTCTCTTTGTTTATTTTAGTTTTTGTGGTGTCAGTCTAGTAGAGGCACAATTCACCCACCCCTTGGTTTTTCTTATTGATTTTTTTCTAAAGGGATGTCCTATGAACTTAGTATCGTTTTTTATTTTTAGGAGTAAATTTTAATTTTTTTTTTTTGTATTAGGAATAAGTGAGATGGTCTTGTTAGTTTCTATGTATGAGATTACATGATGCAAGTGGTCTTGAATGTAAAGCATGTTGATTATGTTGAATGACTACTTTTGAGACTCCAAAGCTCATTTATATGACTCTTGTGTGATGTTGGCTTGATTTTAAATTTGTGCTATTACATGATTTAGAGTCTATAATGATCTTACTTAATTTGAGCATGTGCCACGTGTGAGTGAATTTTTTGTATGTTCCTTGTTGCATTTTGATGTCTAGAACTTGCCTGATATGTGTGCGAAGAAAAAATAAAGATTGTTGAGTTTAGGAGATAATATAAACATTTCTTTGATAGCCATGTATGTACCCTTTTTATCGATCCTTGGCATAATATTAGTTAATGCCGTTGAGCCTTAGCTTGTTTCTTTGGTAGTCCCATATGTAGCATATCCCCTTCTTCAATTGACCTAATTTGATCCAAAGCTCCTAAGCTCTTTAGTTGACAAATTAATATGGTTCAGGATGTGAAAATGTTAGACCCCGTAAAATTTTAATGAATTTATTTTTCACCCTCTAGCGTGCGTAATGTTATTTTTTGACTTGAATTATAATTAGGTATGTTAAAAGGGTATTTTGGGAAAGTTTTACAATTTTTAAAAAGGGTTCGATATCATTTTGGGATATCGAGGCATAAGCATCCATGATATTAGCATGCCATGGAGGTTAACCTCTATGATAAGGGCATGGCACGGAGGCTAAGCTCCGCGATAGCAGCGTGCCATGTTGCTATGTTAAATTCATCCCTTTTTTTGTTTTTTTTTCACTTGGGTTGAGGATCTTTTGGTCTTTTTACCCCTTGGACAACTTTGAAACACCTAATTGGACTTTTCCCTTCAGTTATTAAAGATCAAGCACCATTCTTTTTCTCTTTTACTCTAAACTCAATAAAACTCAAGGATTTTATAGAGGATTCAACATTCAAACTCCAAACTTTAATTTGTTTTTGAATTCTTTTATATTCCATGCATGCTTTTTTTTCCTAACTTGAATTTTACATTATTGTATAAATTGATTGGATATTCATGTGATTTAAATTGTGGGTTTGAAATTGAGGTTGAGGGTTTTTGGTTGTTATTGCTTGAATTACTTGTCTCCTGTTTTAAATGGATTATTCATGTCATAATTGATGATTTTGGGACTGAATTGGTTCTTTGTTTTAAATGATTGGAATGGGGGACATGAGTTTTACCTAAATTGATGGAATTTTGACTTGATAATTGCATTAACCTCAACCCACTTTGCAATCTTGGTTTTGAATATCGATAATTACATGATTTAACTAGTCTTTTGAAACCATTGCATTACATTAAAGGATAAATGGATAAAAATAGATTTGGATGGCCTTGGTGGCCATGGCTTGGATTTTAAATGAAACTTGGGAGTAAGTTTGGTTGAATGGACTGGTTTGGCATAATTGAATTGTCTTGCAAGCATATATGTATGACGATATCAAGTTAGTAAATGCCTTAATAAATGACTTATGCGCTAATGGTTGGTTATGTCTAAATTATTTTAAATTGGTCTTAATGAGAATTCTGTAGCTCTCCGTGAAGGTGTAGGTCATGGGGGGATTAACACTGAAAAAACATATTTTTGGCGTTGGGGGTCCATGTGACCATGTGTTTGGTGGACACTTTACATTTTAGGAGGGCTATAAATTTGGTGTCTTTAGCCTTTCCTCGCTTTTTCTTCGGTTCATGCGGCTAACACGCACTGAGGCCCTTCAAGCAGAGGTAGTTGGACCCATATAGCCCATGGGTGCCTTTAGGATGGAGCAAGCTACATACTTCAGGTTAATACTTTAAACTCTCATGTTCATGACCCTTTTTTCTATCCCGACATCCTATATATATGTATATAAATGTGGTGCATATGATTTATGACAAAATTTTGGTAATTACATTATTTTATCCCTATTTTCTAAGTTACATTCCAATGCTCACCCCACGGACCATTTTTTGGATGCTGCATCATTTCATGATGTAGGGTCCGAGGGAATTTCTATTACTATTATGCAATTTTAGATGATTTGGTATTCCTGCAGATCTGTTGTGAAGTGGTGAGCCTCCATCTTTCGAAAGGCCCAATTATTTCATTATTCTTAACATTATTTTAGTATTATTTTTTTATTCTTTTAGTCATTGTGTAACACCCTAAAAAATTTTGAGAATTTTATTTTTTCCCTTCCTATATTTGAAACATCAAATTTTCACTTAAGTTGTGTCTAGGTATGTTAATGGGGTGTCTCAGAAGATTTTTGGAATTTTTGGATAAGGTTCGGGGTCATTTCAAATTTTGAGTAGTAAGCCTTCGTGTTTTTCCTATGTCACGGAGGTTACCCTTTGCGATATTAGCGTGAAACGAAGGAAGGGTGTCTCCGCGATAAGCAGTGTAACACAGAGGTTAGCCTCCGCAACAAGGTCATTCTACGTTGAGGTGTAAAAATTCTTCAGTCCTTATTTTATTTCACTTGGGGTGAGGGGATTGTAGGTCTTTTCATCCATGAAGACCCTTACACATAAAGTAAGTATACTCCATTAATTTCTAAGAGATCAAATACCCCAATTCCACTCTCAAATACAAAACCCAAGGAAAGCTTGAGAATTTCATAGTACATTCATCTCCTTGGTCCCAAGCTCCGAATTACTTTCATGTTCTTGTGTTTTTAAGGAATGTTATTCTTCCCCAACTATTATTTTGTGAAAGCATATGTTTTAAATTGTTAATCATATAATTTTGATGTTGGTTTTGGAATATAGGTTGAGGGTTTTGAATGTTTATTTTTGAATAATGTTTCCCATGGTTTACATATGATTGTTCATGTTTTATATATGATTTGAACTTGTGGGGTGCATTGGTGAATGATCTAGGGGGATTGTGATTTCCCCTAATTTTGTGAGTGTTGACAATTGAATTGGTAAAAACCTCAACCCAGTCTTGTGAAATTGATTTCGTACATGAAATTATGCATATTAAACTATTCTTGAACTATTGCATGGCATAAAAGGCCTTTTGAAACATAAATAGGTTTGAGTCCTAAATTGGCTACATATTTTGAAGTCCTAGTGGCTAATTGGGTTAGATTTTTATTTGGCTAAATGGGCCGGAGTCTTATTGGCTGAGGGTTCGAGTTTCGCTTGGCTAGATGATTTGGTTCCTACTTGGGACTATGGATTCTTATTGGTCGAGGGGGTTAGAGTCCTACTTGGCTACAGGGTTTGGCTCCTACTTAAAACTTTAGAGTCCCATTGACTGATTAGGTTAGAGTCCCTTTGGCGGATGGTTGGATTTGGCAAAATAACATGTGCTTGTAAGTTTTAGTCGGTATGATGATACCTCTTGATAATGACTTAATGAATGACTATTTGAATGATTGAATGGGTTATGTCCTAAATTCTTTAATTGGACTTAAAGGCGATTGTGTATCAAGGCCATGAAGTTGGAGGTTCAGAAGGGATCAATACTAGAGACCGCATTTGCCAATGCGGGGGTCTAAATAATTGGGAGGTTTGATTCCTCTTTATTACCTGATTTCGTGATTCGATTAATCCTTATTACATGATCAGGTGTTCAAGTCACCTTTAGTATATAATTGGGAGGTTCGAGTCCCCGGTGCATATATATTATGATTATTCTCTGGTTCGTATGGCTACATGCACTGGGGCGCGACCATGGGGTGAGAACTAGGGGCCATATATCCCATGAGTACTATTATGATGGTTAAGCTACACAGTCCAGGCTAATATTTCACTTGCATTCTAATCCTTATCCTCTATCCTGGCGTGACTTATATGTTAGCGCTCAACCTGTTAACCGTCTCCGAATATTGTATCCTCATGTGATGCAGGTACTGAAAACACTTTTATTTTTTCTGTGTAGTGAAAAGTGATTGATGGGTAGCTCATGAGTTAGCTTGAAATGGTGTGCTTCCATATTTTGGAAGTCCTCATTTCATGATTTGGTTTCCTAATGTCATATATTTTTCTATGGTCCAGTTTTGGATATCGGCGAGAGTATGTCCTGACTTAGATTGTTTTACTTTTAATTAGAGGCTTTGTGGATTACTGTGGACTTGGGATTCGTTGTTTTCTTTTGAGTTATACTTATATATCTTGTTTTACATTCAGAAATTTGTTGCTTTACTTATATTATGTTGTAACACCCCAAATTTTGGCCCTGGAAAAATTTAGAGTTCTGAACTCACTATCCTGACTAGACTCACTATACGAGTCTAGGGTCTCAATACGGGTCTCGAGACCTCAATCGTAGGCAAACCAGTGTAGTATCCAAAAGTTTATTATGTCACTACGACTAGATTTAACGAGTCATATAGACTCATTATGATCCATAATGTGCCTCCTATAAGGTAACCAGTGTAGGGCCTTGGTGGTTTTGTATTGACTATGACTTGGACCCTACGAGTCATAGGGTTACGATACGACTCAGTGCTTCTCCTAACCAAACTAGTGTGGGTGCCCATGGGCATTGTCTAACCTATGATTAAGGTTCATGAGTCATAAGGTGACCCTCCTAGTCGTAAGGTCGCCCGTAGTGACTGGGCAACAATTTTAAGCTTTTATTTAAAGGGAACTTTAGTCATTTCCCACCTTACCCCCTTAGACCCTACACCCATAAAACACCAAGGAGGGGTTATTTTCAATACTTTAACATATCAAATACTCTCTTCACTCTCTCAAATTCCCTATTCAAGTCAAGGCTAAGGTTTCAAGAGAAGTGGTCATCTAGGGTTCTAAGGGTGGTTTCTTCTTCAATTTTCTTGGTGATTAAGACATGTATCTCTCTTCTTACACTTGGATTTTTTTAATGGAATAAAATTGGTTTATTATTCACATGGTTTTAATGTTGGGTTTCGAATTGTGGGTTGAGAATTTTGGAGATAAATTGTTTGAATGATTTTCGTATGATTACTATTTATTTATTATGCATTAAATTACTGGTTTGTACACTCATTGGGGTGAATGGAAATGGTGAATGAATTTAGGGGTACAAGGATTTTCCAAACTTGTAAATAATGTAATTGGGGGTACAAAGATTCCCCAAATAATTGGATTTTGGTATTGAAATTGATAAGATTCCCAACCCACTTGCAAAATTAGTTCTGGAATCTGATTTATCAATTGGCTTGTCTTATTTCCTTAAAACTAATGCATTGCATAAATGGCAAAATGGTTAAGAATGGCTTTAAAAACATTGTAGGGTACAAAAGTTCCCCCAAGTGGATAATAATGGTCTTGAAAACCTTATGGGGTATAAGGAATCCCCCAAGTTGATTTTTAATTATGGATTCTAGGGTACAAGGATTCCCTAAAGTAATGGATTAATGACATTTTCTTGCAAGCTATAGTCGGTGTGACGATATCACTTAATAATGCCTTAATGATTGACTCCATTTTGTAATGGTTGGGTTATGTCTTAAATATTTTAATTAGGCTTAATGGGGGTTGTGTTAGCTAGCCGTAAAGGTGTGAGTCCCAAGGGACTGATACTGGAAACTCATGTTTGTCGACATAATGGTTGGTCTTGATAACCGTTTACTTATGTGACACTATATATATATTTGTATCATGGATGGCGAAGGGTATGAGGATTCCTCAACCTTCAATGGTATCCCTGGTTCATACGGCTAACGCGCACTAGGCCTAACCAGGGGGAGACACTGAACCCATATTGCCCGTGGGTACTTTTCTGACTGTCAAGCTACACAATCCAATCTAAAGTTTACAAATTGCATGCTATGTCTTTTTCTCTACCCGAACACGTTATATATATATGCATATGCTTGTGTTTATTGGGATTTTTGGACTGATTTTGGATTATTATCATGGCATTATTTTATCTCTTATCCCTGAGTTATATACGAGCGCTTAACCCTCTAACCATCTCCAAACACTGTATCCCCACGCAATGCAGGCACCAAAAATACTTCTACTTTTTATGCACAGTGACTAGGTGATCATGGGATAGATCGTGAGTCAGATTGAAGTGCCAAACTTCCATACTTTGGAAGACCTCATTTTATATTTTAGGGTTTCTTTATGTTATTGGCTCTTTTCTTTGGACTTTTTTTTATCTATTGTCGGGGGCATATCTTAACTCTTATTAATATTCGATTGGTTAGATGCTTTGTGGATATTATTGTGAACTTAGGTATTGGTTATTGATTCTTTTGGCATAATATAGTTATCTTGAATTTACCTCTTCTATCCTGTTATATGCTCAAAATTTAGTCTTGTTGTGTGTATGCTCTGTTGATTAGGTTAAGGGTGGGCCTCTAATCCATGATAGACTTGAGATATCCATCACAATCAAGCCCAGGTTCAAGTCGTGACATGTGTTTTGTTTGACTAGGAAAAAGGTGGTCTTCGGTCCTCATTGGACTTGAGATACCCATCACAGATAGGCCTTGGATTGGGCTATAAAAAGTTTGTATCAGAGACTAGGTTCATGTTCAATTAGGTGTCCATAAGGTCGTGACAAGTAGAGTCTCTTTTATATGTGCGTAGCGCGCCACACTTATAAGGGAGAGTCTAAAAGATATTTAGGAATATTTTTCTTTCTTGTTGTTCTATCTTTGGACTATAGAATCTAAGGTCTTGAATCTTCTCTAATTTTTATTTGTTCATATTTCAGATCACGGCTCCCCAAAGATTTTATGCTCGTGGAAACTCTTCTGTCCCACCTGAGACAATATTGATGGAACTCGTCCTACTTATGAGGTACATACCCAGTTTAGAGTCCCTACTTTTGATTGCCCCCATGGAGTTCCACCGGTTCCCTCTAGTCCCCCTCGAATACCTCAGGGAGATGTGTCCAATGCTAAGTTTCTCTAGCCAATCCACTTGCTTACTCAATTGGTGGCATCTCAGTCCCGCTAGTCAAAGTGTGTTGCTGTTATTTCTCCTTCTTCCAAGGCCACTAGAGTTGGTCAATTCATGAGGTTGAGTCCTCTAATCTTTATTGGTTCCAAATTTGAGGAGGATCTTCAAAGATTTATTGATGAGATAGAAAAAATATTTAGAGTGATACATGCTTTTGAGTCTAAGGGTGTTGAGTTTGTTGCATACCAGCTCAAGGATATGGTGTATCAATGGTATGAGGAGTGGGAGAAGATGAGGGGATATTATGTTGAGCCAGTTTTGTGGGATGATTTTTGAGTGCTTTTCTTGACCACTTTTTTTCTCAGGAGTTGAGGGAGGCAAAGGCTGAGGAGTTCATGAACTTGAGGCAAGGTAGGATATAAAGGAGTATGCCATGAAATTTCATCATCTATCCCGCTATGATTTAGAGTTGGTGTATTCTATGCGACTGAGGATGAGGAAGTTTACTTTAGGTTTCTCTCGGGACTAGGTGTTGGAGTGCAAAGCTGCTTTGTTAAACAAGGACACAGATATTTCTAGACTTATAGTGTATATGTGGTAAGTTGAGGAAGAAAAGAAAAAATGGGCAGAGATAAGGGAAAGGTTGAGTAAGAAGTTTAGCTATTCTGAGCAGGGTGGATGTTAACAAGATAGTGGAAAAGGTGGTAAGCAGTAGAGTAGGAAAAAGAATTAGGGAAAATCTAGTTTCCATTCTAAGGCTAGTGCTCTATATTCAAAGTCACCGGGAGATCGTGGCTTCTAAAGTGACAGTGGATTTAGGAAGCAAGGTGCCCAATCTCAGGCCAATAGCGCTCGGTCAGCTCTTTCCTATCCTTCATATTATTTTTATGGGCAGTGCACCATGGATTTTATGATGATGGAAGGAATTAGTGTTTTGGGTGTAGTTAGCTTGTTCACCTGCAGTGGGATTATCTTTTAGTTAAGGTTGCTATTGGAGCTAATAAGGTTCCAATTTCTACTTCTTCAGCTCATCCAATGAAGGGTGCTACTTCTGGTACCAGCACGGGCCAAAATCATCTATATGCTTTCACCACCCGCCAGGAATCTAAGGCATCTCCCGATGTCGTTATTAGTATGTTACAACTCTTTTCCCAGAATGTGTATTATTTGCTTGATACAGGGTCTACTTTTTTTATGTAGTCCTTTATGTGTCTATTCATTTTTGTTTTGGTTCTGAGTGTATAATTGATCCCTTTTCTGTGTCTATCCTAGTGGGTGACTCTGGTGTGGCTAGAAGAGTCTATATGGGTTGTGTGGCCTCTATATGTAGTAGGGAGACTTTGGTAGATATGATAGAGTTGGATATGATAGATTTTGATATGATATTGAGGATGGATTGGCTTCACTCATGCTATGCGTCTCTTGACTATAGGACCCAAAAAATCAATTTCTAGTTACCGAATGAACCTATGATTGAGTGGGAAGGAAGTTCCCTAGGGCCTAAGGGAAGGTTTATTTCTTTTTTTAGAGCCCGAAAATTAATTTCCAAGGGATGTCTATACCATCTAGTTTGGGTTGAGGATTCTAATTCTCAAAGTCTTTCCTTACAATTTGCTCTCAAAGTCAATGAATTCCCTAAAGTCTTTCTTGACGATCTTCATGGTATTTATCTAGATAGTGAAATAGACTTTAGGATTGATCTTCTTCCAAACACTCATCCTATCTCTATCCCTCCCTATAGAATAGCTCCGACTGAGTTGAAAGAACTTAAAGAGTAGTTTAAAAATCTTCTTAATAAGGGTTATTCGCCCTAGCGTGTCTCAGTGGGGTGCCTCATGATATTCGTGCGTAAGAAGGATGGATCCCTACATATGTGCATAGATTACTACCAATTAAATAAAGTGACTATGAAGAATAAGTACCCTCTTCCTAGGATTGATGACCTCTTTGACCAGCTTCAGGGTGCTAAGTATTTTTTTAATATTGATCTCCGGTTGGGTTATCACCAGCTGAAGATTAGGGTGGTGGATTTCCCCAAGACAGCTTTTTTTACTAAGTATGGTCACTATGAGTTCTTGGTCATGTATTTCGGGTTGACTAATGCTCCGATGGCCTTTATGGATCATATAAAATGGGTATTCCGTCATTGTGTTCATTGATGATATTCTAGTGTATTTTAAGAGTGGGGAGGATCATGCCAAACACCTCCACACAATGTTTCAACTCCTAAGGAGCAATAGTTGTATGCTACATTTTCTAAGTGAGAATTTTGGTTGAGTTCCATGACCTTTCATGGCCATGTCATTTCAAGTGAAGGGATTATGGTGGATCCATAAAGAGTTGAGGTGGTTAAAAAGTGGCACATACCCATGACTCCAATCGACATTAAGAGCTTTTTGGGTTTAGCCGGATATTATAAGAGGTTTGTGAAGAGTTTCTTTTTTATTGTTGCTCCATTGACTAAGCTGACACAGAAGAAGGTGAGATTTCTATGTCCTGATGGTTGTGAGGGTATATTTGAGAAGTTGAAGGACAAGTTGACTTTTGCTCTGGTCTTGACCCTACTCGAGGGTACTGATGGGTTTTTTGTTTACTATGATGCACCCCATGTGGGACTGGGTTGTGTATTGATACAGCACGGTAGGGTTGTGATCTATGCTTCTAGGCAGCAGAAAGTTTATGAGTAGAATTTCTAACTCGTGATTTGGAGTTGTTAGTTCTGGTGTTTGCTATGAAAATCTAGTATCACTATCTATATGGGGTCGATGTTGATATTTATTCTGATCATAAGAGTTTTCAATATGTGCTAACCCATAAAAAGTTGAATCTCAGGCAAAGGAGATGGCTTGAGTTGCTCAAGGATTCTACATGAGTCTTCACTACCTTCCAAGTAAAGCTAATATGATTGTTGATGTGCTTAGCAGGTTGTCTATGGAAAGTTTGTCTCATGTGGAAGAGGAGAAGCGAGGTTTGGTAAATGATATTCACTCTGTCTAGTCTTTGAGTTCGTCTTTTGGACAATAATGATGGAGGTGTGATTATGCAAGGATTGGTGAAGTTATATCTTGGTGCTGAGGTGAAGGAGAAGCTTGTCTTGGACCCTATATTGATGCAGATTAAGGATGATGTGGGTCAGCAGAAAGTAATGGTTTTTAAGATTGGTGGTGATGGTATCATGAGGTACCAAGGTAGACTATGTGTTTCTGATGTTGATTGGTTACGAGTAAGGATCTTGACTAATGCTCATGAGTCTAGATATACAGTTCATCCTGGCTCAACGAAGATGTATCATGAATTGAAGAAAATTTATTGGTGGAACAATATGAAGAGATATGTGGTCAATTTTGTGGGTAAGTGTACAGTTTGTCAACAAGTAAATGTTGAGCACTTGAGGTTCGATGGTAAGTATCAAGATATTGACTTGCCCATTTGGAAGTGGGAAATGATTAATATGGATTTCGTTATCGGTCTTTTGTGGTCTCATAGTTAGTTTGATTCTATTTGGGTCATCGTGAATAAAATGACTAAGTCTGCTTACTTCTTTCTAGTAAGGACTAATTATTCTGCTGAGGATTATGAAAAGTTATTCATACAGGAAATCGTCAAATTCCATGGTGCTCTAGTTTCAATCATTTCAGACTGAGGTACGCAGTTCTCATCTCACTTTTGGCATTTCTTCAGAGAGGTCTAGGGACTAAGGTGTTCCTTATCACCGCTTTTCACTCTCAGACGGATGGATAAGTGGAGAGGACTATTTATAGTTTGGAGGATATGCTAAGGTGTTGGGTGATTGACTATTTGCCTTTCGTAGGGTTTGCATAGAATAACAACTATCATTCTAGAATTCATATGTCTCCATTCAAGCTTTGTACGATAGGAGATATTGTTCTCCTATTATATGGTTTGAAGTTGGCGAGACTCGGTTGTATGGTCCTAATTTAGTTCACCAGTCCATGGAAAAGGTGAAGGTAATAAAGGATAGGCTCAAGACCGCCCAAAGTCACGAAAAGTCCTATGTAGATGTGGGGTGAAGGAGTTGGAGTTTGATGTTGGTGATTAAGTGTAACGCCCTAAAATTTGATTCCCGAGATGCTACATGGTGCTCCAAACTACGAGTAGTCCTGAGCTAACCCTGGCTAATTTTTACTAACTCTAAGTCTCAAAATAAGGAAAATATGAGTATGAAATCATGATAGATGTGGAAACCTTATCTGAAACCTGCTATACTCATTTCATAGGTAAAATAATACTTAGAAATCTGCATACTAAATCAAAATCTAAAACAGAATCTAATGGTCCGACAAGCCTCTACTATCTGAACCTAGAGAGCCACTGGGACAGGCCCCACTGACTCTAACTGTCTGAAATGAATAACAAAAATATCTACTAGTAAACAGGAAATCTAAATAACTACGCCCTCAAACTATGAGGACTCACCAACTGCAGAGATGTAGATGTGATGCTCGAAAATCACTCTCGCTGCTGAGACTAAGCACCTGAACCTACATTATGAGACAATGTGCACATAGACGTTTATGTGGATCAGTACTTTGAGGATGTACTGAGTATATGGGTGTGCATGCAATAAGTAAACAATATCATTATAGTTTATAAAATCATACATGCTAAATGTAAATGACTCACATAAGCTTGAGAAAATCTGAAATCTGAAAATCAAAATCATGAATAACAAGGCATATAGTCTAAATCTTGTGAGTTATTACACTTAGTTCTGAAATCTGTATTCTGTTCTCATTCTCAAATCATCTAGGCTAAGTGGAATCTGCAATTCTGTATAGAAAATACTTTGTCGTTTTATCTGAAGGAAAATTCTTTCAAAACTATTCTGTAAGGGAGGTTCTCTTAAACAAAATAAATCATGTGAGCTACATAGAGTCCAATGTCTCGTCCTTCTAAGGAAGAAATATCACGTTGGGAAGAGGTGTCATACTCTTGCCAGGGAGTATAACCTACCTATGTGATCGATCACAAGCTAAATCTATCATCCACGTAAAAGTGGGGATAATCTGTACATACGTTGGCTACGTAGTTCTGTGGAAGTAGGATGTGCTAAAATCACACTTCCCACTCGGTGCTAAATACTACTCTCTTTTTATTTACTATGCTCATTCTATTGGAAATCCACTTTAAAACTAGCATAAGGGTTTAGCTAAAACCAAATATGCATTTATCTATTTAAATCTATAAATAAATCTAGTCTAAATTCTGTAAAGTGGATTCCATAGCTAAATTGATGATCAAAGATCAAAGCTTTTCTGAAAACTGAAGTTAATATGCTCACAAGATGCTTAAAGCATCAGCTTTCTTGAAGTAACAATATTTAATCTTTGGATAAATAACCCATGCCTCAATCTTTTGTTAAAACATCTAAAAATTCATACTTGGTAATGTAAACATTCATAAATCATCTCAAAATCTAGAAATTTCAGCAATAAGCATAAAAATATGAACATAATCATGGAATTAAACTTCTAAGTCATTGGAAATATCATAAACTTGTAAATAGCAATAATGGGTATAAACCCTAATTCGAATCATAGAAAAATCATATAAATTGCAGTAAATTTGAAATAAATAAAGTTTTTTGGCACAAGGATGAAAGAATTATCCTTGTTCAAACCCCACATACCTTGAATTGATGACCTTTGATGAAAACTTGAATCTTGGATTCCTATTGATGCTTTGGGAATGAATTCTTAATGTTCTGGTATTGGAAAATCTCAATCTTGAATTATCTTAGGGAGTTAATGGAGGAATCTTGAATTTCTTGAGGAGGAAGTTGATGAACTAGGGTTTTACTTTGAAGAGAATAATGAATAGGGCATAAAGTGCCTTGATATTTGATAAATCTTATGTTTTTGAATGGATTGGGGGTTGAGGGATTTACCAAAATACCCCCCTTAAACTCTTATCCAGAACTAAAAAACGTATATTTTTTCGATTTGGGTGGCTACTGTGTCGCTCCACTATCATAGTGGCTCACTGTAAATTGACAAATGGGAACTAAGCAAACTCCACGACGTGGGTTCATCGCGGTGCCCCTATGGAATGCCATTTTAGAACATGGCGCGAAGCGTCACTATTGTGCTGGACCTCTGGAAATTGACAAATGGGAAATTGGCCCTCTCCACGATGTGCCAATGTCACGGAGGGCCACTATAAAATGAAAATTGTGATATTACGCATCTCCGCAATGCCCTAAGAGCCCAAATCACGGTGTTTTATGACTGGAACTTAAAATAGCCATAACTTCTTGCCCGGTTATCAGATTTAGGCGAATCTTATATCGCTGGAAAGTTAATTCAATTTCCTGTGTCATGGAAAGTCCAAATCTAAAGAATTCCACATAAAATAAATAACATTCATCTTGGAATCTATCCCTTAACATTCCAGGGATGGATTTCTAGCTAGAAAAGGTACGGGGTATTACAATATCTCCCCTTGGAAACATTCGTCCTCGAATGTGGCTAGTTAAACTGAAATTTCTAAGGAATCTGAGAATATAAAGATAGCATGCACAACTGAAGTGAATTGAATAACTAAATCTAAATTATTTTGAGCTTCTGAGTAACTCTGTGAGTGCATGAACTTGCATGAGGATAACTATATAGCTGAATATATGATTAGAAAATAACTAAATCAAGGAAGAGTATTACCTTCGTTTACGGAGAAACGGTGAGGGTACTTGGCTCGCATATCTGCTTCTGCTTCCCAAGTAGTGCCCTCAACTGACTGATTTTGCCAAAGAACTTTGACCAAGGAAACTTCTTTGTTCCTTAGTCTACGGATCTGATAATCTAGAATCTCAACTGAAATATCTTCGTAAGAAAGATTGTTTTGAATATCTGAGCTTTCTAAAGGAACTACAACAATGGAGTAACCGATGCACTTCTTAAGCATAGAGACGTGGAATAAAGTATGAACTGCTAACAAGTCTGCGGGCAACTCAATATCATAAGTTGTTTTTCCAACATGACTCAAAATACAAAAAGGGCCAACATACCAGGGACTGAGCTTCCCCTTCTTGCCAAATTTCTTCGCCCCTTTTATGGGTCAAATCTTTAGATACACTAAATCACCAACTTTAAACCCAAGATCTCTCCTTCTCACATCCGCATACGATTTCTGACGACTCTGGGATATTTTCAATCGTTCTCTAATCAACTTGACTTTATCCATAGCTTCAAACACTGCATCAAGACCAAGAAAAGTGACCTCACCTACTTCAAACCAACCTATGGGTGACCTACATCTCCTCTCATACAGAGCCTCAAACGGGGCCATCTGAATGCTAGAATGGTAAATTTTATTGTAAGCGAACTCAATTAATGGCAAATGCTCATCCCAACTTTTCTTGAAATCAAAAGCACATACTCTCAACATAACTTCTAGAGTTTGGATGGTCCTCTCTGCCTGACCATCTGTCTACGGATGAAAAGCTAAACTAAGATGGATTTGGGTACCAAGACCCTTCTGAAAGACTTTTCAAAATTGAGAAGTGAACTAAGTACCCTTATCTAAAATGATAGACAAGGGAACTTCATGCAATCTGACTAATTCTCGGATATACAACTCATCATACTCTTCAGCTGTATAGGACGTATGAACTGGCAAAAAATGCACTGACTTAGTCAATCTGTCTACAATGACCCAAATAGAATCATGATGATGACACGATTGGGGTAGACCAGTCACAAAATCCATATTCACCTTTTGTCACTTCCAAGTGGGGATACCAAACTCTTGCAACGTACCACCAGATCCTTAGTGATCTACCTTAACCTATTGACAAGTTGAACAATTAGCTACAAACTCCGCTATATCTTTCTTCATACCACTCCACTAATAGATTTCCCACAAATCACAGTACATCTTGGTAGTACCTGGATGAATAGAATAACGTGCACTATGTGATTCTTCCATAATTCTCTGCCTCAAATCATCAACACAAGTCATACCAAATCTACTTTGGTAGCTTAACACACCATCTCCCCCTTGGGACAAAACCTCTACCTTTTGGTCTTCAACTGACTCCTTCAGTTTGACCAAACTAGAATCCATACCTTATTTTTCCTTCACTTCCAAAACTAGGGAAGATTCAAAACTTCTCTGAACCCAAACATTCCCTTCAGTTGAATCAACCAACCTAACACCCAATCTAGCCAAGAGATAACTTCTCGAGCTAACTCTTTCTTACCATTCTCCATATGAGCAACATTGTCCATAGAGAACCTGTTAAGGGCATTTTCCACTACATTGGCCTTGCCCGAATGATATAATACACTCATTTCATAATCTTTCAACAACTCTAACCACCTTCTCTAACGGAGATTCAACTCCCTCTGAGTAAACACATACTGCAAGCTTTTTTGATCTGTGAACATATCACCATGAACACCATACAGATAGAGTCTCCAGATTTTTAGAGAAAATACCACTGCAGCTAATTCCAGATCATGGGTTGGGTAATTCTTTTCATGAGGCTTCAACTGTCTAGAGGCATAGGACATGACCTTACCTCTCTGCATCAACACACAATCCAAACCAACTCTAGAGGTATCACAATACACCACAAAACCATCGGTACCATCATATAATGCTAACACTGGAGCTGAAGTGAGTCGAGTCTTCAACTCCTGAAAACTCTTCTCACAGGAATCTAACCACAGGAACTTAACTTTTTTTTTTGGGACAATCTAGACATAAGAGATGCAATAGACGAGAAACCTTTAACAAAATAGAGGTAATAGCCAACCAGACCCAATAAACTCCTAATATCTGATGGAGAGATAGGTCTAAGCTAATTTTTTACGGCTTTTGTCTTTTGGGAATCCACTCTAATGCCATCGGTGGAAACAACATGATCGAGAAAGGCTACTGACCTTAGCAAAAAATTACACTTGCTGAATTTGGAGAATAATTGATGATATCTAAGAATTTGCAAGACAATCCTAAGATGGTCTGCTTGGTCATCCTCACTACGAGAGTATATGAGGATATCATCTATGAACATTATGACAAACATATCTAGATACTTTTTGAATACTCGATTCATGAGGTCCATAAAAGCTGCTGAAGCATTGGTTAGCCCAAAATACATGACTAGAAACTTAAAATGATCATAGAAGGTTCTAAAGGCACTCTTCAGAATATCATATTCCCTAACTTTAAGCTGATGATAGGTGGATCTAAGGCCTATCTTTGAGAAATAACTTGTACCTTGCAATTGATTAAATGGTTATCAATTCTAGGAAGAGGATATTTGTTCTTGACTATGACTTTATTTAGTTGACGATAATCAATACACATGCGCAAAGAACCATCTTTTTTTCGCACGAATAGGACTGGAGATCCCCATGGAGAAATAGTAGGCCTTATGAAACCTTTATCTAAAAGATCTTTAAGATGCTCCTTCAACTCCTTAAGATCTGTGGGAGCCATATAATAAGGAGGGATAGAAATAGGATGAGTATCTGGGAGAAGGTCAATACCGAATTCTATTTTCCCATTGGGAGGTACCTCTGTGAGATCTTCTGTAAAGATATCTAGAAACTCATTTACTACAACAACTGAATGAACTATTGAGGTATCATACTTAATGTCTTTAACTCAAACTATATGATAAATGCAACCTTTGGAAATCACCTTTCTGGCCTTAATATAAGATATGAAATGACTCTTGGGAAACACTGAATTACAGGACCACTCAAAGGTTGGCTCATCTGGAAATTAAAACTTCACCACTCGAGTGAGATAATCTATAAAAGCATAACAGGAATGGAGCCAATCCATACCAAGAATAAGATCAAAATCAACCATATCTAACTTTATCAAGTCTGCTAACATGACTTTGTGAAGGAAAATGATAGGACACTTTTTATAGATTTGTTTAGCAACAACTAACTCACCTATTGGGCAAAACCCAAGAAAGGTTCGGGGATCTTTTCAGAATTTATATCAAAATTCACCACAACTAACGGGGTCACATAAGAAAAACTTAACTCGGGGTCTAACAACACATACACATCAAAATAAAAGATACGAAGCATACCAGTAATAACATCTGGGGAATCCTCCTACTACTGATGGGATGGTAAAATATAAAACTTGTTCTGGCGCTGACCACCAATGGTACTGGATGATACGCCCTGAGAAGGGGCTGGGCGACCTAGAGGAGCTGGTGCACTATTAGCCTGAGTTTGGGGACGATCATCTCTGTTTCCCGGCTTAGCATATGGACAGTATCTAATATTGTGACCCAATTTACCACATCCAAAACAACCTTTCTGACCAGCCAAACACTCACCGGGATAATTGTTACCACACTTAGCATACTGAGGATAATAAGGCCTACCACCCACGCTACTCTGAGATCTGGACATAGAAGACTTACCTCACTACTCTTTCCTATTTCTGGGTGCAGGAGAAATGGCTAAATAAGGTGTAGGAATAGATAAATGATTCTAGAACTACAAATGATTTCCTCCTCAAGACCTATTTTGACCATAATCAAACTGCCCTGTTCTAGCCCTTTTATTTACTCTCTCTATCTTTTCTTTATCTTCTCTGCCTCAATTTACTAAGCATACATCGTTAATCTAGAAGGATCCATGTCTCTATTAAGCATAACAGTCCTACACTCTTTAACCACCAACCCAAACACATCGATCACAAACTTACTCATACTTGACCTACGGCCAGCCATCTGATCAAGGGCATACTTAGACAACTGATTAAACTTGAGGCAATACTCCTTCACTATCATAAAGCGCTGCCTCAGATTCATGAACTCTTCTATCTTAGCTTCCCTCATCTCAAGTGGGAAGAACTTGTCTAAAAACACATCCTAAAATGTCTGCCAAATCATGGGAGCCGCATTCTCCCCTCTACTATTCTTTCACATCACTACCCAATCATAACCAACATCCTTCAGCCTATAGGATGCCAATTCTACATACTTTTTTTTAGAAACATTTATAATTTGGGTGATCTTTTTCACCTCATCAAGATACAGTTATGGGTCCTCACCTGCTTTCGACCCAGAGAATATTGGTGGGTTCATTCTCATAAAGTCTCAAATTCTAGCTATGGCTAAATCCCCATCCTGTTGATGTGGGACTGCAGCCTGGCAATTTCCTTGAACATTAGTAGTCATAGCTTAGGCTAGCGCCTAAAAAGCTAGCTGAAACTCTGCATGTGACACATTCTCAATCAAAGAATCTGTGGGCTGAGGCGGCTCGTTATTATTTCTGTGGGTATTAAATCGATGAAGAGGCATTTTTTATCATAAAAGAGCACGAGTTAATAGTAGATAGAGAGAGTTGTAAGCAGGATGGATTATGAAAGAAAGAGAGAATTTTCCTAAAATGCTTCATAGCCTCTTGCTCATAGATGTGGCGCACTTCACACCGATGATCAAGACTTTATGTAACGTGGCTTATCTATCTCTCTAGAACTCTATAAACCTTAGACTCTAATATCAAGTTTGTAATGCCTTGAAATCTAATTCCCGAGATGCCACATGGTGCTCTAAATTACGAGTAGTCCTAAGCTAACCCTGGCTACTTTCTACTAACTCTGAGTCTCAAAATAAGGAAAATATGAGAATAAAATAATGATAGATGCAGAAACCTAATCTGAAACCTGCTAGACTCATATCATAGGTAAAAATAATGAGCAATCTGCATACTGAATCAAAATCTAAAACTGAATCTAATGGTCCGACAAGCCTCTACTAACTGAATCTAAAAAGCCACTAGGATAGGCCCCAGCTGACTCTAACTGTCTGAAATGAATAAAGAAAATATCTACTAGTAAATGGGAAATCTAAATAACTAAGACCTTGAACTATGAGGACTCACCAACTATAGGGATATAGATGTAATGCTCGAAAATCACTCTTGCTGCTGAGAATGAGCACCTAAACCTACATTATGAGACAATGTAGCACATAGACATATATGTGGATCAGTACTTTGAGGATGTACTGAGTATATGGGGGTGTATGCAATAAGTAAACAATATCATCACAGTTTATAAAATCATGCATGCTAAATGTAAATGACTCACATAAGCTTGAGAAAATCTGAAATTTGAAAGTCAAAATCATAAATAACAAGGCATATAGTCTAAATCTTGTGAATCATTACACTTAGTTCTGAAATCTGCAAGTTCGTAAAGAAAATAATTTGTCGTGTTATCTGAATGGAAATTCTTTCAAAACTGTTCTGTAAAGGAGGTTCTCTTAACCGATATAAACCATGTGATCTACATGGAGTCCAACGTCTCATCCTCCTAAGAAAGAAACCTCACGTTGGGGAGAGGTGTCATACTCTTACCACGGAGTATAACCTACCCATGTGATCGATCACAAGCTAAATCTATCATTCACGTAGAAGTGGGTATAATCTGATAATCTGTATCTATATTGGATACGTAGTTCTATAGAAGTAGGATGCGCTAAACCCACACTTCCCGTTCGGTGCTTAATACTACTCCCTTTTTATTTAATACGCTCATTGTGTTGGAAATCCACTTTAAAACTAGCATAAGAATTTATCTAAAACCAAATATGCATTTATCTGTTTAAATCTATAAATAAAACTGGTCTAAATTCTATAAAGTGGATACCATAGCTAAACTGAAGGTCAAAGATCAAAGTTTTTCTAAAAACTGAAGTTAATATGCTCACAAAATGCTTAAAGCATCATCTTTATTGAAGTAACAATATTCAATCTTTGGATAAATAACCCATGCCTAAATCTTATGTTAAAACATCTAAAAATTCATACTTGGTAATGTAAACATTCATAAATCATCTTAAAATCTAGAAATTTCAGCAATGAGCATGAAAATATGAACATAATCATGGAATTAAACTTCTAAGTCATTGGAAATATCAAAAACTTGTAAATAGCAATAATTGGTATAAACCCTAATTCGAATAATAGAAAAATCATATAAATTGCAGTAAATTTAAAATAAAATAAAGTTTTTGGGCACAAGGTTGAAAGAATTATCCATGTTCAAACTCCACATACCTTGAATTGATGACCTTTGATTAAAACTTAAATCTTGGATTCCTATTGATGCTTTGGAGATGAATTCTTAGTGTTCTTGTATTGGGAAATCTCAATCTTCAATTATCTTAGAGAGTTAATGGAGGAATCTTGAATTTCTTGGAGAGGAAGTTGATAAACTAGGGTTTTGCTTTGAAGAGAATAATGAATAGGGCATAAAGTACCTTGATATTTGATCAATCTTATGTTTTTGGGCGGATTGGGGGTTGGGGGACATACCAAAATACCCCCTTTAAACTCCTATACGGAATTGGAAAATGTACATTTTTTTAATCTGGGTGGCCACCGCATCGCTCCACTATCGCGATGGCTCACTGAAAATTGACAAATGGGAACTAAGAAAACTCTACGATGGGGAGTCATCGCGGTGCCCCTTTGGAATGCCATTTTAATGCATGGTGCGACGCGCCACTATCGCGTTGGACCTCTGGAAATTGACAAATAGAAAACTAGCCCTCTTTGCACGGCGCCAATATCGCGGAGGGCCAGTGAAAAATGAAAATTGTGATATTACACTTCTCCGCAATGCTCTAAGAGCCCAAATCACGGTGTTTTATGACTGGAATTTAAAATATCCATAACTTCTTACCCGATTATTAGATTTAGGCGAATATTATATCGCTGGAAAGATAATTCAATTTCCTACGTCATGAAAAGTCCAAATCTAAAGAATTTCACACAAAATAAATAATATTCATCTTGAAATCTATCCCTTAACATTTTAGTGATAGATTTCTAGATAGAAAAGGTATGGGGTATTACATTAGGTATTCTTTGAAGTTTCTCCCATGAAAGGAGTGATGTGGTTTGGGAAGAAGGGAAAGCTCAGCCCTTATTATGTTAGACCTTGTTTGATTCTGAGGAAAGTAGGGAATATTGCCTATGATTTAGAATTTCCTGCAAGTTTGGGTTCTTTTCACCCTTTGTTTCATGGTTCTATGTTGAAGAAATGTGTGGGTAATCCTTCCTTGGTCATGCCTATTGAGAGTGTTGGAATTTTGGATTCCTTGTCAAATGAGGAGGTCTCAGTGAAGATTTTTGATAGACAAGTTCATAGATTAAGCTATAAAGATGTAGCTTTAGTAAAAGTCCTTTAGAGAAACCAAAAGGTAGAAAAAGCTACTTGGGAAATGGAAGAGGATATAAAGGCTAAGTACCCATTCTTGTTCCATGGGTCGGACGAAGGTATGAGTTCCATTTTTCTCTTGTTACTTTCTGAGTCACCATTTGATTCCCGTATATTCTTACTATCTCATACTAAGGGGTGGGGGGCATGTAACTCCCTCAAGAATTTTAAATATTTTACTTTTGGCCTTCCTTTGTTCGAAACATTGATTTTTGACTTAAATTGTGTCTAGGTATGTTAATGGGGTATCTCAGAAGAGTTTTGGAATTTTTGGATAAGGTTCAGGGTTATTTTAAAATTTTGAGGCAGTAAGCCTTTGCATTTTCGCCGTATCACAGAGGTTACCCTCCAAGGTATTGGCATGACACGGAGAAAGCGTAAGTAGTATGGCACAGAGGTTATCCTCTGCGATAAAAATGTGCCATGCCGAGGTGTAAAATTCGTGCAGTCTTTATTTTATTTCACATAGGGTGAGGGGATTTTGGGTCTTTTCACCTATGTACGACCCTTACACATAAAGTAAGCCTATTCCCTGCAGTTTTAAGAGATCATATCCTAAATTCCACTCTCAAATCCAAAACCCAAGGAAAGCTTGAGAATTTTATTGTGTATTCATCTCCTAGGTCCCAAGCTCTGAATTACTTTCAAGTTCTTTTGTATTTAAGGCATGTTACTCTTCCCCAACTATTATTTTATGAAAACATGTGTTTTAAATTGTTAGTCATGTGGTTTTGATGTTGGTTTTGGAACATAGGTTGAGGTTTTTGAATGTTTGTTTTTGAATAATGTTTTACATGGTTTACATATGATTGTTCATGTTTTATATATGGTTTTGAACTTATGAGTACATGGGCATGGTGAATAAACTAGGGGGGTTGTGATTTTCCCTAATTTTATGAGTTTTGACAATTGAATTGGTAATAACCCCAACCCAATCTTGTAAAATTGATTTTGAACATCAAATTATACACATTAATCTATTCCTGAACTATTGCATGGCATAAGATACCTTTTGAAACATAAATGGGTTTGAGTCCAAAATTGGCTACATATTTTAAAGTCCTATTCGTTGATTAGGTTAGAGTCCCATTTGGCTAAATGGGTCGGAGTTCTATTGGTTGAGGGGTTAGAGTCCTACTTGGCTAGATAATTTGGTTCCTACTTAGGACTTTGGATTCCTATTGGCTGAGGCGGTTAGAGTCCCACTTAGCTATAGGGGTCTGGTTCTTACTTAGAACTTTGGAGTCCCATTTACTAATTGGATTAGAGTCTTTTTGGTGGATGGTTGGATTTGGAAAAATGACATGCGCTTGCAAGTTGTAGTCGGTATGACGATACCACTTGATAATGCCTTAATTAATAACTCCTTGAGTGATTGAATAGGCTATGTGCTAAATGTTTTAATTAGGCTTAAAGGAGATCGTCTAGCAAGGTTGTAAAGATGGAGGTCCCAAAGGGATCAAATACTGGAAACCCCATTTGCCAACGCGGAGGTCTAAATAACTGTGTGGTTTGAGTTTCCCTTATTACAAGATTGGGTGGTTCGAGTTTTCTTTATTACATGATCGGGTGTTTAAGTCAGCTTTAGTATATGATTGGGAGGTTCAAGTCCCCCGTGCATATATATATTATAATTGTTCTCCGATTCGTGCGTCTACACGCACTGAGGGCCAATCACGGGGTGATAATTGGGGTCCATATAACCCGTAGGTACTATTATGACAATTAAGCTACACAGTCCAGTTTAATATTTCACTTGTATGTTAAGTTGTATCCCCTATTTCAGCATAACTTATATATATATATATATATATATATATATATATATATATGCATTGGTTTAAATTACTTTAAATTATTAATTATGACATTATTTTACCCTTTACCTGAGTTACATGCTAGCACTCAACCTACTAACTGTTTCCGAATATTGTATCCCCATGTGGTGCAGGTACCAGAAACACTTTTATTTTTTGGCATTATGAAAGATGGTCGTTGGATAGCTCGTGAGTCATCTTGAAGTGGTGAGCTTCTATATTTTGGAAGACCTCATTTCATGATTTGGTTTTATTATGTCATAAACTTTTCTTTGGTTTAGTTTTGGCTATCGTTGGGGGCATGTCCTGACTTAGATTGATTTGATTCTGTTTTAAGGCTTTGTGGATTATTATGGACTTGGGATTGGTTGTTGAATTCTTAGACTTTATTTGAGTCATACTTATCTATCTTGCTTTACATTTGAAATTCCACTGCTATAATTATATTGTGCTTCATTTGACTAGGCAAAAGAGGTGGTCTCCGGTCCTTGTTAGACTTGAGATACCCATCACGGCCAGGCTCTGGATTGGGTCGTGATAACTTGGCATGCCCCGACTTAGCTCGGTACTCTTATTTTAGAAGCTTTTGTGGACAAGTGTTGGGATATTTTGGTTATTGTGTTTGACTCTTAAAACTTGATTAGGCTTATTTATATTTAATATATATTTTTGTTGTTTACTTTTATTATACTTTGGAGGTTAGGCTAAAGTAGTGGTCTCAGGCTAAGGTGGTGGTCTCCGACTCATCGTGAGCTTGTGATACCCATCACGATAGACCCTGGTTTGGATCGTTATAGAAATTTAAGAAGAAAAGCCTTGAAAGTAAAGCCCAAAGTAATAGCAAGTGGTTTTGAAAAAGTTTATATGTTGCAGGTGGGAGTAATGTAATGAAAAAAGAAGAATTAAATCATATGTTGATTAAGAGTACTCCTTCCATACTATATGTGAACTAGCTTGAAGAGATAAGGTAAAATAAAAGAGTGTGAAAAGCTACAAATAGTAAAACTTTGGTTGTTTTGAGAAGAGTCTAATGCATATTATGATGTATTAAAGTGCTTAGGAAAGATAGTCACTATTACTGGCCAGAATAGTTCCTACCTGTCACTTAGCCTACACAACCCTTAAAGTCTTATTTGATCTTGAACCTTAACAATCTGTATTATTAGAGTACTACATTAAGGGCAAGCCTATTTGAGTTGTATACCCATTCTTATGGTGAATTATATATTTGTGACTGAATATGGGTAACTCTCTTGTGGTGAGGGCACATGTTTATGATAGTGAGATGACTTGTATGAACTATTTTATTGAGCAGTATGCATGAATTTTCCAACTTAGTTGTGTCAATTCATGAGGCTAATATGTTTTAAAGTTGTGTTTATCAGCTTTAAAATGTATATGACATGCCTAATGTGGAACTTACTCTCTGTGCAGTCATTATAGTGTTAGCTTGAGTATCTTGCTTGTTGTAGTTTAATGGTGAAGTCTTCCTTAGATGATGCTTAAGGTAAAGAGTTGTTCGAGGAAGAACAAGGTTTTAAGTATGGAGTGATGATCTTAGTTAGATGTATTCACCTAAGTGTCCTTATCTAGGTTTATTTAACCTAATTTTGAGGACTTCTTATGTGTGTAATGAGTCTATAATGGTATGATTGAACATCAAAGTGTAAATTTACTTGTTTGTGTTGTTTAAGGTGTGTTCAAAACAAGTTCAGAACTAAAATGATCAATATGTATTGTTCTAGTTTATCTTGTTGAATTTTACGGTGTTGTAAGCTCTAATTCGTGGTGTTTGTGGATATATGAAGTTTTGTGATATGTAAACTCTATGATATGATGATATACAAGCTGAAATTGAAGATGAAAAGCACCCACAGAGTGAGAAACTCAAAGCCAAGTGGAATGAGCTAGCATGAACGAAATCTAGATTTTCTGATCACTTGGGCGTCCCACTCTCTCTAGCCTCCGAGATAAAGACGACCCACACCTTTAGACAAAAACCAAATCTGAAATTCTAGTGTGCATCCGCGATAATGGCGTGCCACGCCTCTGTCATGCCAATGTCTTAGTGTGGCACGCCTATGTGTCAAAAATGGGCTTTTGTTTTCAACTATAAATAGAACATTTCTATCTTGTTGTAGACACCTTGAACAAATTTTGGGCCTTGGAATACAATTGATGAGGCTTCTCTTAGAGTTTTTATAATTTTCTTTAGTTTACTTTTGGATTGTAAACATGAATTCCATTATTGTGTCTTGTTGTAATTCCATGAGTGGCTAAACATCCTCTTCTAGGATTGAAGCCAAGAACATGATTACTTAAGCTTATAATTGAGTTGGTTTGTGTTTATTATCATTATTGGTTGTTCATATATCCGTGTATTTACTATTTTAAAGATACGCGACCCTTAAGATAAACTATATTTCTATTGTGAGTCTGAAAGGAGGAACAATAGACTAGATCGTTGGATATATGGAGTAAGATCTTATACGTTCAAGGGATTGAAGTTAAGATTTGCGTTTAGTATAGGAATATACCTAATCTGCCCCATTTGGTTCATATAAGGGATGAAATATAAATGCGTTTAACTTAGTTCTCGCATCCTCGCTCAACAATGTAGTTGTGGGCTAAGTTAGATAAACGACAAGAGGTTCGGAAGACCATAGTCATAATATCAACCCGATGAATCAACAACCAAGATACTTAACTAAACTAAAGAGATTGTATGGCTAAGTAGGATTGTTCGTAGTGCCTTAACCTTGGATTTCTTCTCATTATTGTTTTCAACACTTTACATTATCTCATAGTTTACGATTACTTTTAGTTCCCAAATTTCAAATGTTATTGGTTACATTCGCACTTGTATAATCTTAGTAGTGAAGCTAGAATTGGATTGTCGTTAAACCATTGTCGTTAAACCAAGTCCCTGTGGGATTGATACTTGATTTTTAAAGGCCACTTTACTACTTGGATGACCACATACACTTGTGTGTGCGTTGGGACAAAACAAGGCACACCATAATAGTAAAAATATTTTGAATCTAACAAAATAATAGGCAAGTACTCTACAATGATTTTGAAGAGAAGCAGCTGGGTTGATAGTGAGTTAAGAAAAAATTGCATAAATAAAGTCGTTATGTGTGGTTTAGAGCCCGTTTGGGTAGGATTAAAAAAATAGTTTTTTAATTTAAGTGATTAGAAACTTAAAATAAGTGCTTATAAATTAAGCAAACAAGTGTTTGGATAGAAGTGCTGAAATTGAAAAAAAGTTATTGATGTATTTGGTAAACAAGTGATGTTAAATATTTTTTTATTGTTAAAATGACTTAAATGTCTTTAAAGTTGTTAACACCATAAATAAGGTGAATTATTTATAATTTTTAATTCTAAAATAAACTTTTTGAACAAACTCCGATTTAATGATGGATTCGATGAAACCAAAGAAGAAAGATGAAGAAGAAAATTGGAGGGAAGGGATGAAGCGAAGCGGAAAAGAGAAAAAGAAAAAAAATTATATATTTAAGGGGTACAAGTTTAGGATATTGTTGAAATTGGAGGAAAATATAAAAGATAAAAAGGTAAATGTTTTGGTCAAATCTAAAAGAATTTTAATCTAAAAAATAAAAAATTAGGGTACCCAACTTCTCACTTTTTAAATTTTTTAATCAACTTTTAGCTTTTTTAAGCACTTCGTAATTTTACCAAACAACCTAAAAAGCTAAAAAAGTAATCCTATCCAAATGAGCTTTAAAGAATCTGAATAATGTTAGGGTTCTATTAAAGATTTGATTGACTCAGATCTATTCAGCTGAGTAAATGCTTTTCAAAAGGAAATTTTATACATTTAACAGGTAGAGATATAAATGATTCAAATTCAACCCATGCGAACTCGTGAGTATCCGTCTATGTAAAGAAATGTTCTGACGCCAAGGTAATATAAACTCAATTAAATAACCTAATATGGCAGTTTAATATATTTGCCTTTAATACAATGCACTCATCCGCAATTATTATTCCTTAAATAGTGGTCAAACATAAATTAATTGTCTGGTGGGATATTATATTTCCTTTAGCACTCGAAATAATTTTTACATCACATGTACGTAGGCGAAAAGGTGAAGATTTGAAATCTAGCGTTTGCTTACTTTAAGTTTATTCTACTCAAAATAACAGGCTAGTAATCATGTTCCCAGTACAAAAGGATTTACTTATACAATATCGTACACATGCTAGCAATCACGTTTGCATTATCAAAGGATTTACTTATACAAAAGTTTACATCGATCTGAAATTCACCCTCCTTATGTTAAGTCCCACATCGATGGATGAGAAATTGTGAATTTCTTATATGGACTAGAGAACTTTGAGACCCATGATTTATTTTTTGCACGTTATCAGGGTCGAATCTATTTCTGTGTAGGCTCCTGATCCACGGTTCAGCTGGGCCTAGCATGTGAAGGGGCGTTAAAGTGGGTTAAACTTTAAAGTCTTTTATTGATAAGACTTATGACTCTTCAAATAAGTTAACTTTTGAAGTTGAGTTAAACTTGCATACCATGCATTAAAATTGTATTAACATGGTAAAAGAAGAGTCTCAATTGGATGTCTGTCTCAGTAAATGAGGAAAGATATAACCCAAAGAAACATCTAGCGAAATGGTTAGTTCGATATGAGCTATGCGCATCACTAAATAAAGAAATGAAAATAAAGTACACGATTTGGCGTCTTCAAACCAAGGAAGGATGATATTCGAATGTTCAACTTATAGTCAATCGAATTCCTATTAACAATTTCACCCAATTATGACACTTATATAAATCAGTAAAATACGAGACGGATAATTTATCTACTAATCTACGTACGATGATCAGTAGTTCAATTAAACGCCTATCAATTACTTAAGCCCTAGTCATCATCTTCTTAAACTCCTCAAAATTAACACTTCCATCACCATCAACATCAACAGAACTAATCATACGTCGACAATCCTTAAGCGAACACTTCTCTCCAATGCCCTTCATAACAGTGTGCAACTCCGCAGCTGAAATCTTCCCGTTCTTATCCTTATCATACAAATCAAAGGCGTCACGTAGATCCTTATTAACATTAGGGCCTTCAATAGGACAGTGAAATGCAGCAAACTCTTGCAAGTCAATGAAACCATCACCGTCGATGTCAACCTCTAACATCATTCTCTTCGCCTCATCCAGAGTTGTTTTGGTGCCGAGAGCATTCAGAACTGCGTTGAGTTCTGATAGAGAGATTTTTCCGTCACCGTTGGTGTCGAATTTTCTGAATGCTTTCTCCACTTCCTTCATCTTCGCTGTAACCTTAGCCATGTTGTTGCAGATTGATTTTTTAGTTTGCTAGCTAATTGCGTATGGAGAATTTATAGTGGAAGATCACGCGGTTGAATGCGCAAGAGGGGGTAGGATATAATGTGCCTGTCACGCAGATTATTGGAGTGAAATAAAATCTACTCCACTTTCAGTTGGTAAGTTGCGATCACAATCACATGCGGTTAAGAGTCTAGTGGCCGTATTAACCCACTAAAACATAATTTGCCTAACCAGTTTAAATTTAGACAAATTATTAATTCGTTCATTTATTAGTTCGATCCATTTTAATCCACTGATATGTAGTTCGAATTGATACATAAAATCATAATGTTAACAAAAAAGAAAGAGTATTTTTTTATTTGATATATCATGTACACTTATAATAAAGAAAAAATAGTTTTACTATGTACTAGAAAATTATAAAAAATATATATAAAGCAATTCAATTTTAGTAAAAATTGAGTAGATTGAATTATATAACCTTATTTTAACTCATTTCAGCTCAAAATTCTTTTTAATAAATTAATACGTCATTCATCTACTAACTTAAATTATTTTGACCCGTGTAAATTTAACTCAAGTGGCTGACTCCTGCAAATTGCTGGTCATACGCAACGTACATATCCCTTCCTTCCAATAGTTCTATAGGGAACTACTTTACTTTTCTAAAAGTGTAATAGACAATTCTATAAGGAACTATACTTTACTTTTCTAAAAGTGTAATTAGACAATTAATTAGATTGAAAAGATTATAGATACATAAGATTTCTTTTTTTCCTCTTTTGGTTCCAAAACTAATACAATCTGAGATGTGCTAAACAAATGGAAAGTTGACATGAATGAAAAAAGGTAAGGTATAGCACATGATTATAATTGTTGCCACTTTTCCCTTCATTTTTTCTCTCCTTTTTCCAACTTTTTTTTTGTTTGCCACCCTTTGGTTACGCTTGTAAAATGTAATGCTACAACTCAAGAAATAGAGGAGTGCAAGCAAAGATGGGAATAATGTTTAGAGGAGTCCAAGCAAAGATGAAGATTTTTTTATTTATTTTTTTTTTGGAGGGGAAGGGGGGGTTAATACAAGCAAAGATGAAGATAACTCGGACTAATTATTTGTATTTGATATTTAGATTATATCAATAAATATACCTAAAAAGACAGTAATCCCTCTAAAGATACAATGTGTAATTGAAAATCCAATCTTAGTGGAAAATTTTATATCTATGCATGTTACCTTTATTATCGATTAACATTAGTAAGCAGTAGTAGTAATATATTATGATTCACTACAAAAAAACTTGTCAAATTGCGGGGTTAATTTTAAAATTTGCGGGGTGTAAAACCCCCACGAAATGTAATTCCAGCGGTTTTTAAAATCCCCATAATACGAGCCGTCACAAACAAATTGCGGCAGTTTTTTCTGACCCCCATAATTAATTTGCAGGGGTTATATTTGCGGCGATTGAACTCCGTTACTCTAAATTTAATTTTTTTTATAATAAATTTTTATTTAAAAATTGCGGGGGTTTCAAAACCTCAGCAATTTATTTATTTATTTTAAAAAAGTTAGTGGGACCCATCAATTTTCAGTGACAAATTATAAATTCTAATTTTAGATCAAATTTAATTGTTCCTTCTAGGCATAGCCTACAATTCAATATTTATTTAATTCATATATCATTAACACAATATGACCAATTAAGCATTGTAATTCACAAGCATCTCAAAAATACATTGAACATTATACTTCAAAATTAAATTTTCAACATTAGCATCTTCAAACTTCAAATTTTCAACATTAACTAGTATCTTCAAATTCCAAACATCAAATTTAAACACAAAACCTTCAATATTCTAAGATTCGCTCCAACCACACAATAAATCATCATAATTGAATATCGAAGATAATTTGCAACGAAATCAATGACTATCATTAAGATCACTATCATCATGTGGTCTTCTTTGCATCCATGGGCGAAATGAGTCCACTAGCTACATCACTTGGCTACATAAAAATGCAAAGTATAAAAATCAATCCGATAAACGTTCAGTCTTTATTACATTTATATCTGCGTACAACTAAAAAACATCATGATAAATAGAAAGAGATTAATCACAAGTTCGCAATTTCAAGTAACTACACTTAGTCATTTTCAAGTCACTACACTTAATAATTTTCAAATAACTTATTCACTAGTACACATTTCAAGTCACTACACTCAAACCATTTTCAAATAGCTAATTGACATTTCAAGTCACTATACTTAACCATTTTGAAGTAACGACACTTAACAATTTTCAAGTCACTAGTACACATTTCAAGTCACTACACTTAACCATTTTTAACTAACTAGTAGACATTTCAAGTCACTACACTTAACCATTTTTAAATAATTAATTCACATTTAAAGTCATTATACTTAACCATTTTCAACTAACTACTTCACATTTCAGTCGTGTGCGAGCAAATACAACAAATACGAGGACATTAATACAGCATTGATCAAAGGATTATTGCTTAAATGGAGTCATAACCTAATGAACAACTCCACAAGTACACAAATATGCTTATTAGATCAGTTACATTTCACGCAGGACTACCGTTATAACATATTAATACACAGTGTGTGTTACGATTAATCAAGGGAAAAAGAATTATGAGAAGGATAATCTGTCTTCTGTTTTCTGTAGGACCTGACATGAAAAGTATAACGAAAATATCTATTCGGATCATCTCTTTAAGCTTTTTGTCGAGCAAGTAGTAACAAAAGACCATCTTATAATTCAGAATCAACATAACTGGCAATATTTGCTCCCCCCAGTGTTGTAGTTACCAAAATAATAAAAAGAAAGGGAAGTCCTATCAGTGCATAGTTTCTCCTCCCTCCTCCTCCTCTAGGAACTCTGCTTCTTACAACACGCGAATATCCAACTGATAGCAAAATATCATACGTCTTTCTAATTAGATCAACGGTTAATCCCATGTGGACACGATAAAGAGCTTATTATACAATAGTTTACCTTCATGTTCACCTTCTCGTCTAGCACCTGTAATTTAAATTTAAAGTGAGAAAATGAACCTAACTAAGAGAAGTAAGGAACAAATAAAACAGAATGCAAGAATTTAGGGTAAGAAGGAGGAGAGGGGGCGGCGCCGGTGTTGGTGATGCGTTTGTTCTACTGATTTGGCGGTGGTGGCTCAGATCTGATGCAACGACGACGACTAGGGTTGAGGTTTCATTGGTGGTGGAGAGGAGGAAGGGAAAGGGTCGTGTGGTCGTCGGGACAGCCATGATGGAGAGAGTAAGAGAGATGAAGAGAAGGTAGAGAGAGAGAGTAGAGAAAGAGAGGGTTGGCTGGTGAGGACAAAAATGAATTAGAGTTTAGGTTAATTGGGATAAAAAAAATGGTGATGGGATCTCAGCCGTTGGATCGATTTTGATCAACGGCTGAGATTAAAGTAATTTTTTAAAAAGGTTAAAAAATAGAATAATAACAAATTGGCTAAAATTGATATTAATTGAACACAAATTGGTTAGATATTATATAAACTAGAAAAATTAGTTTAAATTAGGTTGCTATTTAAATATAATAATATAATAAGATGTCGTTATTAAAATAGGCAACACAGGTAAAATTAAGATTGTGTAAAAAGCAAAAAATATTTTAGAAAATTATCATCAATAATGAATTAGTTGCAAAATAATAATAATAATAATAATAATAATAATAATATTATTATTAATAATAATAATAATAATAAATGAAAATAGACAATGTATTTGTAAATTATGAGTGTGCATATTTGTGAAAAAATAATTTAATAAATTGTAAAAATAATATAAAAATTAATAAAATAATTTTTAAATTTTAAATCATGAATGTGACACGTCAAAAATCTGTTTGATGCAAGAAAAATGTATAAAAAAATACTAACATTTAAAATTAATAATTTTACTAAAATAGCAGCCTAAAAGGAGCATTAGGCGATCAAAATTAGGTGTCAACAAGAGGGATAGGGTTTGATCCAACTATTAGATCAATTGATCAACGATTGAGATCTAAAGATTAAAATTTTGATCTAAATTGAATGGAAATTGAAATTGAGTCCAATTAAATATAATTTGAACTAGAATTGTAATAAATTAGATAAAATTAAAATTAAATTATTATAAATTGACAAAATCAGGTTAGAAAATAAATAGATTGAAAAAAATAAATAGATTAAAATCATTGATGTGATATGTCGTTATTTATTTGATATCAAAATAATACGTAAAAATATGAATGTTAAAAATTAATAATTTTTTAAAAAATAGCAGCCTAAGAGGAGCATCGAGAGGTCAAAATTGGATATCAACAGTCAAAATGAGCATATATTGTACAATTGTTATTGCTCAGTGTTAAGCATTCACTTCAAAATTTTATACGTATAAACTGTTACTTCATGAACTTAATACCAAGGAGTAGTATGGGAAAAAAGTAAAAATTATCTTACAAATATATCAAGGCTACTATTGATCAAATATGATGAACGGGTGAGATTAGAATTGAAAAGATGAGTTAAATTAAGATTAGAAATTGCGTTAAAAAAGATTGAAGTGGGGATTTCGATTGAGTCAAATTAAAATCAATTGACACAAATTGAGTATAAAGTGGCTAGAATTTAAATAAATTAGGAAAATTGAATTTAATTAGGTTGATATTTAATAAATATAGTAAATAGATAAAATTAATATTAAAAAATAAATAAAATTATTATTTTTACATTAATTATAAATAAATTATGTAAATAAAATTAATGATTTCAATCTCATAATAATGTCAATGCATTTTGTATACTACAAATAATTTTTGATTAATTAATTTTTTAATACGGTATTATATATATAATAAGACAACGTATTAATCTGATGAATTATTGATAAATCAGCTTCATTATTATAATATATTTATATAAATATATATATATATATATATATATATATATATATATATATATATATTTGATTGACTATCAACTTCAAAATATGTACTATATATATCACACACACGAGTATATTACCTCGTAATACAATGTATTTTATATATACTATGATGAATTATCGTTTAATTTAACTTATATTATTATATTATAATTTCAATAGTATATTATTACCTTGATCAATCGATCTTATGATATCAATGTATTCAATATATAATTGAATACATTTAATTTTTTTAAATATAAAATTATTTATTTAATAGTAAATTAAAAATATCAAATATCGACGAACACAGTCATTTTTATAAAATTAATTTTTATTTATTTTTAACAAAAGCGACATTGTCCGTCACTTATGGTAAAAATACGAAAAAAATAAAAATAATTTAAAATTATAACGGATAGCGTCACTTTTGTAGAATTAATATTTTAAAAATAAAAATTTATTTAATAAAAATAAAACTTAAATTTAAAAATCGACGGACAACATCGCTTTTTTAATCGTCGCTTTTTGGATTTTTTTAGCAGTGATTTGGGGAAAAAATAGCGAGGCATATGTTAGGGACAAAAAAATATTTATTTTTAAAGTAAAAAGGAGCCAAGTTTAGGCGCTATTTTTTTTGATGAATAGAGGGGGTTTTAACCCCCACAAATATATTCGATGGATATTGGGGGTTAAAAACTCCCACAAATATATTCGATGGATATTGGGGGTTAAAAACTCCCACAAATATATTCGATGGATATCGAAAATTAAAAACCCTCATAAATTTATAAATTTTAACAGCAAATTTTAATCTCCATAATTCATATAATTTTACAAGGAGTTAATATAACCCCGCAATTAAAGCCCTTTTTTGTAGTGATTATATATTCTTATAGTAGTAGCAAATTATGATTTAAATTATACTCCATAATTAAATGAAATGAGTGATACATATGATCAGGAATCATTGAGAAGTACTCAAGGCATGGAATTCAGTGAAATGTTGGGTGACAAAATTAAAAGAAAACGAGTGATCTGTTTTTGCTGTTGCTGTCCCTCGCAGTAATGGCAGTTCACATACTAACACAGTTATCTAGTTTTATTTCGCCTGATCACCAAACCTAACCTCACTAGTCTGTATGCTTTCACTTCACGTTTACGGATTTTCTGAAAAAAGATTCTACCAGTTTTTTTTTGTTGTTGTTGTCAAGGTCAGTTTTCAATTTTCACACATCTAAATTAAATTTATGAGATATTTTATCTTTCGTTATTAATAGATGAGTAAATACATAATTACATCACTGATTTTGTTTGAATTTTGTAAAAAGATACCTAAATTTTAACTTCGACTTATTATCCCACGATTCTTCTTTATTTCATTGCAAATACATTATTTTTCGCTGAATGTAAGTCACAATAAAGATAGTGAATGCACGCACCAATCAGATGTTGCCACGTGTCAAATATTTTTAATTTCATATTTTATTTATTTTTTTAATAAATTTTTTCTTTTTTATTTAATTTATCACTCCCATCTTCCCCCACCCCACCCCGCGTCCAACAGCTCCCCCTCCCCCCACGCGTCCAGGTCAACAGCTCTCCCCACCCCTGACCCCTCCGCGTTCAGTTTTCTCCATTAAAATGGAGCTTAAAGCTCATGTACAATCCCCATTTTAATGGAGCTTTAAGCTCCATTTTTATTTATGACCCCACCCCACCTCCCCGCTCCCACCCCGTCCAACACCTCCCTCCCTCATTCCCGTCCAGTTCCCTCCATTAACATGGAGCTTAAAGCTCCATTAAAATGGGGGTTGTACATCAAATTTCCTTTTTAAAATTATAGTGATGATGATGGTGTTGTTGTTGCTTTAATTGATGTTGTTGTTGTAATTGATATTGTTGTTGTTGAGTTATGGTAATGAAGAAGAAGTTGGGGAAGAAAACAACGGTGGATGAGTGGGGTTGCGGGGGTTGGGTGAGTAAGGGGGTTATGAAATAATTTTTAAAAATAAAAAAATATTAATTTAAAAAAATATATAAATTATATATTAAATTATTTACATGTGACAACTTCTAATTGGTCAAAAAAGTTAATTTTTATCTTTTCACGTGCTTGTGCCGCGTGTATATACGTAGATGGTCAAAATGGTATATTTACAACGAAATAAAGAAGATTCGTGGGGTAATAGGTCGAAGTTAAAGTTTAGGTATTTTTTTGAAAATTTCGGACAAGATCAGTGATATCATTGTGTATTTACTCTTAATAGACAGAGCCTGCTATTATGTACAGCTAGTGCAGCAAATGCTTCAGGCCTCCAAGTCTTGGGGCCCCATTTTTTATTAATCATATTCATACATGCTATTTATTTCAAAAAATATAGTGTAAGACATACAAATATTTACTCCTTTTATTCAAATACTTTATATGTTTCACTTTTAGAAATTTAATTTGATTTGTTTTTAAAGCTAAATTAGATTAGATTAATTCAACATTCTAAAATTAAACGTCAGATATTCATAAGCTACACGAAAAGTTCAGTAATTGAATTGAAAATTTTCAAGTGTATATAATGCCTCTCTGAAAAACGAAACGTGACAAGTATTTTAATTTGAAGGGATTTTTGAAATTATAAAGAGAAAATGGCCGAAAGAGCTCCCAACCTTTGCCCCAAATCTCAACTATACACTTGTATTTTGCGGGGGTCCTATGGGGTTTTTGCGGGGGTCCTATGACCCCATAGAACCCCCAGAACATTTTAAAAATGAAATTATTACACCCCTAAAGACTTATGTGGTAAAGAAAATATATCTCACTCTCTCTGAGAGAGTGAATAGTCCGAAAATCTTTTAAAAAAATATTTTTTATATTTCTTTTTAATATAAAAGTACACACACACACACACACACACACACACATATATATATATTATTTTATTTTATTTTTTCTTTCTTCTTCATCATCATCCCAAAATACTCTCATAAAAAGTTTCAACAACTCTTCAATAGCTACCATGACCAATTTCTTTATCTTCCTCATCTGTATTTATCTTTTAAATAAGCAATATTTGCTCTGTGCCTTTCATCTTTACCATTTTTCTCAGTGACAAAACATTAAACATTTTGTCTTCGTTAGTACACTCTTCTTCAAACTCTTCCTTCTCATCATCCAATTTCAATAAACCACAATTTTTTTCCTCTTCTACGTTCGAATTCATCAACAACCCAATATTACAAGACTTTATCTTTTCACTACCTTTTTCATCAAAATCATTTTTGGAACAACACCCATTTCTCAATTCACTTGATTTCCCACAAAAATCACAAATAAAATGATTTCAATCCTTATAATACCAACTAAATTGCAAAACACTCAATCCCAAATCAAACAACAACTCCAAAATTTTATACAATTGTCCAAGCTACCCAAACGCCAAAAACTCAAATCCCAAATCAGCATTCAAACTCAAATACTTCAGGGATTCAACACAATCCATGAAAACAAAATCAAAAAATCTCTTATTGAATTCAAAAACTGAACACAAAATGAACAAGAAATATAAAAGATAAATAATCTGATGTGGGTATCAATGTTTTATATGGCACTGCTCCAAAATACAGAAATTTAAGCACAAAAAACTAATAATGAATAATACTTCTTTTTAGTTTCTAAAAAACGAAAATTGTTGATTTTTCATAGTATCCTTTGGAGCTCCGTCGATCGGAGCTCTGAGAGACGACCGTAGATTAAGGGGCCAAAAGTTAGAGAGAAGATAGAAGGTATATTAGGTTATTAAAGATGTAGAGAAAG
>NC_061112.1:49390353-49443201 GCF_002878395.1 Capsicum annuum
GGGGCTCTTTTGTCCATTTTCTCAATTATAAATGATAGCATCATTGCACCTTTTTTTAGATAATAAGAACTACTCGTTTAGATCCTTACATTCTTTGGATATTAACTATTTCTGGATCATTTTTAGATAATGGGAATAAATGAAACATATTACACCTACTCATTTTCACCTTCATCTAAGTAAGCAACGACTTTACATATATAAATAAAGGGGGAGCGGGAACGATAAGTTTTGTTCATTTTTCTTTTTATATTAAGGCCTTATATTAAAATTCGACTTTAGGCCATCAAAATTGTTGAACTGCTCTATTAATAGATATCGGATATTTTTATTCACTAAAATTAGATTAGATAAAAAAAAATCACTTAATATTTTTTTTATCTCTACAAAAAATTGATTTTTAAACCGAAAATTTAAACCTGAGAACACAAATTTCCTAATTCATTTTCCTTGATCCTTGGGTGCAGTCTTTCTTTTAAGGCGACCTTTTGGGGCCCCTCTAAGAAATACAAAGATATATGTATTTTGTATATTAAGGGACGTTTGATCTTGCGAGATAAAATCATCATATGAAATTATAATTAATAAAATTATAAAATGAAGTTGAAACTTCTTTTTGAATATGCAATTTAAATTTTTTTATGTTGTATATTTTTCATGAACATAAAAACTTCATAAGTTGTGGCAATTATCAAAATTACCCCAATTTTTTTTATATAATTTTATTAAATAAGCAAAAATTTATAACAAAATATAATACACTATCACAAAGCTATTATAAAAAAATACAAGATTTATTGATTAAATTTTGGTTAAATGAAAAATAAAATTGAACATGAATTGTAGTGTACTACTCTTTACTATAATCCTCTCACATAAGTAAAACAAGATTTGGTTTGAAGTAATAATAAGTTTTATGTTGGTGAGAGTTATAGTTATATGAGATATAAATAGTTTAAAGGGTAATTGTATGAACTGTAAATTTTATTTACATATGAAATAAAGGATTTATTAGATATAAATAATGGGGTATTTTTTTTATAACTTATAAACTCGTGGGTCAACTTTGTATCTAAAAGAATCTTCAATCATGATATGAAATTTCAAATCACACTTTTCGGAGAATTTAAAATTTCATGTCATAATATAAAATCGCATGTTCAAACGTTGATTTCATATCATAATTTTAAAAAGGGAAAGGATAGAAATGACATTTCAAATTAAACTAATTCCATAAAAATGATCATAAAATTTAAATTCCACTTTCTAACCATTTCAAGTTACTGGCTTATTCTATACCATTTGTACACACCTTCTATACAATTTCTATGCATACCTTATAAATATTCTATACGAAAATTATACAACTTTGATACACAATTTATACAATAGCTGTACATTTTTTTTTACACATTTTATACAACAATTATATAATTTTCATACACTTTCTATATATTTTTTATATATATTTTATACATATACATATTTGATAAAACTATACAATTTCTATACATATATCTTATATAGATACATATTCTATTTAACAATTATATCGTTTTTATATAATTTAATTATTATTTCTAAATAATAAAAAAAAGCAGAATATTGATCAGTTAAAAAATTTATAACAAAAAAAATTGAAATATTTTTAAAAGGGCTGAATTGCCCAAGTTGATACTGTATTGGTATTGTACTCTCTCCATTTAAAAAAAGAATGACATACTTTCCTTTTTAGTCCGTTTAAAAAGGAATGACCCCTTTGCTTTTTTGGCAATACCTTAATTACAATTTTTCACATGGTATGTTTAGGACCACATGATTAAAGGACATTTTAGTACATTTGACACAACTTTAATTTAAAGCCACAAGATTCAAAAGTCTTCTTTATTTTCTTAAACTTTGTGTCAAATCAAAATAGATCATTCTTTTTGAAACAGAGGAAGTATATAGACTGTATCAGTATTGTATATGGATTGTATATGGACTACGTGGGCCAAAATGATCCAAATTAGAAAATAGCTATAAAGTGAAAATAGTATATTTGGCTGGCCACTTTTTAAAAAGTTTTTAAACTTGGGTTATTTATTTTAAAAAATGTTGTAGAGTGTACTTTTTCCATTTTAAATTTCACACTTCTTTCTCGTATGCAATCGCTTACCAAATAATATATATACATAATCAGTGAAATATATTTTGTACTTGCTCTTGTAATTAATAAACTGAAAAAAAAAAAGTGATGCATCCATGAAAACGTAATCGAAAGGATCTCAAATTTGCACTCGTCATACTTCCCTAATTTGATTATTTGTTTTAACTTTATTGGAGATATCACAAAATAAAAGACGGAAAGGCGTATGGACTTTGCTTGTGAACATCAAAAGAGAGACAAATTTGAGTAAATAACACTTTGAATGGCTAATGTACGAATTGTGTTTACTTGACTAGCCTCTCGCCTATTTTATAGTTTAATAGAAGTAAATAGGCCTCCTTTTTAATGAGCAATATATAAGGGACCACACTCTTAATTACTTTCGTTGTTCCTTTTTTTCTTATCCAGTACTAACTTGAACTTGATAGAATTTTTATGGAGCAATAAATTAAATGATAATTTTATAATATTTTTTTTAAATATAATAGATTTGATATTTTAAAAAATACATTAAAAAATGATTATAATTTTTTTATGCCTTCCTCGGACCTCAGACCCTTTTTTTTGCTACTTAAGTGACTCAAACTCAAATTTGCACGATTGAATGTGAGGATGTTTACCATCTGAATAACTCTCTCTTGTGAAATGACTAAAATTAATAACAAGGATAAATAAAAAACTATTGATAAGTGAAATATTATTTCTAAACTAGATAAACAGTAGTAGGCATTTATTTTAGTATATTGTACAAGTAAAAGTGGTAGAAGGAGCAAATAGTTTAATAGGTCAAATCGGGTACCTGGGGAAGCAGGTTTCTAGTTTTGAAAGCTAGAGTTTTTTAGTTTCGAAGTAAACAGGAATTAAATTACACTTTTCTTTGATGCAAAGGGAAAAGAGGAAAGTTTATTACTATTTAGTGAATGGCAAAGGTAACACTTCGATTAAGTCTTTAGAAGAACTAACATTGGAAATCTGTTTGGAAAATAAGTGCGTGTGCTTGGATCTTTTGCAATTGTTCGAATATCCAAAATGTTTTTTTTTTCTAAAACAAAACGCTACATTAGATTGTTCTTTATACACATTTAGTTTTCAAACCAATAACACTAATGGTTGTTTGGCGTAAGGTATAAGTTATAATAATTTCAAAATAAAATATAGGATTATTTTATTTCATATTTGGTTGGAGGTATAAGTTAATCAAGGGAATATTTATCCCATTTATATTTTAGTGAAAGAATAAGTTATTCCATAAATGGTGGGATAACTAATAATTTCAAAATAAAATATAGGATTATTTTATTTCATATTTGGTTGGAGGTATAAGTTAATCAAGGGAATATTTATCCCATTTATATTTTAGTGAAAGAATAAGTTATTCCATAAATGGTGGGATAACTAATCTTGGGATAGCTAATCCCGAATTTAATTATCCCGCAATAACATGCTCCCAACCAAAAGACCCACAGTTTCTATAAAAGGGAAAGCTTAACAATATCTTGAAACTAGATATAACCTAGTAGCTTGTTTGATCAAACTTTTTTTTTTTTTTTTTTCAAAAATACTTATTTTTTTCTAAAAGGTGTTTATTTTAAAAATGAGGTGTTTGGCCAAATTTTTGGAAGAAAATAAGTGCTTCCGGAAAATATCAGAAGCAATTTTTCATAAGCTAAAAAAAAGTAGCTTCCCCCTTAAAGCACTTTAGGGAAAAATACACTCAAAACACTTTTAAAAGTTTGGTTAAACACTAGTTATTGCTCAAAAGTGTTCTCTTAAAAACTTTATTGACCAAACACAGACTGTTTCTCACTAAAAATAGTTTTTTGAAAAACACTTTTTTAAAAAATACTTCTTAAAATATGTTGATTTTATAAGCTTAGCCAAATAGGCTATTAAGATGCGTATCTTTGTGTCACGATCCAAAAATGAGAGTCATGATGGTAAATTGTTGCGGCGTACCTTGACAAATAAGCCTATCATTCAAACTGATACAAAAAGAGAAAAAGACAGAAATATCCCAAGGTAAGACTTCTAGAATCAAGCTGAACCATAATAGTAATCATAACAATGTGGAAAGAACTTATCCAAAATACCAATCATGCGCAAAACAGGTGTAAATAGTGTAAGAACTACTAATACAATCTAAGAGTTAAACACATCAAAAAAATAATTACAAAGGAATAAAACTGCCTCTGAATACTAATAAAGGTATAGCTACTATAGAAAGAGAGATGTGAACTTCAGACGCATGAATGTCCAACCGCTACCTTGATGCTCTAACAATCGCCCGAGTCAATCAAACTGAGGCGCACTCGAGTTAGGACCTGCACTGAAAGGACATAGTAGGCATGAATACGGTTCACTTGTACTTAGTAGGTATCATACTCCGACCAAGTAAAGTAGTAAATAAAGCATGCAAAATATACATTAAGGACACGTCACCTGCAATCAGAAAATGTCCCACAACAGTAGCCCACACCGCTTCCACTAACTGTTCTAATATATCTCACATATATTGCAACATCAGACCAAGATAGAACAAAAGTACATATTATATCACATATAAAAATAATAAGGGGAACATGCATATACAAGATCATCAAATACATGTAAAAGAAGATACGATAAATACATAGATGACGTATCAATAGGCCAATACAACACAATATAACACAATAAAGTAAGTGTAATATATATATATATATATATATATATAATGATGCACGAGGTCATCGCACAACCTCAGGAATCGTCGCACGATCCCCGTATACACCTACGGAGGTAAGCCTCCCAATGCAGGATCCATGGAGGGTTCGTCAACTCGTATACAATCTACATTTCTTATATCTCCTTTCTGGAACATCCCTTGGAAAGAGATCTATAAGGTGTTACAATATCTTTTAAAAAGGTGTTGCCAGTGTTTCTCAAATGTTGCCACGGTGGTACCAATGCTTCATGAATGAGTATGTAATGAAGATATAATGCTCACAACCAATCACAATGAGTATGTTCACAACCAACCACATTAAATATTTCCACAACCACAATGATACATTTCCACAACCACATGAGCCAATATCCACTAATTATTTTTATTTCATCCATGAATTTCCACGTGTCTCATATGTCAATAAGGTATGAATATAATCACAATACACCAATGGTACCACATTAAGCATTTTAATAACACAATATAATTCTTCGTATACATTCAAGGCTATTAATATCACATAGGACCCCACACGGCACATAGGACCCCACACGGTCACACATATCATATAATAACTCAATTTCGATAATTACATCATATATAGACCTCCACACGGGCACAACACATAAATATCCATTTTTCATAATTAGTTTCCACCCTTAACATACATTTTGTATCATCATTTACTACCCAGCACTGTCTAAAAGAGTTAAGCCATAACTTACCTCAAAAGCCGAAATTGGTACGCTACACTTGAACCCGCGACCTTACTTTTCATGAACAATCCCGAACTCCACTAAGAACATCAAATATGAAATCTGCGTGTAAGGATAAAATTAATCAAATATGAAATCTACGCGTCAAGACAAAACCAACGACACCCATATTGACTATTTTTGGTTCGGGGTCCAAACGGACCCCCAAAACGAATTTTCAAAAAAGAAGGGAAAAATCAAAACTTTACTTCAAAAACATGTTTTTTTCATATTTTTAGGAACCTATTGCTGAAAATCCAAGTTAAATCGAGTAAAAAATGGGATTCAAATTGAAGAAAAACCATTTTTGAGCTTTACCACCATTTTTGAGCTTTACCGGATAAAATCTTGGAAATTCGGGTTAAAATAAAGAATCAGAGTTGTTTTGAAGGTTAAATTGATGAAAAACTACTAATTATAAGATAAAAATATTATTCAAGTAAAAGAAGTGAAATTTGGGTTTAAAATCATGCCCTAAGATTTTTGGGGATTTGAGAAATTAATCAAGAAATTACTAAGAAAAAGCATGAATTCTTACTTTAAATCCATAATAAAATCAAGAAATAGGTGTTAATCTAGCTTCCCAAGCTCCCACAAACTTTACTTTTAAACTCCTACACTATTTTAGGGTTTAACTCTCAAGAGACAAGATGAAAATGAGCAAAGTGGGTGAAAATCTGCTATTTATTGCAGATTTTTTGTAATAGTAGTTTTTTTATTGGTTGATCGAACTTAGATGGGGTGCTCGAAATTCGTTCGGAGTTTGAAACATGCAAACGAACTATGCAACCATACTAAATCCGACGTTCCGGATGCGGTGGCAACATCATATTTAAAAAAAAAAAAAATTTCACAAACATAACCCTTGAAGCCCAAAGTTACAATTTTCCAAACCAAGGGTCAAAATGAGATTTAAAAGCTGTAAAATCATACCAAATATGCCAACACCCTAAAATCGATATTTCAGAACTGCTGGCGAAGTCGTATTTTTCATCTGAAGTCGTTTTGATCAAATGTGGGTCCCACACCTATATTTCTAATTTTTTGACCAATAAGTCAAAATGAGCTCGGGTGCACAAGGACCTGAACCAAAGGTCCCCTTGCCTAAAATTGATATTTCGGAGCTGCTGGCACAGTTCATTTGGCCATTGATCACACAGATCAAAAGATATCCACATAAGTCTAAAAGAAGGCTCTCGAATCCATTAAAAACCACAATATTGCATAAATGATATTAAAATGCATTGAAAATCACGTCAATCACTCCCACACCCCAAAAATATCATAATGCAACTACGGGAAGGGATAAAATAGTCAAATCACATAAAATCATAAATTTCACATATTTCATTAATTTTTTAGGTTGTACATCATCCACTACTAAAAATCCAATTCGTCCTCGAACTAAGGCAAAAGAAATACCTGAAACAACAAAGAACTGGGGATTAGGACTACACAAATTAGACTTGACCTCCCAGTAGCTTCATCTACATGTCGATGTCGCCACTACACCCGAACTACAGGGATCTCTCTAGAGCACAACTGCCTAACATCCCTATCCAAAATGGAAACCAGATCCTCAACAAAGGACAACCGCTCATCTAACTGAACCGACTCCCAATGAATGACATGAGACTCATCTAGAATATAATGACGAAGCATAAAAACATAAAAAACTAGATGAACAACTGATAGATCAAGGGGAAAAGCCAACTCATAATCCACACCACCAATAGTCCGAAGAATCTCAATTGGACCAATATACCTGGGGCTAAGCTTGCCCCCTATCCCAAACCTCATCACACCCTTCATGGGTGAAACTCGAAGGAAAACATGATCACCAACACCAAATCTCAAGGCACGAAGTCTATGATCAGCATAATACTTTTGCCTACTCTGAGCCGATCTAAGTCTATCCTGAATGACCCAAACTCTATCCAACGACTCACAAAGCAAGCACGCACCTCGAGGTCTCACCTCTGAAACATCAAATCAACCTACTGGGGAGCGACAACACCTACCATACAATGCCTCAAAAGGAGTCATATCATTACTGGAATGGTAGCTATTACTATATGCAAACTCTGCTAAAGTCAAATGTTGCTCCCACTGGCCACCAAAATCCATCACGTATGTGCGAAGCATATTCTCTAAAACTTGGATAGTCCGCTTTGACTGGCCATCAGTCTGGGGTGAAATGCTATGGTAAGATCAGCCTGAATACCTAACTTATCTTAAAATGTCTTCCAAAAGTGAGATGTGAACACAAAACCTCGATCTGAAATAATGGACACCGACACACCATACAAACGCATAATCTTACGAATGAAGATATAGGCTAACCTCTCAGCACTATATGACACCTAAATCAGAATAAAATAAGCTAACTTGGTTAATCGATCCAGGATGACCCAAACACTATCAGAACCAAGAGAAGTACGAGGCAACCCAATCACGAAATCCACAGTGATCCATTTCCACTTTCACTCAGGAATGGGTAACTTCTAAAGCAAACCATCAGGTCTCATATGCTCGGCCTTCACCCACTGACAACAAAGGCAATAAGCTATAAAATATGCTATATCTCGCCTCATACTACCCCACCAGTAGTGGTGTCTCAAATCATGATACATCTTAGTCACACTTAGATGGATAGAATATCTCAAACAATGGTCCTCCTCTAAGATCATCCTAACCCAATCACCCTTCTCGACACACAAACTCAACCTCCAATCCTCAAAACTCCATCTGAATCAAGTGAGGCTTCCTTATCCTCCCACTCAATACTTTATCTTTAATCAACGTCAATCCAACATCATCAAACCAGTGAGCTCAAATCTGCTCCATCAAAGAAGATCTAGCATCCACAAATGTCAAAACACACCCTGGTGTTGAAATATAAAGCCTAACCTTATGGTTAGCTAAAACATAAATCTATAAGGCCAAAAGCCTCTCCTAGGTCAAAAGATGCGCCAAGATACCCATGCCAGTCGACTTCCAGCTCAAGGCATCCGCAACCACATTAGCCTTGCCCAAATGATAGAGGATAGTCAAGTCATAATCCTTAAGCAACTCAAGCCAACGACGCTGCCTCATATGAAGATCTCGCTGGGTAAAGAAGTACTGAAGGCTACGATGATCTAAGAAGATCTCACAATAGTCCCCATACAAGTAGTGCCTCCTCAACTTTAAAGCAAACACAAATACGCACAACTCCAAATCATGGGTAGGATAATTCTTATAGTGAGACTTCAACTGATGAGATGCATAAGCAATTACCTTGCCCTTCCACATCAACACAATACCTAATCCAACACCTGAAGCATCACAAAATATGGTTAAACCCATGCAATCCTTGGGCAAAGTCAAGATAGAAGCTGAAGTCAACAAATCCTTGAGCTTTTGAAAGCTTGCTTTACAAGCATCGGACCACTAAAAGGAATTCTTCTTCTGGGTCAACTTGGTCAACAGAGCTGCAATGGATTAAAAAACCTCAACAAAGCCGACAATAGCCCACCAAGCTAATAAAACTCTAAATCTTGGTGGGAAAAGTAGGTCTAGCCCAATCACGAACCACTGCAACCTTAGCTGGATCAACTATAATACCTTCCTTAGTCACCACATGACCCAAGAAAAAAACAGACTCCAACCAAAACTCATACTTAGAGAACTTAGCATACAAATTCTTATCGCTCAATCTCTAAAGCACAATCCACAAATGCTCCTCCTACTCAGCCTCACTCTTGGAATACACCAAGATATCATCTATAAATACGATAATAAAAGAGTTGAGATACTGTCGAAATACCCGATTCATTAACTCCATGAATGTGGTAGGGGAGTTGGTCAACCCAAATGACATGACCAAGAACTCATAATGACCATATCGAGTTTGAAATGTTGTTTTTGAAATATCCAAATATCTAATCCTTAACTGGTAATAATCGGACCGCAAATCAATCTTCGAAAACACTTCAGCACCCTGAAGTTGATCAAACAAATCATCTATGTGAGGAAGAGGTTACTTATTCTTAACCATCACCTTATTCAACTGTTGATAATCAATACACATCCACATAGACCCATTCTTTTTCTTTACAAACAAGACAGGCACATTCCAAGATAAAATACTAGGTCGAATAAATCCCTTGTCTAGCAGCTCTTGCAACTGATCCTTCAGTTCATTCAACTCTGCTGGGCCATCCTATAAGGAGGAATAGAAATGGGCTTGGTACTCGACTCAACATCAATAATAAAATCAATATCTCGATCCGAAGACATACTAGGCAAATCTGTAGGGAACACATCCATAAAGTTACGGACAACAAGGATAGAATCCAAGGAAGAGGTGAAACAACACTTGTGTCATGAATATAATCCAAGTAAGATAAACATCCCCTCTCAACCAATTAACGAACCTGAACATAAGATATGACCCTCTTGGGAGCCGAATGAAGTGTACCCTTCCAAGCTATCCTTGGCACACCTAACGAAGCTAAAGTCATAGTCTTGGCAAAATAATCTAAGACAACATAATAAGGAGCCAACTAATCTATGTATAAAATAATATCAAAATTGACCATATCTAATACAAGCAAATCTACTAAAATCTCATTCCCGCAAAAGTCACAACACAAGATCGGTACGCCCGATCCACCACTAAAGAATCACCTACCGGGGTAGATACACGAATAGGCATGGCAAGAGGCTCACTAACAGAATAAAAACCAGAAGCAAAATACACAAAATATATAGAAGAAAGTCAATTTGAGATCAAATAATATAGATACAGGTCTGAAATAAATGGGGATAATACCTGTAATCACAATATCAAAAGCCTCTGCCTCAGATCTGGCTGGTATAGCATAACAATGTCCACAACTACCAACTGGCTGAGTAGCCCCACGGCCACCAATACGGGCTGTACCATCCCTACCTCTTTCACCTTTGGTAGAACCCTTACCTCTCACAACTGAAATAGGAGTAGCTCTAACCATATGGAGAGAACAGTCCTTGGCCACATGAACAATCTCATCAAACACATAGCAACCTCTATGACCCGTCTCAATAAGAAAAAATAAAACTAAGCTCGAACAGCCACCCTGAACTGCTGAACAAAAATATCCACTAGCCGAACTCTATAAAATCACCTGCACTGGCCTACCATGGTATCCACGAGAACTTCTAAAATCTCTACTTCAATTGGTCTGACTCCTGAACTCACCTAAACGTCACGCCTTCTTGACGCCTCTCTGAGATTCACTAAGAATACCTTCTGTCATCTTAGCATGATCCATAATACTCAAAAAAAAAATCCCAAAACACAATCATCTGAGATGTAGCCAATTGAAGAGAGACATCCAAACCCTTTTCAAACTTCGTATCTACTCAAACTAGGTGGAAATACTATCATAAGAATGTCTGGACAAGGCATAAAAGTTTGCCTCATACTCAACAACTATCATGTAGCCTTAATCCAAATGATCAAACTCGTCCCACATATAGTCTTCTCAAACTGAAAGGCACAAATCTCTTTAGAAAAGCCTTGACAAACTGATTCCAAGTGATCTCAGGAAAATCGTGGGGTCTATAATTGATAAGAGACCTTCACTGATCTCTCTTCGTATCTTGTAACTGATATGTAGTGTAAGCCTTCCTATTCACATAGAAAGAGTGAAACACAACTTAGAACACAAGATATGAAAGAATTCACATGATAAAGAATAAAATAAGGAAGGTTTCCTAAAGATATCCTATAGCCTCTTAAAGATAGTTACGGACGTCCATATATTGATCCGCGAGACTCTATTAGACATCCCTTTCTTACACCATTGAGACCAATGAAACCTAGCTGTTTTGATACCAACTTGTCACGACTCAAAAATGAGGGTCATGATGGAAAATTATCATGACGTACCTTGACAAGTAAGTCTATCACCAAAACTGATACAAAAAAAAAAAAAGAGAAAAATATCTCAAGGTAAGGCTTCTAAAATTAAGCCAAACCATAATAGTAATCATAACAATACAAAAATAACTTATCCAAAATACCAATCATGCCCAAAACTAGGTGTCAATAGTGTAAGAACTACTAATACAATCCAAGAGTCAAATACATCTAAACAATAATAAAAAAGAAACAGTAACTGCCTCCGAATAGTAATAAAGGTATAACTACTATAAAAAGATAGAGGTGAACTTTGAACACATAAATGTCCAACCGCTACCTTGAAAACTCCAATAATCGCTCGAGTCTATCAAACTGAGGCGTACTCAAGCTAGGACCTGCATCGAAAGGACGCAGTAGGCATGAGTACGGTCCACTTGTACTCAGTAGATATCATAGGCTGACCAATCAAAACAGTAAATAAAGCATACAAAATATACACTAAGGGTACGTCACCTGCAATAAAAAAATATCCCATAATAGTAGCCCACACCGCTTGTACTAACTGTTCTAATATATCTCACATATATTGCAACATCACACCAAGATAGAACAAAAGTACGTTCACATATAAAATGAATAAGGGGAACATGCATATACAAGATCATCAAATACAAGTAAAAGAAGATACGAGAAATACATAGATGACAAGTCAATATGCCAATACAACACAATATAACACAATAAAGTAAGTGCAATGTATATGATGATGATGATAATGATGATGCACGAGGTCATCGCACAACCTCAGACATCATCGCACAATCCCCGTATACACCTACGGAGGCAAACCTCCCAACGTAGGACCCATGGGGTTTCGTCAACCCATATACAATCCACATATCTCATATTTTTTTCTGGTACATCCCTTGGAAAGAACTTTATAAGGTGTTACAATATCTTTTAAAAATGTGTTGCTAGTGTTTCTCAGATGTTTCCACGGTGGTACCAATGTTTCATGAATGAGTATGATATGAAGATGTAATGCTCACAACCAATCACAATGAGTATTTCCACAACCAACCACAATGATACATTTTCACAACCACATGAGCCAATATTCACTCATTATTTTTGTTTCATCCATTAATTTGCACACGTCTCATATGTCAATAAGGTATGAATATAATCACAATACACCAATGGTACCACATTAAGCATTTTAAAAACACAATACAATTCTTCATATACATTCAAGGCTATTATATCACATAGGACCCCACACGGTCACACATATCACATAATAACTCAATTTCGATAATTACATCATATATAGACCCCCACACGGTCACAACACATAAATAACTATTTTTCATGATTAGTTTTCATCCTTAACATGTATTTTGTATCGTCATTTACTACCATCCCAGTCTGAAAAAATTAAGCCATAACCTATCTCAAAAGCCGAATTCGGTCCGCTGTACTTAAACTAGTGATCTTACTTTTCATGAACAATCTTTGAATCCACTAAAAACATCAAATATGAAATCGACGCATCAAAACAAAATCAACTACATCTATATTGATTATTTTTGGTTCGGGGTCAAAACGGATCCCCAAAATTAGTTTTCAAAAAAGAAGGGCAAAATCAAAACTTTACTTCAAAAACATGTTTACCATATATTTAGAAACCTACACGTGAAAAACCAAGTTAAATCGACTCAAAAATGGGATTTGAATCGAAGAAAAACCATTTTTGAGCTTTACCGGATAAAATCTTGAAAATTAGGGTTAAAATCAAGAATCGGAGTTGTTTTGAAGGTTAAAATGCTGAAAAACTTTTAATTATAAGATAAAAATATTATTCAACTGAAAAAAGTGAAATTTAGGTTTAAAATCATGCCCTAAGATTTTTAAAATTTTGAGAAATTAATCAAGAAATTATTAAGAAAAGGAGTGAAGTAATAAAATTAAGAAATAGGTGTTAATCTAACTTCCCATGCTCCCACAAACTTTACTTTTAAGCTCCCACACTATTTTAGGGTTTAACTCCCAAGAATCAAGATGAAAATGAGCAAAGTGGACCAAAATGAGTGAAAATATGCTATTTATTGTAGATTTTCTGCAATAGCAGTGTTTTTTATTGGTTATTGGACTTCGACGGGGTGCTCAGGATTAGTTCGGAGTCCGATACATGTAAACAAACTATGCAACCATACTAAATTTGACGTTCCAAACATGATGACGATAGTAGATTTTCAAAAAAACACCATTTTCACAAAGTGGACCTCCGAAATTCGAAAATACAATTTTCCAAACCGAGGGTCGAAATGAGATTTAAAAGCCATAAAATCATACCAAACATGCTAGCATCCTAAAATTGATATTTTGGAACTGTTGCCAAAGTCGTATTTTCCATCCGAGGTCGTTTTGATCAAATGTGGATTTCACGCCCATATTTTTAATTTTCCAACTTTCCGACCAGTAGGTCAAAATGAGCTCGGGTGTACCGGGACCCTAACCAAAGGTCTACCCTATCTTACATTGATATTTTAGAGCTGTTGGTGCAGTCCGTTCATCCATCCGTCGCACGGATCAAAAGATATCCACATAGGTCCAAAATAAGGCTCTCGAAACCATTAAAAACCACAATATTGCATAACTGATACTAAAATGCATCAAAAATTATGTCAATCACTCTCACACCTCAAAAATATCATAATGTAACTACGAAAAGGGATAAAATAGTCAAATCACATAAAATCACAAATTTCACATATTTCATCAAATTTTTAGGTCGTTACACTTTGCTTTTAACTTTTGTCCACATAAATATAAAGATATAACATATATAAAACATCTCAAGTAAAAGGTTTAAAAGGAGTGAAGTGCACAAATATCTATTTTGGGGTTACCATTTAACTAGTAATATTTTTTTTTGCAAGTTTGTCTGCTTTGGATAAAAGATCAGACAATCACTTCTGAAGCTTAGTAACTTCAGACATTTGCGCTTGAGAAAATGGTCTTGTGAAGGCTAAATATCAGATGTTTTAGATTCATATTTAGTAGCTTGCAAATGTGAAAGTTCAAACATTTCTTGATTGAGGTGTATGTAAGTAAAGACTGATTAAACTACCAATCATGTACGTCTGAATCTTTTCATGCATGTTTGGAAAACAATTGAAATTTCAGACATGTGTGTTTGAACAAAACTGATAATTTTGTCCTTCGAAATTTAACAATTCAATGCATGGTTCAATACTCAAAAATACTCTAAATAAGAAAGAAATTAAAATATAAGTTTCATATATTATAAAGAACAAAATATAATCATTAATTTATCAAAAACACAACAAATCTAATAAACTTATTTAACACTTTTTTATTTTTTCAATTTTGCAAAGTCAACCTCGAGCCACTAAGTGAAAAATGATAATTTAATTTAAAAATAAATTTACCCATAAGATAAGAAACTCAATATGAAGTTTCATCGAAAACAGAGTTCAAATCGACTTTCAAATCATCAAAAATATGATTTCTGAGTTTTAGACTCAAATTCTCAATTTTCATGTTCGTATGCAATTTAAATGGATGAAATAATTTATAAATCAGTAAATTGATGCCAAAATTAGTTTATCAATAACATATGAACCTTAAGCTATAACAATAAAAAAAATTACAAATCGATTTTCAAACCAAATAATTTTAATTTCTTATCTTTGAGTTTTCAAATCTCAACTTTTGAAAATCAATGTGTAAAAACCCAATGGATATTCTTAAAAACTGAAAAAATCAATGGAAGAGAAACACGAACCCAACGTGTATATGAGAAAAGCAAAATGAGAATCGCCTTAATTGGAATTTTCTAACTTCCAAAATGTGAAAATACTAAATTCTCAAAACTTGCTTATATTAAATCACTGACACTTTTCGTGGCGACTTTACGATTGCAATAAAAGGACTCTATTGCACCAACCCCTTCACTAAAATGTCAATTTTTCTTGCAAACTCGAAATTCAATGATTTTTTTTTGCATTAGTTTTAAAATTATGATACATATCTGATGTTCTATAAGAGCACCATTTGGTGCTCATTCACTTCAGTTGTACTATTAAAACTCAAGGACATAGAACTTCAACTTCAAACAAGTATTTAAAACTAATTTGAGATTTTCCAAATACAAATTAATACTAAAAATTTATCATACCGCATGTTTCAAACTTGTGGGATCATCAGATCACCCCGTTCGAGGTCATCTTAATCGAATATTGACAGTTATCAACTCTAAGCTTTAAGAAAATAAAATTTTCATTCATATGTCGAAAATGCTTTCAAATTCTCCAAGATTCATGTCAAACCTCTAACTAGGTTATAAGTCACTTTGCGGATCTAGTGAAATCATCAAAACTGAAAATTGAACTTGTTAACCCCAAATGTTGACTTTGGTCAAACTTTCATCTTCAAAACTGTCAAAACTAAAATTCTTCCTCTTCACTCATTGAATCAACTAATAAATTGTACCACTCATTTAAGTAAGTCATAAACAATAAAATAACGTTATACAAAGGTATGAAATTAGATAAATGAATTTAAAATACAAAATAACCATATGGATAATTATAGTCTCAGTCATATGTGTCTGAATTCTTAGGAACAAAAAATAAATTTTTTAACTAAAATTTATCTCATACTAGGTATTCGTGCAAAAAAATATAAAATGAGTATTAGCTAACTGGAAAAATTGACACTCTGTGAACTTTTTACGTTTGGAGGGCTTTAGCATTATTTAGTTTTCTTGAGGACAAACAACAATTTAAGTTTGAGAGAGTTGATAATCTATAAAACAAGGTACAAAATAGAAAAGAAAGTTCAATATTATTAATGCAAATCGTGTATTTCAACTATTGCACCATGCCTCATTATATAGGTTGTGATTTGTGTATAATTGTAGAGTTTTAATAGAATTATATTATTTGAGTTAAATCCTTGTACAATTGCATAACCTAAATGTAATACACTCCTACTTCTTATCATATGCACAAGGTCATATAGTCTCCTAAGTGCAATACGAGTCTGCATTCTCTGGAAGAGTCCTAACTCTAGTCTCCAACACTTCCTCTCAATCTAGTGTAAGGAATATCATCCACTCCTATCTTTCTTTGAAATCTTATTTTTTTTCGTTAGTGCCTGTGTGTGTATGTCAGTAAGATAGTTTAATAATCGAACAAAGTGTATGATGAACTGCCTCTAGATATTTTTTTCTAATAAAATAATAGTCCATCTCCACATGTTTGGTTCTGGCATTTAGCACTAAATTTATTGTGATGTACAATGCATTGAGGTTGTTACAAAACAATATTATAGTTATTGTTAGAGTGACAACAATATCTATGAATATGTAGGTGATCCATGGGATTTCAGCTGTAGTAGAAGCCAACGCTTTTTATTCAGCGTCGATGCTTGACCTGACAATTGTATGTTGTTTTTTAAAGGTCCATGAAATGAAATTAGAACCTAGGTATATTGTATTCCTATAGTTGATCTAATTGTTGTGTTACAACTACCCCAATCCACATCAGAGTATCCATACAGCCCCACAGGTGATTTTCCAATCAACCTAAGTCTAATTTGTATTGTCTCTCTCACATACCTGAGGATTCTTTTCAGCGCCTACAAGTGTTTAATGTTTGAGGATTGAATGAACTGACTTATAAGGTTAACTACATGAGCTATATCAATCCTGGTCAATGTGAGGTACTGAAGACTGCCTACAATACTTCTTTATTCTGAAGCATCCACAGGGCTGCCTTAAGCTTCTTGTAATTTATGCTTTTGTGCCAGTGGTTTGGCAATTTCTCTAACCATGGACATATCAATTTTTCTTAGAATGTCATTGTCATGTTTGATTTGATTTAGATGAATGCCTTTATCAAAGTACACAATCTCAATTCCAAAAAAGAAATGAAGAGGATCAAAATCTTTCATTGCAAATTCTTTTCTAAGTGCTGTAAATATATCCTGAATATGAGTAAGTGAGCTACCTATAATCACACTGTTATCTATATCTAGAGTAGAAGAAGAATAGTACCTCTCTTGGAGTGTAAGACAAATAGACATGGATCTACTTTATTGCATTTGAAGCTAATCTGTAGTAAAAATGAGTTGCACCCATCAAACTAAGCTTTAGGAGCTTATTTAAGACTATATAGTGCTTTCTTTAAAGAGCTGATATGTCTTGGGAATTGAGGATCAACAAAGCCTGGTGATTGTGCCGTGTAAACCTCTACCTCTAGATGTCCATGCAATATGCATTTTTGACATTAAGTTGTCTAATAGGCTAGTGTATGCTAACAAATACTAATAGTACCACCATTATTATTGTTGCTTTCACAATAGGGTTAAATGTTTCTTAAAGATAAACTCTTTCAAGATAATAAAAGTCTTTGGCAACCAACATAACTTATATTTATCTATTGAGACATCTGACTTTAACTTGATTTTGAACACTTATCTTGATCTAACCATATTCATTTCTACTTTTCTAAATACTAGTATTTATGTTTGATCTCAACGCAAAGCATCAACATCATTTTTCATGACTTCATACCAATGTGGTTCCTAAGTGCTTGATCCACAATTTTAGGCTCATTAGATACCACTTTTTCAGTTGCTATTAGATTGTGTGAGAGGCATTCTTTGTCTTTAATTTAGTCATCATTTAATGCCTTGATGTGTTGTCAGAAACTTCTAGTTCTACACTCTTATTAATGGTGATAGAGGGTTCCGAATTTTAAGTGGACTTCATTTTAATCGTCCACCCTAAAAGATCAACTCTAAATGTGTACCTTGCAGATTGTAAACTAAAGTTTGATCAGGTTTCTATGTTTCATCACCTGTAGGGGTGTCAAAATCAACAAAGTTATCACCTTCACCATCTGAGCTAGTTTCTAGTGAATCTTGGCCATTGTTTTTTGATAGTGCATCATCAATAAACTCATTATTATTAGGAATAGTTTGAGAGGTTTCTGATGTAGTATTGGTGTCCAACATTTCCTCTAAAGTGACCACTCATTGCTTGAGGCACATCCTGCATATTGAAAAACTAAAAAATGGTAGTTACGAGACAAAAAGTATCTGGAGTAAATTATTCTAGCTGAACATAGGGAAGTATGTTCTCATAAAAGACCACATGTCTAATATAAAGCCCTCTTAGTCGATGGTTTATAACATTGTAGCTTTTGTGTAGACTGTTGTATCTAATAAACATACAGGGGTAAGTTTTAGATTCAAACTTTCTCTGACCCTTAAGATGTGGATAACACATATATCCAAACACTTTCATGCTATTACAATCAGGAGATTATCCATGAAGTTTAACAAAAGGTGATTCCCCATGAATTTTAACAAAAGGTATCTCATTCTTCAGGACTGATGATGGTAGTCTGTTTATAAAAAAATTATAGTGAGAAAAAATTTCGCCCATATAAACATAGACAATTTTGCATGAAAGAGTAGAGTTAGACCTGTTTCTACTATATGCCTATGTTTTCTCTCAGAATACCATCTTGTTTAGGTGTATTGGGATATAACACTTGTCAAATAGTTTTGCAATTTTAAAAATATTTAATGAATTCATCACCAATAAGCTCACCACCTCCGTCACATTGAATGATCTTAATTGGCTTTGAAAATTAATTTTAAACCACTTTTTGAAAATTAAGGAAAGTCACATAAAATTTAGAATTCTTTCTTATTGGATACAACCAAGTATATCTTGTGTTATCATCCATAAATATAGCATAGTACTTCATATGTTGAGATGATTCAACAGTGGCTGGACCTTAAAGATCACAATAAATCTTGAGTAATGGTTCCTTTTCAATTTTATCTCTCAATGCAAAAGAAAGCTTATAACTTTTTTTCAACTGACAACTAATTCAAATAATAGGCACTTTATTCCAACTCTTAATATCTATAATCTTATTTCTACTAAAAAATTATAAGGACTTCAAACTAGGATGATCTAATCTAGCATGTCAAATGCAATTTGTCTTCCTCCAGTTTGGGGTGCTGTCAAGGCATAGATGTTATCTTTCAATGTATACAATCCTTCTTTCCTAGTTCCCTTGGATATTTGTATCCCTGAATTTTTGTATTTAACAATAAAATTAGATCCATCAAACTCAATAGTACAACAATTGTCTTTTGCAAGCTTGCTAACAAACAATAAGTTCTTCTTTATCTTAGGAACTACTAGTGTCTCTTTAATTTTCAAACCTGACTTTGTTTTATTTCCATTGTGTGTAATGTTTAAAAATGATCCATCTCCAAAAGTAATCTTATTAGTTCCTTTGTAAGTTTTAAGATCAGACAGATTACCTGTGTTATTGGTCAAGTGATCGGTTTCTCCAGAGTCTTCATATATTATATTATCCTCAGTTATTGTGCTTTGAAATTTGACTTCTACTAAGGCTTGAGGAAATTTTTCTACAGCGTAATATGAGTAGTCCTACCTCTAGAATCATGTTAGTGTAGTGTAGTTATTCCTAGAACAGATTTGACAAAAATTAGAGGATGAATATTTATTCTTAGTTTGGTTTGAAGCCTGCATATTCTGACTATTTTGATTGTCGTTTCCTTGTATAGTAGTCCTAAAACCTCTTTCCTTGTGTAGTTTTTATTACCTCTATTCCAATTTTAGTTGTTTCTTCTTCCGCCCCTGCTCCGTTGTGTAAAGAAATTCATATTATGATTTTCCTATGGCATTTCTTTATCATTTTCACTCATGTAAAAGCCTCATAGTGCATTGACAAACTGACTGAGTATGGGATATGGTGCCATTCCAAGCATAACAGTTTTGAAGGTCTTATATTTAATGCCTAAACCTCTAGCAAAGTTGATAACTTTGCTATCCTCATCGACAGGTTTGTGAATGGTTGCAAAACCATAACATGCACCTTTGAATTCTTTAAGATATTAATCAAGTTTCTTGGATCCTAACTTAATGTTTTGAAATTATTGCTTTAGCTGAAATTCCTTGTCCTTAGTTTTTTTGAGATATGTTTCTTCCAAGCATTTCCACATCTCTTTGGTCGTATAATATACCATAATGAGATACATCCTCTCCTTAGTCATGCTACTTGAGATCCATGTTCTCAACAACACACCCTTCTCTTCCTAAGCACTACCCAAATCTATAACATCTATTCGTTCAATAACTTTGTCCTTCCCATCTATGGCAATTGAAGACTAACAGTTGGTTTTCCTCTTTTGATCAAATCTGTTACTTTCAGAACTTGCATGATTTGTGTTCTCCACATCAGTTAATTGGTAGGATTAAGCTTGATTGGACAGGAAACAATAAGGTGATGTAGCGATGAAGTTGATAGTGACATAGAGGTCGTGTGAGGCCATTCTAGTGAGATTTTGAGTGGGATTATTCGTGGAGTTTCTTGATTGTCTTAAGTTGTAACGACCCTTCTGATTGTTCGTGAAATCTTTTCATCTTCATTATTTTAGCTCTCTCCATAGTTTACGTACATGAATTTATGACTCACAGTATGAGTAATATCAATTTTTGAAGTGTACGAAGGTGATTGAGTCGTTAGTTGGGTTATTATGAGCTAAAGAAAGTTAAATTCGAACGCGGTCAATTTTCAATCAAGATGATCCCAGAGTAGTATTTTAGTAATTTCAATAGATTCAGAATGCACTTTTTAGTCAATTTACATATTTAATTTATTTATATAGGATTTAAAATAAATTTTGATAATTTATTTGAAGTTTTGAGTATTTAAAATAATTAATTTAAAGATGGTTAGTAAAACTATTATTTTATTAAAATTAGTAGTGGATCATATCCACTATTTCCTTATTTTCTTTTCTGTCACATATGAGATTAGGGTAATAGATTATCAGACAAGGTATTATATGTTCAATTTATTAGAATATAGAGAAAAGAAAAGGAAAAGGAAGTACTGTTGTTGCATAACTCGAATTTCAGGTTCGTATATTTAATGTGTACGTAGGAATATAATATGTATAATTTTGGTGGAAGAAAAATTGGATTAAGGGAAAAGTATGCAGTGGCGCATGCCACTGTTTCTTGATTTCACGCTTTCCAATGAAGTTAACTTTTGTTAATTTTTTATGAATATAAAAAGTAGCACAACCACTGTTGGCTGTTTTCTATTTTTTTTTCAGGAATACTAAAGTGGCACTATTGCAGAGAGTTAGTGTTAATTATATATTATAGAATATCTGTGTTTACATCTAATTTTGACCTCTAAAATTACTTCTAGACGGCTATTTTTATCAAAATTATTTAATTTTAATTATTAATATTTTTTACATATTATTCTTACATTGAATACATACAGACGTATCACATTCATAATTTAGAAAAATACATAAATTATTTTATTATCTTTTAGTATCATTTTTATAATTTTTAAATTTATATACAATATTTTATGTAATTTTATTAATATTTATTAAATTATTTTTCACATAATTGTGCACACTCGCATTTTTCAAATACATTATCTAATGTTGTATTATTATTATTATTATTATTATTATTATTTATCCCTACTAGAATTTAAATAACAACCTAATTTAAAATTACTTTGCCTAAATTTATTTATCTTTTAACCCAATTTCATTCAATTCATTACAGTTTTAGCTAATTTAAAATTCAATTTTAAATTATTTTTAAATTTTGGCTCAAACTTTAAATCTCAGCTGTCAATCAAAACAGATCCAACGACTGAGATCAAAGATCCACTTCCTTTCTTTTAAATACTACAACCTAAACCCCAATTTCATTCAAAACAACAACAACCGCACCACCCCCACTTTCTCTCTCTATCTCTCCTCTTTCTCTCTGGAACCCTCCAACCGCCGCCCCTCCCCTCTCGTCCTCCTTTTCTGGTGAAATCATTAAGTCCGGTGACCTCTTTCACGCCATGCAACACCAAAAATCCATCGAAGCCCGAGCCGACGCCTCCTCTGGTAAGCTAACGCCGCCAGCCGCTAGACGACAGAAAGCCATCACTGCCTCATCCGCCCAGATCTACCATACCATCAGCAACCAGCCATGGATGCCTCCCACTCCGCTCTTCCATCCCCAGCGAAGACAGCCATAGACACCGCTCCAACTTTACCTCTCCAGATCTGCCACGATCCACTGACGAACAGCGCCACTGCGGCCTCCTATCCGTCGCCCTCCCTTCTCCATCATCAGCCAAAGAAGACCTCCTCCAGCAATCGTGAACCAGCGATGCTACCCCCAGATCTAACTACCATACGACTTGATTCCTCAATTGTATGTTTGTTTTCGTTGATTTGATTTGCATGTTCTTTTCGTCACCCAAATTGCCTAAATTAACCTCTTAGATCTAAGGTTTATGATATCTAACTTTGAATGTTGATTTAATCTGTTTAATTACGTGTTTACCATTGGACTATTATGTGCGAAAATCCTCAATTTTTGACACTCAATATGATTACTGACTTCTACTTGTTATTGAAAGGTGTTATACTTGGATTATGTTTGAATTAGTGTTTATGATAAAATATTTATTGTGTTTATTCCTAACTGACAATTGATTCATTGTTTTTGTGGAATTGATTGAGTCTGGTTACCGTAACAAGTTGCCTTATATTTTGTTAATTAATTTGAACATATATGGTAAATAATACGTGTTTCTGTTATTATTTATTCTCTTTTAAATTAATACTCCTCCGTTTTGAATTAGTTGACCCTCTTTCTAAAAAAAATTGTTTCAATTTACTTGTCCAACTTCTCAAATCAAGATTATTTTACACAAATTCTTTCCATTTTACCCTTAATAGGTATTAAATATAGTTACACTTTTTAAATTTTTTTAAAAATAACTTATATTTTCAATACAAATTTTATGAAACTTGACTTTTTTTTTTCTTTTCAAGGAGTACTATTAGTATTCCTATAAGATTTTCATTCCATGCATGCATATGCTACAATTTTCTATGTTTAATTAATTATTGAGTCTTACAATGTTAAAAAGGGTAAAAAGGTAAAATACACTCCTACTCCTAATCATTGAATTTCTTAATTAATGGGTGTGCTAAGGTTGAAAGGGCATCTAATTCGAAACGGAACGGAGGGAGTATCTTTTTTTACTCATCTATTTATGGTAAGTTGACTTTTTATTGATTCCGTTTAAGGAATATTTTATTTTATTCCCATCTATATGTTATTTTGTACAATACTTGTTTATTTTATGGAAATCCCAGTAGTATTTTGCACAGATTCTTACCTTTGTTTTGGTAATTACGACATGATATCAACAATCAATTGATTTACTCAATTTATTTAAGAAAGACAACTCCGTAATTGATTGGCAGATAAATATCCTTCCTTTAATCATCCGTATTCCCCTACTATATAAACATCCTTTCTTTTCAAATGAAGGGACAGTTCTTGGAAAAACAAAACACTCTCTGTTAGAAAATCACTAGCTATTTTGATTACATATTCTTCAGAGTTCTTTGATTTTCTTGGAGGCTTACTGGAATCACCGCATATTATTCTTACAAGTGCTTGTCTTTGTTATTCTTTTTATTTTTGTTATTGTTGTTTATCGGTGAGTATCTAACACGATGTAATTTAATTACTTATCTGTTCATTGAATGCTATAATGTGTTTGAAAACATGTTCATAGGGACTTCTCCGTGTGTTTGAAAACATGTTCATAGGGACTTCTCCGTATTATGTTTGTCATGTCACTTTGTGTATAGAAGCATGCCATAGTATCTTGTTTGTCTCTGCCTTTGCCATGTTGTTGCTCTATAGGTTGGGAGTTTTGGAAGAGTTGCAGGGATGTTTAAACTAACTATGTATCCCTTATAGCCAGTTGTTTTCCTTCTTATATTTTCTGATTATTTGGTTTGTAATATTGTTGTTACAAACATTACTATTGTTGTTATAATAATTTTGGGGACTGCTCAGGGACGGGAAATTACGTGCTCTATAAATAGTATAGGTAGGCACGACTTAGGCCTTTACATGTATTACGTGCTACATGAATCATCTAGGCATACAATTAGGGTTTATTAACATATGCGACGCTTGATCTAACGAATGTGATTTAATTCCGACGTATTAACACGTCTTTAGCCTATTGAACATTAGACGAAAATGATTTAATATATGTCTAGCATGTTAACACGAATTTAAGCATATTAACTTAACATTAAGTATGTATTTTAGCATGTTGAACATATTAATTAGACGTGAAGCATATCAATGTATTTTTGCATATTAGGTTTAAAGCATGTTAATGCATCTTTTGTGTATTAGCATAATAATTTATTTTTTTTAAGTATGTTAACGTATTTTCATTGTGTTAAAGCATGTTAAATTAAGTCCAAATAGATTAATATATTTTTCAGCATGCTAAACAGTATAGTTAACACATTTCTGCATCTTAATACATATCAACATACCAAAATAGTAGTGTTAATGTATTATAGCATGTTAATATCATAACTTTAGCATGATAATAACTTGTAGCATGATAACATTAAAGGGCAATATGTTAAAATCTCTGTACAGACATATTTTCTAGCATGATTTAACATATTAAACATTAGGTTTAAGTCAGTTTTAGCTTGTTTAAAACTACATTCAACATGTTAACATAAAGTATCACATATTATTCTTACAAGTGCTTGTCTTTGTTATTCCTAGTACGCCTTTAGACTTGACATCCAGCCTAGGGGCAGGTAGTCATTCGGAAGTAATGATCTCCAAATGACATTAAAGGTAAGACGTATGACTTGTCTAAGAGTTTGGTTAGTGGGCTGGATGATGATTAAGCAAGTTGGGGTTCTGATCCGAATGAGATAAAAAACATTTCTTTGTTAGATTTGATGAATTTTTTTATTTACTTTACTTGCTTATTTATTTGGGGTAGCTAGTTTATTATATAAGCAGTCTCCTTTTGTTGTAAATTATGACACTTTTTTCTCCTCGTTTGTCGTATTATATGTTTTATCGATTTTATCACTTAGGTAATAACAATTAGAAATAACAAAATAACATGTGTTTAAGTTAATAAAACATGAGACCTTTATTTGATCATGTAGAATCCCCATGTAAAATATGAATTCAGTTGGAAATCACCTTTGTGGACCTCAAAAGGTGCCTAACACCTTCCTTTCGCGGTAATTTTAACCCTTACCCAAACTATGGTAAACTAAGGCTAAACAACAAAATAGATTCGTAGTAGCCTAGACCGGTGCCCTAACTCACCTTAGTTAGATGGCGACTTCACATTCTACCTTAAAACAATCTCAAAAAGAGTGATCACGTCGAATCCTGCTTTTCGCGAGGAAAATGGGGCGCGACAGAATGACGACTCCACTCGGGATCTTAGGTTCTAACCATTATGAATTTGTGCTTTACGTGGAATTCTCTCCATTTTTTTTGATAATGTTTGACATCCTGATTTATTTTCTATATGTTCTTCTTTTATCGTTTACTTACATCATGATTTATTAGTCCTTTCTCCTTTTTCCTTTATGTGTTATTTCCGTTTCTCTATGTCTATTTCTTTTTCTTTTTCCCTTTTTATTGTTTATGCATTATCATGTTCATCTATATGTATACTGTTTAGCATGTTATATTTCACTATGTGCTACGTGTTATTGCTTTATATAACTGACATTTCGCTCATACTTTCCTTCACTTGGAACCTCTTTCATTTTTATTTTACAAACGATTGCGTGGTTGCTCGGACGTTCTTTCCTAAAACACCCTTCGAAAAATGCCTTGTGAATATGTCGATCAGCGGTGCGTCGATAGTCATAAGATTTCTCACTCTCGAGTTGTCCACTTGAGGGAACTATATCACAAACCCACTCTTGTCCTTTAGGTCTTGGCTACATATTTCTTTCACTAAGGAATATGCATCCCATTCAACGTAGGATGCCCTGGCATCCTTGACGCGTTTAATGTTAGTCTTATTCAAAGTCTAAAGAGATTTACGACCTCAAAGGGACTCATAATTATTTGCTATGTGTTGCATTTCTATGGATGTATTGACATCCTATCTATCTTGTTGTTTCCGTTCTTGCCATAGTCACTCCTTACATTTAGTGTTCCTCATTTTAGAGCTAGTTACTCTTAAAACCCTGGTCATGTCAAGACCCTACAATACACTCTTAAGGTCCATGCAAAACTTCCCTTCAAATTATCCCCTCATGCATCCGTTAGCATATTAATCATCTCTAGGCTCAATTTTTGCTTTAGTCTCATCCATTTTCTTTTAGTACAACTTATCATTTTCGGATATCCTCTTTCTATTTTTTCTAACGTTTACATGCTATTGTCCTACCACAATTCTTCGACATTAATATCATCAAATTCGTTTTGCACTCCAGCTTTCACAACCTCTAAGTCACACAGAGCTCTCATTACTTTTATTCATTCGGAATGAGCATAACTCATTATTTTCAAATGAGTAGGATATTTATTCTAGACTCTAGCACGTGCTCTTTGTTCCTAATTATAAATCCTTTCTTCTAAGGTTGACTAAAGTTGAACATCAGAAATGGCCAGTCAAGCGAGGCTTAGCAATCTTGCCAACAACGAAGCTGAGCACGAGAGTTTGGGGTTGTATCAACACAGAGCTATTTCTAACATCTGAAGGTTAGCAAGATAAATAGAGACAATTAAGGGGATAATGACTGATATTCGAGGCTCGATTGAGATGGCACTAGGTTTTCCAGAGCCGCTACCTGAATTAGATTTCAACCCACCCATCCACACCACGAAGTCTCTTATATTGACAACTTTATCTATACCTTATGGTGATGCACATATGTCCCCAAGTCAGTTTTCAATTGCATTGCTAAAAACACTTATTGAGTTGAAAAATACGAGTGAGGACAAGGAGACAGAAGGACAAGTTCCTAACTATGAGGCAAGATCATCTCAACAGCCCAAAATGAACAATTCATCCAAATCAAAGGAAAAAGACAAGGAGAGAATCAAGGGTTTGAACTTTCCATTCTATGATGGGTCGGGAAACCCTCATTCCTATTTGAAAGAGTACCTCAACAAGCTATCGATTATAGGACAAAGTGATAGCCTGAAGACGAAACTCTTTATTAGTTCACTTAAAGGTCCAGCATTGATGTGGTATGCCAAAAATGATACTAACAAATGGGTCTCTTGGAACAATTAGGCAAGCGACTTTATTAGACGATTCTACAATGAGCCTAAGAGGAAGCTCACAGTCGAGACTAATTTGGTTGTGTCATAGTTCAGAGACAAGGGAAAGATGATCATTGATGAGACATTCAAACCTCCAAAGCCGGAAAAAAGCATACCCCGAACTTAACTGATATGGTACCCAGCTCCAGGAATCATCCCAACATCCAATCATGTCTAATCCTATTATCCCCAGTCTTTCACAAAACATCCTTCTCAAACTGTTTGGTACCCACATCCATCCGCCACTTCAAAACCAAAATACATTCCAGTTTCTTTGTTCATAGGGACTTCTCCGTGTTGTGTTTGTCATGTCACTTTGTGTATAGAAGCATTCCATAGTATCTTGTTTGTCTTTGCCTTTGTAGTGTTGTTGCTCTACAGGTTGGGAGTTTTGAAGAGTCACTGGGATGTTTAAACTAACTATGTATCCCTTATAGCCAGTTGTTTTCCTTCTTATATTTTCTTATTATTTGGTTTGTAATATTGTTGTACAAATATTACTATTATTGTAATAATAATTTGGGACTGTTCGGGGGGCAAAAAATTACGTGCTCTATGAATAGTATAGGTAGGAACCACTTAGGCCTTTACATGTATTACGTGCTACGTGAATCATCTAGGCACACAATTAGGATTTATTCACATATGCGACGCTTTATATAATGAATGTGATTTAATTCCAGCGTATTAACACATCTTTAGCATGTTGAACATCAGGCGAAAATGATTTAATATATGTCTAGCATGTTAACACGAATTTAATCATATTAACTTGACATAAGTATGTATTTTACCATATTGAACATATTAATTTGACGTGACGCATGTCAATGTATTTTTGCATATTAGGTTTAAAACATGTTATGCATCTTTAGCATATTAGCCTATTAATTTATTTTTTTAAGCATGTTAACGTATTTTCATCGTGTTAAGCATATTAAATTAAGTCCAATGGGTTAATATATTTTTCAGCATGCTAAATAGTATAGGTAACACATTTCTGCATATTAATACATATTAGCATGCCAAAACAGTAGCATTAATGTATTACAACATGTTAATATCCTAATTTTAGCATGATAATAACTTGTAGCATGATAACATTAACGGGAAATATGTTAAAATCTCTGTACATTGGCATATTTTCCAGCGTGATTAACATGTTAAACATTAGGTTTAAGTCAGTTTTAGTATGTTTAAAACTACATTCAATATGTTATCATAAAGTGCCTGCACATTAGTATATTTCAGTATGTCAATAATAGTCAAATTTTTGCATTATTCAAATTACATTTCTGCATTATTAAGCTGCATTTCTGCATCATTGAAACTGTATTTCTGCATTATTAAAACTATATTTCTGCATTATTAAACTGCGTTTCTACATTATTAAACTGCGTTCCTTCTTTATTGAACTGCATTTCTGCATTATTATAGCTGTGTTTCTGCATTATTATTGCATTTCTGCATTACTAAAGCCGTGTTTCTACATATTAATGTTAATACCACCATAATAATTGGCATCATGTTAATTTCAGCCCGTTAATGACTTCAATATGTTAAACATAAAATTTCTACACGTTGATTCGTTCTCCCAAATTTAAATACATCCTTGTCATGTTAACACATTTTTAATATTTTGTTCTCATAAGTTTATAACACTTCATTCCTGAGCACAGTTTCATGACATATTTACCACACTTTAGACACATTCTTTTAACCACTTAACAACACTTTGTTACATTCCTGAATCACAGTTATATTTTTGTCACACTAATACTTGTTGAATACTTAGATATCATGCCTATAGGTCAATGACACAAAAAATAAATAATTATTTATCTTTCCATGTTAATCACATTATCAACGTTAATTAACCAAGAGGCTAACTTGGAACAATTATGTGCTACATGACGTCCTACTTTTTACGCGTTCCGATTCCTAGGCAACTTAGCTTTATTTTGTCTAGATCACAAAACAAAACAGAAAAGTCCAATGTCTCTTGGACGATAGGTGGGACGATAAGTATGTCTAAAAATGTTAGTTTTATTCTTGTCCTAGAACACCTTTAGAATTGACATCCAGCCTAGGTGGGGTAGGGCAGGTAGTCATTCGAAAGTGATGACCTCCAATCAACATTAAAGGTAAGATATATGACTTGTCTAAGGGTTCGGCTAGTGGGCCGGATGATGATTAAGCAAGCTGGAGTTCTGAACCGAATGAGACCAAAAATATTTCTTTGTTAGATTTGACGAATTCTTTTATTTACTTTACATGCTTATTTATTTGGAGTAGTTAGTTTATTATATAAGCAGTCCCCTTTTATTATAAATTATGGCACTTCTTTCTCCTCGTTTGTCTTATTATATGTTTTACTAATTTTATCACTTAGGTAATAACAATTAGAAATAACATAATAACATGTGTTTGTTTATTAATTACTTTATAACTTAGTCAACATTTAAGTTAATAAAACATGAGACCTTTATTTGATTATGTAGAATCCCCACGTAAAATATGAATTTGGTTAGGAACCTCCTTTGTGGACCTCGAAAGGTGCCTAACACCTTTCTTTCGAGGTAATTTGAGCTCTTACCTAAACTTTGATGAACTAAGACTAAACAAAAAAATAGGTCCGTTGTAGCCTAGACTGGTGCCCTAACTTACCTTAATTTGTTAGGTGGAGACTCTTCACACTCTACCTCAAAACAATCTCAAAAAGAGTGGTCACGTCGAATCCTGCTTTTCGCGAGAAAAATGGGGCACAATAATGTGAATAACCTATAGTACCACTAAGTTGTAATTATTTTGATACTTAGAGTTAGTTAACTTGTAATGAATAATCTTGGCTTTAATAGTGAGGAAAGTTTTACTTAATAATGACAAAAGGAAGAAAAGATCTTATGAATGAGAGTTTGTTGGCAGTGATGTTAATTAGGCCATTGGGCAACCACTATTTCAGTGGTTCTCTTTGATTTTTAAGTGAACCCTTATTCAATTAAAAATAATCATAATAGTAGGGTTTTCAATAGATGCATACTCTTATAGGGATTATATTTTTTAACAGATTTTGATTATTTGGAGACCTTATGGAAGGGCAAGACCTTAGCAAATTAGCTTGCGTTTGAATTCTTCGATTGAGGTAGTTACGGTTTATTTGGAGTTTAGACTCGACTTAATTATATGTATGCTACCAAATTAGATACTTGTCGATTGGTATTCGGATATGCTTGAAATTGTAGATGCGTGTATAAATGTTTATTAAAAATTTACTTGATGGAATTTTTTTATGACTTTAAGTGTACTTGTAAACTTGGTACATTGTGTTGTATGCTGTGAGGTTGTGTAAATTGATATTGATAATACTTATTTATGATGGATCGAGTACCATGGCAGTATGAATATGTATATGTTGGATCGAGTACCATGTCAGTATGGATATGTATATGTTGGATCGGGTACCATGTCGGTATAGATATGTATATATTGGACTGAGTACCACGCCGGTAAGGATATGTATGTGTTGGATTGGGTGCTACGCCGATACGAATATGTATATTTTAGATCGGGTACCACGACGGTACGAATATGTATATATTGGATTGAGTACCACGCTGGTACGGATGTATATATGTTGGATTGGGTATCACACCGGTATGATACATGAACATAGATTGTTCTCTGCAGGTAATGACTATTTGGGCTAAAATAAGTCCCATCACTTATGTGTTCATAATCGTGTTGATTCCTTGGATGTTATAGTATGGTTGATACTTTTGATGGTTATGTGGCTTGTTTGTGAGCACTGTTTGATATGTTATTGCTGTATTGTTGATTCAATGAGTATTTGTTATGTGATAAAGCCTATCTACTTATTATTAGATTTATGTTGTGTTCATGTTATTAAGTTGAGTTGTCCTATGATACCTACCAGTGCATAGTGGTTTGTACTGATACTACCCTATACTTTTCTTTTGTTGAGTGTAGAAAGTATTTCAGAGGCTCAGACACGACATCACCTCTAGATTTTAATAGCAGATCTTGATTTGAGGTTGAGCACTCTATCTCCAGGCTATCACGGGTCATCTCATTTGTTATTGTCCATCTTTCGGGTAATGAACATTCCTTATTTACTTTATTTTGGATATCTCTTTAGACATTATTTTTGTTAGTAGTTCTTGTATGATGAATTTCGGGTCTTGGGAATTTTAGTAAGTATTTTGTTTGACTTTCGCACTGATAATAATTACTCATGGATTGTTGTCATTATGCTAATTTTATGATAATGTCATCTTTGTATTGACTAAGTGATTGAGTAATAGTTTGATTTAGATGGTTCTCTCATAGAAAGATTAGTGTGAGTGCCACTATAGCCATTTAGGTTGTGACAAAGTTGGTATCAGAGTCAGGTTTGTCGATCTCGTCGTACAAGAACATGTCTAGTAAAGTCTTGCAGAATGATATGGTGACGTCTATACTTTTCTTCGAGAGGCTATAAGATAATAGAAAATTTCAAATTCTTCTTTTGTTGCAGATGGTAAGAACACAAAAGAATTGGGCAAAAGTGGAGGCTAGGCAAGAGGAGGATGTGGTGGAGGAAGGAGAGCAGTGCCCACCAGGGGCAAAGCTCAAGCTGTGCGGCTAGCTAGAGAGAGACTAGTATCTACTCCCCCACATGAGGATTTACCCGAGGTTATAGAGGATAAAGCTATGCCAGTAAAGGATGAACGGGTGCCGGTTCATGATGGGGTTGGACAAGCTTAGGGAGGTGCAACTCCATTGCAGATGTCTTTCGCTGTGACTCAATAGGTTCTGATTTTTCTGAGTGGTTTGGCAGGATCAGGGATTATGTCCACAACACCTGCAGTCCAGTATGGGATGCAACATGCTGCTACTGTAGACCCTTGTATGGAAGAAACGTTAGGAGAAGATATTTTTCCAAGACAGGTAGTGGGTCCGGTAATGATCGGAGATAAGCATGAGTTATTTTGTATGTTTATCAAAATGAAGCCCCCTATTTTTCATGAAACTGAGTCGGAGTATGCTTATGAGTTTATTATTAACTTTCATGAGAGGCTGCACAATATGGGGGTAGTTGAGAGGTATGGTGTAGAACTAGTTACTTTTCAGTTTCAGGGTGATGCTAAAGTGTGGTGGAGGGCCTATGTTGAGTGTAGGGATGCAGATTCCCCTCTCTTGACTTTGACATAAGTTTACTCAGTGTTTCTAGAAAAATACTTGCCTTGTACTTTGAGATATAGAAAAAGGGATGAGTTTTCTAATCTTAAGTAGGAGAACATGTCAGTTATGGCTTATGAGGCTAAATTTCATTCCTTGTCTTGGTATGCATCTTACTTACTGAAGACTGAGGAAGAGGGGATCCATCTTTTTGTGAAGGGGTCGAACAGAGGTCTCTAGATTTTTGCAATTTAGATAACATCTTCATGTAGGTCTTTCCAGGAGATAGTTGATTTTGTCAAGAAGGTGGAGGGCGTAAGGTATGAGGGTTATGCTAAGGCATAAAAAAAGAAGGTCTGTAGAAGAGACAGTTTTAGTGGTTCTTATTTTAGGGGTCAGAGTGCATAGGGATACCCTGCCCTGCCCATTCAATTAGCAATATTGGTGCCTATGGGGGGTCCGTCATGAGCTAGCCAGCCATTTCCATACTCTGGTAGTTACCTCTCTTTATCTTTATCAGCTCAGTAGCCTACCTTGGACCGTATATGTTACGAGTGTGGTGGAGTGGGTCATGTTAGAAGGTTTTGTTCTAATGCAACATAATTTGGTTAGTCTAGCCGCTAGAAGGCTCATAGAGCTCTCATTCCGGCAGGTAGGGAAGGTGGTGGTAATGGTAGAGGTCATTCACAGGGTGGTCGTAGTAGTCATCAGGCAGGTAGGGGTGGTAATCAACCCTATCGAGGTGGTTCTCAGCTTAGTAGGGGTATCGTACAGACTGGTGGTAGGGCCCATATCTATGCCTTTCCAGGCAGGCCCGCGGGAGGCATCAGACGCCATTATTATAGGTACTATTCTTGTTTGTGACAAAATGGCCACTGTATTATTTGATCCTGACTCTATTTTTTCATACGCGTCTACTAACTTTGCTATGGGATTGGACATGGTGGGTGATTTGCTGTAATTTGCAATTCATGTGTCTACTTCTGTTGGTGATTCCGTTATTTTTGATAAAGTTTATCGTTCTTGTTCTATTATGTTTATGGGGTATAAAACTTAGGCAGATTTAGTGATTCTAGATATGGTAGATTTTTGAATAATTTTGGGTATGAGTTGGTTGTCTCCACATCATGCTATATTAGATTGTCGTGCTAAGATAGTGACTGTGGCTATCCTGGGAATGGATAGACTTGAGTGGGAGGGTAATTATAGTCTTGCTCCAATAAAACTTATTTCCCTTCTTCGTGCAAAGAGGTTAATTAGGAGGGGTTGTTTGGATTTTGTAGCACATTTTTGGGATACTTTCGCAGAGGTCCCATCTATTGAGTCAGTTCCTATGGTGTGGTAGTTCCAAGAGGTTTTTCCTGCAGATTTTCCTGGTATAAAGCAGACTGGGACATTAATTTCTATATTCATCTAGAGCCAGGTGCTCATCCTATTTCCTTTCCTACCTATACGATGGCTTCAACTGAGTTGAGAGAGCTAAAGGCTCAGTTATAGGATTTGTTGAGTAAGAGTTTTATCCGTTCGAGTGCTTCTCCATGGGGTGCTCTTGTCTTGTTTGTAAAGAAGAAGGATGGTAGTTTTCATATGTGTATAGATTACAAGCAGTTGAAAAAAGTCATGATTCGTAACAAGTGTCCTTTTCCCCATATGGATGATTTCTTTGACCAGTTGTAGGGTGAATCCACATTTTCTAAGATTGATTTCAGGTCCAGGTATCATCAGCTCAAGATTCGGCCTGACGATATTCCTAAGACTGTTTTTTGAACCAGGATAGGCATTATGAGTTTCTTATGATGTCTTTTGGGATGACTAATGCCCCAACTGATTTTATGCGTTTGATAAATGGATATTTAAACCCTACTTAAATTCTTTCGTGATTGTCTTTACTGATGATATTTTGGTTTACTCTATGAGTAAAGTGAAGCATGAGAATCACTTAAGGATTATTTTAGGTTTGTTAAAAGAGAAAAAACTTTATCCAAAATTCTCTAAGTGTGAGTTCTGGTTGGCTTCTGTATCCTTTTTGGGGCATGTGGTTTCAAAAGGAAGGGGTGACGGTAGACCATCAGAAGATGAAAGTGATTAAGAATTGGGCTTGGCCTACTTTAGTGATGGAGGTTCATAGCTTTGTTGTCTTAGCAAGTTATTACCACAGGTTCGTAAAGAGGTTGGCTTCTATTGCTACTCATTTGACGTGGTTGACTCAGAAGGATGTACTATTTATTTGGTCTGATGAGTGTGAGGAGATCTTTCAAAGCTCAAGACATTGTTGACTACAACTCCTATTCTTGCCTTGACGGTAGAGGGTAAGGATTTTATTATTTATTATGATGCCTCACGTTTTGGTTTAGGTGCTGTGTTGATGCAGAATAGAAATGTTATTGCTTATGCTTTGAGACAATTGAAGCCCGATGAGAAGAGTTATCCTACTCACGATTTAGAGTTAGTCAGTGGTTTTTGCTCTTAAGATATGAAGGCATTACTTGTATGTGGCTTGTTGTGAAGTGTTCACTGATGACCGCAGTTTACAATATGTATTCACGCAGAGGGATTTGAATTTAAGACAACATAGACGGATGGAGTTGCTCAAAGATTATGCTATCACCACCATCAGAGAAAGGCTAATATGGTCGCTGATGCTTTTAGCAGGAAGTTAGCAAGTATGGGTAGTTTGGCTTATTTGAATGCTAACAGATCCATTGGCTAGAGAGATTCAGACTCTAGCTAACAAGTTTGTTCGACTTGAGGTTGTTCGACTTGAGGTGACTGATAGAGAAGGAATTCTAGCCAGCATTCAGGCTAGGTCCACATTTCTTGATCAAATCAAGGCTAAGAAATTTGAGGATGCTAAGGTGAGCATGATTCGTGATAAGGTTTTGCAGGGTGAGGCTAAGGAAGCCATTCTTGATGGTGACTGTGTGTTGCAGATTAAGGGGCGAGTTTGTGTACCTCGTGTTGATGATTTGATTCCTACTATTCTAGATGTGACTCATTGTTCGAAGTATTCTATACATCCTAGAGCGACTAAGATGTATTGTGATTTGTGGAAACATTATTGGTGGGGATGAATGAAGCATGATATAGTGGATTTTGTTACCAAATGTCAAAGCTACTAGCATATAAAGTACGAGCATCAAAAACCTGGTGGTACTCTTCAGAGGATGCCCATTCCTGAATGAAAATAGGATAGGATAGCTATGAATTTTGTTGTTGGTCTTTCCAAGACTTTGGGAAAGTTTGATTCGATATGGGTTATTGTAGATAGGCTGACTAAATCTGCACATTTCATTCCAGTTCAGGTGACTTATAATGCGGAAAAGTTATCCAAGATTTATCTTAAGGAGATTGTTCGGTTGCATGGGGTCCCAGTTTCTATTATCTCGGATAGGGGTACTCAATTTACCTCTATCTCTTGGAAGAATTTGCATAAGGAGTTGGGTACAAGGTTGGACCTTAGTACAACTTTTCACCCTCAGACTGATGGGTAGTCCGAGCAAACGATTCAAGTGTTGGGGTATATGCTTCGTGCGTGTGTGATAGATTTTGGAAGTCATTGGGATCAGTTCCTACCTTTGGCCAAGTTTGCATATAATAACAATTATTATTCGAGTATCGATATGGCGCCATTTGAGGCTTTGTATGGGAGGATGTGTAGATCTCTTATTGGGTAATTTGATGCATTTGAGGTGAGACCATGGGGTACTGATCTTCTGAGGGACTCGTTAGAGAAGGTCAGGTTTATTTAGGAGAAACTTCTAGCGGCTCAAAGTAGGCAAAAAGAGTATGCGGAAAAGTTAGAGATATCCACTTTATGGAGGGTGAGAAAGTATTGCTCAGGGTGTCACCTATGAAATGTGTCATGCATTTTGGGAAGCGAGGTAAGCTTAGTCCTAGATATATTGGGCCGTTTGAGGTTCTTCAGCGCGTGGGGCTGGTGGCTTATAGGTTGGCATTGCCGCTGAATTTGTCGGGAGTTCACCCTGTGTTTCATGTATCTATGTTAAATAAGTTTCATGGTGATGGTAACTACATAATTCTTTGGGATTTGGTCTTGTTAGATGAAAACCTCTCTTATAAGGAGGAACCTGTTGCTATTTTTGATAGAGATGTTTGTAAGTTGAGGACTAAGAAGATTGCGTCTGTGAAGGTCCAGTGGAAGAACCGTCCTATTGAGGAGGCCACTTGGGAGACCGAAGTAGACATGCGTAGCAAGTATCCATATATTTTTGCTGATTCAGGCAACTTTTTGTTCCCTTTTGTATCCTATTTACCCGTTCGGGGATGAACGATTATTTAATTGGTGTCTGATGTAACGACCCTCCCGGTGTTTGTGAAATCTTTTTATCTTTCTTATTTTAGCTCTCCCCATAGTTTATGTACGTGAATTATGACTCACGGGATGAGTAGTATCAATTTTTGAAGTACGCAAGTGATTAAGGCATTAGTTGGGTTATTATGAGCTAAAGAAAATTAAATTCAAACACGGTCAATTTTCGATCAAGATGACCCTAGAGTAGTATTTTAGTGATTCCAATAGATTCAGAATGCACTTTTTAGTCAATTTACATATTTAATTTATTTATGTAGGATTCTAAATAAATTCTGATAATTTATTAGAAGTTTTGAGTATTTAAAGTAATTAATTTAAATGATGGTTAATAAAAATATTATTTTATTAAAATTAGTAGTGGGTCATACCCACTACTCCCTTATTTTCTTTTCTGTCATAAATGAGATTAGGGTAATAGATTATCAAACTAGGTATTATACGTTTAATTTATTTGAACCGAGAGAAAAGAAAAGGAAGTACTGCTGCTGCATAACTCGAATTTCAGGTTCATTTATTTAATGTGTACATAGGAATATAATATGTATAATTTTGGTGGAAGAAAAATTGGATTAAGATCAAGTGGTGCAGGCCACTGTTTCTTGATTTCACGCTTTCCCATGAAGTCAATGACCACTGTTGGCTGACTTTTGTTAGTTTTCATGAATATAAAAAATGGCACAACCACTGTTGGCTGTTTTCTTATATTTTTCACGAATACCAAAGTGCAACTATTACAGAGGGTTAGTGTTAATTATATATTATAGAGTTTGTGATTGACCTAAAGTACCACTAAGTTGTAATTATTTTGATGCTTAGAGTTAGTTAACTTGTAATTAATATTCTTGGCTTTAATGATGAGGAAAGTTTTACTTAATAATGACAAAAGGAAGAAAAGATGTTATGAATGAGAGTTTGTTGGCAGTGACGCTAATTAGGCCATTGTTTCAATGGTTCACTTCAATTTTGAAGTGTACCCTAATTCAATTAAAAATAATCATAATAGTATAGTTTTTAATAGATTTGTGCTCTTATAGGGAATATATTTTTGAACAGATTTTGATCATTTGGAGACCTTATGGAAGGGCAAGACCTTGAAAAATTAGCTTGCGTTTGAATTCTTTGATTAAGGTAGGTTACGGTTTAATTGGAGTTTAGACTCGACTTAATTGTGTGTATGCTCCTAAATTGGATACTTGTCGATTGGTATTCGGGCATGCTTGACATTATTGATGTTTGGATTATTGATGCGTGTATAAATGTTTATTGAAAATTTACTTGATGGAATTGTCCTATCACTTTAAGTGTACTTGTAAACATGGTACATTATATTGTATTGTATGCTGTGAGGTTGTGTAAATTGATATTGATAATACTTGTTTATGATGGATCGGGTACCATGCCGGTACGGATATGTATATGTTGGATCGGGTACCACGCCGGTACGGATATATATATGTTAGATCGGGTACCACGCTGACACAGATATGTATATATTGGATCGGGTACCACGCCGGTACAGATATGTATTTGTTGGATTGGGTACCACGTCGGTACGGATATGTATATATTTTATCGGGTACCACACCGGTACGATACATGAACATAGATTGTTCCCTGCAGGTCAGGACTATTTGGGCAAAAATAAGTCCCATAGCATGTGTGTACATAATTATGTTGATTCTGTGGATGTTTACAGTATGATTGATACTCTTGATGGTTATGTGGCTTGTTTGTGAGCTCTGTTTGGCCTATTATTGCTGTATTGTTGATTCATTGAGTATTTATTATGTGATGAAACCTGTCTACTTGTTATTTGATTTATGTTGTGTACATATTATTAAGTTGAGTTGGCCTATGATACCGACCAGTGCATAGAGGTTTGTACTGATACTATCTGTACTCTTTTTTTGTTGAGAGCAGAAAGTGTTCCAGAGGCTCAGACACAACCCCACCTCTAGAGTTTGATAGAAGATATTGATCCGAAGGTGAGCACTCCATCTTCAGGCTACAACGGGTCATCTTATTTGTTATTGTCCATCTTTCGGACAATGAAACATTCCTTATTTACTTTATTTTGGATCTCTTTAGACATGATTTTTGTTAGTAGTTCTTGTATGATGACTTTCGGGTCTTTAGAATTTTAGTAAGTATTTTGTTTGACTTTCGCATTAGTAACGATTAGTCCTGAATTATTGTCATTATGTTAATTTTATGATAGTGTCATCTCAGTATTGACTAAGTGTTCCACTCATGGCCATTTGGGTCGTGACATAAGTGCTCTGATACCATGTAGAAAATAAGGCACAAAATAAAAAATAAAACTCAATATTATTGATGCAAATTGTGTGTTTCAACTACTACACAATCCCTTATTATATAGATTGCGTTTTGTGTACAATTGTAGAGTTCTAATAGAGTTACACTACATAAGTTAACTCCTATTATAATTACATAAACTTAAATGTAATGCACTCCTACTGCTTATCATATACATGAGATCACATAGTCTTCTAAGTGTAATACTAATCTGCATTTTCTGAAAGAGTCTAACTCTGATCTCCAACAGATAGGTGATACTTTTTACTAACTCATCAATATTTTTACTGTGGTTTCTAAGTTCAAAAATAATCACTTGAAGCTAAAAAATATCTAATTGAAAGTATTAATTTAAAAAACAACAAAGATGATCAATAGCTTTTGTTTATATTTTGAATATGCATTAAGAGGTTCACTAAATTATACATATTTTTTCTTGAACTCAATTAATATTAAAAATTAATTTTAGATTGTTATAAAATAAATAAAATTTAAATCTTAAATTTACTAGTGAGAGCAGAACTTGAAGATCGCGAAGTGAGCGCTGACTACCAGAGCAAGTGGGATCACAATGGTGAAAAACAAAGCGCACTCAATAAAAGCATTTGAAAAACTTCAAAGCGATAGTTTGCAGGAAAAAATTAGATCAACAATATTGCTGACCTCAATAAAGATTGCAAGTCGCAAAATCACAAATTGTTGACTTCAATAAATGTTGACTGTAACCGACAATTGCAAGCAACAATAGTACAATACATCAAATGTTGATCATACTTTGACACGCTGCTACAGTAAAAAAATGAACACTGCTGACTGCATTGATCTTATATTTCAAACAAGTGAGGAACTAGTGACCACATTGTATTAACTTCAAAGACTCTCATTATTAAAAGGAAAAACAAAAATCGGCATAATAAAGATTAAAAAATCGACCTTTAAGGATTGATTTTCTTAAAATATATTTTTGAATTAAACTGATATTCGAAGATTAGTGTTTTCTATTATACCAAAATAAATGCAAATTGATTTATGGTATAACGACCACTAGAGGTCAATTATTGTAAATAAAAATAGATAAATAAAGAAAATGACTTTAGAAGGTCGTTTTTTTTTCACTAAAAAAGTATAAATACAAAAAAATTACAGTCTTAAGTTAATATGCATCAAATTTCTAATGGTAGAAATACATTCTACCACGGTAAAAATAGGTGATCCTCGAGAAGATGCATTTTATGATCGTACAATTTTAAAATCTTACTCTGGAGGTCAATATTTTTTAACAAAATGAAAAAAGGACTTTGGAGGTCAGTGTTTTTCAATATTTTTTGAACAATCTATTCCAAGATTTTATTCAACCACTTTGATACTTTTTGGTAATGTCTTTTAGGTATGTTGGTTGAAAATATTACTAAAATAACTATCGTAGATTGTAGTAGCTGTCTTCAGCAATTTCAAAAGGACAAAATGACTCATTTAACTGCATTTATAATTTCTTCAATCCTAATTGTATTTATTGACATAAATACTTTTATATTTACATCCATTTCATAAGTAGTCAAATAAACTCTAACTTGTAATTCTTAGTGATAATGAACGAATAGTTTTTAATGATTGGAATGATTGTTATTAACATTAATATATGCTTGATTTATAAATTACTTATTTCAAATATTAATCCATGTCCTTTATATAATCTTGTAAATCAGGTCAAGCTGGACTGACTCAACCCTCTAAAAGTGTTGAGTTCGAAATCGAGAGGGCGTCATGCGGAAGCATAAAATTTATAAATCAAGACAGTGACAACTCAAATAACAATGAAAAACAAATGCTAAAAATATATTATTAATATGATTTGGTCAAACGACCTACATATTAAAAGAATATTGAAAAAACTTAAAACCTATTGGGAGAAATCTCCCCCTAACTCTTTGATGACTACATTGTGGATATCATTGTGTTATGATATGAGAAAGGGGGTCATCTATTTATAGAGTTCCAAAACCTTTCCTCTAAGAGGTTAGCCAAATATGGAAAAGTTTTATATTTTCATTTAAAAAAAGTAAAAGTATTTATGGTTACTTTTATTTTTCTCCAAGAAAAAGGACAAACTTTATTTTGGTAAGAAAATTAGGGCAAAACCCCTAACAAATCTCCCCTTTTTGGCTTGATTTTCTGCAAAATATTCTTGATCCTTCTTCTTTTTGTGCATAATCTTCGTTCTTCACATATTCTTCATATATCACTGTTGTTTGACATGCTTTAAAAATTGAGCCTCTTTGGGTTAAAATATATCAGCTCTTTGCGAGTTAAAAATATTGGAGCCCTTTTACAGCATTAAAAGTGAGCTTTATTTTCAAATATGTGACAACAGGATTATTGAAATATGATTGACAATTATCTCCACATGTAGTTACACAAAATCGTCATTATCGCCAAACTGGTTGCATCTTGATTTGAAACCATTTTGAACCTATTTAATCTCGTTTCACCAAACTTTTGGACCTTTGAACTGTAAGCTTTGATACCACTTGTTGGGTTAAAAATTGAGAGGACGTCATACGGAAGCTTAAAGTTTGCAAACCAAAACGGTGTTAATTCAGACAACAACGAAAAACAAATTCTAAAAGCATATTATTAATATGATTTGGTCAAACAACCTACATATTAAAATAATATTACAAAAATTTAAAACCTAATGGGAGAAATCTCCCCCTAAACAAGACTCTTTGATGACTGCATTGTGGATATTATTGTGTTATGGTATGAGAAATGGGGTCATCTATTTATAGAGTTTCAAAACCTTTCCTCTAAGAAAGAGGTTAGCCAAATATGAAAAAGTTTTATATTTTCCTTTTAGAAAAAGTAAAAGTATTTATAGTTATTTTTATTTTCATTTCTAGAAAAAATACAAACTTTATTTAGATAAGAAAATCAGGACAAAAACCCTAACAAAAAGTAAACCACTGCTAACTCGTTAATTACTTTAAAATGTTACTTCTTTTTAAATTTGTCATGAGCTACTTTTTAATTTTTTCTTAGTGTTTAAAGATGGCTCAAAGGAGAAACTAATGAAACCTTTGCTTTAGTGCCAAGAAATTTGAGGTCGTAAAACTTTTAATTGATAGTGAATTTATGATTTTATGCTTTTTTTTTGGTGACTAGTAAATTTTGTTACCAAGTACTATCATTACGTACAAGAGTTGTAATCTGAATTGGGTATAGTCCCAATCTTAGGTATTGTTAATGTTACCTGTTCGTGATCTTAGGCATATTTATACACCTAAGTGATATTTTATACTGGCGTTTAGCTAAGTTTTGAGGGTAACTTGATATGCTGAATGAAGTATGTATTAGTGTATTGGCATGCTAAGTTTCATGTTTAGAGTGTTTGAATTGTATTTGAAACAAGTCAAGTGTAAAAAGGATCTAATAGTGTTTAAACGAGAAAACTATTGAAGCTAACTTACGCTGTGTTTGTTCTAATGTACTTTGATGAGCTTTATTGTGTTGTATGGACTAGTGTTTGTTATGAGATGTTGTAGGAAACCATTGGAGAAGATAACATACAAGCCACAAGAAGTGGGAAAGCAAAAAACAAGTGCACGAGAAGAAAAGAGCGAAGCTTGGCCGAAACCTTACTCTTAGAATGGGGCCTTCGTCGCACACCCCATAGCATGGGAAGGAGTGTTATGACGTACCACCGAAGGCTAATAAAAACTGCCTCAACCTTATTATAGGCCTGCATCACACCCTTCCTGGCCTTGCGATGCAACTTTCCCCCCTCCCCCTCCCCCCGCCCTCCGAACGCCTAAAAGTTGGGTTTTATGTTATTTAAGTGGTGGTAAAATTGTAAATGCTTATGTTTCATATGGGTTAGCCTATGGACGACCTAAAACACTTTATAATGAGTACTTATCCATATTTACACCTTATATTTGAAGCAACAAATGTTTGGAGAGAGGAGAAGGCATCAAGGGCTCTATTTTAGGGTTTTTCTTCTTTTAGTTTTCTTGTAGTCTTTACTTATGAATTCATTAATGGTAATTCTTTGTATGATTATGAGTGGCTAAAAACCCCTTTTCTAGCGTTGAGGATTTGGACATGATTGCTTAGCATAACATTCAAGTTGGTTAATATTAGTTATCGTATTTGGTTGTTCTTATGTTCTTGTATTTATTATTCTATTGATTCATAACCTTTAAAATACATCCATATTTATTTTTTGAGCTCAGAAGAAGTAATATTAGATTAGAACGTGAAACATAAGGAATTGGTTCTTGTCTTTCAGATGAGTTAAAGACTAAATTTGCAATTAAGATAATAATATACCTAATCTTTCCCATTGGGCTCAAATACGAGATCATATACAAATGCGTTCGAATTAGTTCCCACATCCTTATTCAACGATGTAGTTGTGAGGCTAATTTAAATAGAGGATTATAGGTTTTAAAGACCATAATCATGATATTAACCCTGTGATACTTAATTTAACTAATGAGATTGTATGCTTGGCATAAATTTGCAAGATGCGTTGACCCTGGAATTCTCCTAATTATTGTTACCAACACTTTAAATTCTTGTTATTGTCCATTGTTACTTTTAGCAGAATAAACCTTAAACTCTTTTTGGTTACATATCACACTCATTTAACTTCAATAATAATACTTGAATTGAATTGTATTCTAAACATCAAGCCCCCGTGGGATAGATATTTGGCTCACAAGAGCCATTTTATTACTTACACGACTACGTACACTTGCGTGTGCAATTGGACACAGTTCAACTAGCTAGATAAAACTAATGCTCCCTCTGTTTCGAAATAAGTGAATTGTTGGGGTATTTATTGGTGTTTCAAAATAAGTGAATCATTGAATTTTTTTCCAAAGTTACCCTTATGATTTGACAATCAATTAATTTTCGAAAAGGTATTAAAGGTCAACTTTTGCTTTTTGAAGGATAACACTGAAAAGTTATGTTAAATTTATGTCTTTATTGTTTTTTTCTTAATCTGTGTGTTAAAATCTAACAATTCATTTATTATGAAATGGAGAGAGTATTATTTAAGGATAAAAGTTAACCCCATGCATAATGCCTGCCAAATCAAGATATACAAATCTTGAATAGTCTTCCTGACAATTACTTCATTCGTCCTTTTCTTCTGTTGGAAAGTACGTTAGTTCTTCTCTATCCATATTTAATACACTGTCACAGCGATTCTCATCCTGTACACCTCTGTCTTGGCCTCTTTCCCTTTTAACATAGTTAATAACCCAGGCTACCTCTTTATTCCATCCACAATTTGTCCTCGAGATACCTTGCTGCATCAATACTTTTTGCCATATATGTGTCGAAGCAGTGCACTGGAAGAATAAGTGTTCAAGAAACTCTGCCGAATATCACACAAAGCACAGATCAAATTAGTTTGGATGTCCCATTTTTCCAGCCTATCCTTACTATATATTTGCATATGTCGGTCAAGAAATAGTATAAATTATCCTTTTGGGACTGCCCCTATTATTTCAACTAAGCCTTCTCTATACCACCTATGAAAGTGCCCTCGAAGCTGGTTGTATATTGTCCTGATGGAATAGGTTGTAGCTCCGATCAACTCTTCAATATCCACCCCTGCTTCTGTCAACATCCACCTATAAAGTATTTTTTGGACTACGCAAGAAGCTTGTGCAGCCACCAACTCCCAGGTCTTCCCCCCTTTCAAGTAATATGTATACACTCAAACAATCCATAACTTTTCTTTCCTTGCATGCAAGTTCCATAAATGTTTTAAAATTGTTGCTTTATTCCAAGTGTATAAATTAGTAATATTCATTCCTCCAGTTGTTTTTGCCCAACATAGTGTATCCCATGCCACTAAAGCTTTACCTTTACTTTGGACATTTTCATTCCACCAAAATCTCCTACAAATTATCTCTACTTGATGCAGTACCTTTTTAGGTAGAGGAAAAACCTGTGACCAGAATGCTTAAATTCTTGTCAACACAAGTGTTTGTTGGGAAAGAGGCAAGGCACAATCAACGAGCCCGACAGGATCGAAAGAATTCCCAAATCTAAACTTTCCCTTTCAACTTGAACCGAGAGGGGACAAGCAAATCCAAGCAAAACAAAATAATATGACAGCAAATAAATCACCACCCAAATACAATAAGGCAAGAATAAAACGAAGAACAAGAGACACGAAATTTATGTGGAAAACCTTTCGGTGTGAAGAGTAAAAAATCATGGGACCAAAACCTCCATTATAATCTCCAAGAGTTAAAATATTGTTCATCAAAATTCCCACCAAACAAGTTCCAAACAAAAAGTAACAATACATAAACTATAACACCAAACATTAGAGAAATAAATGAGTGAAAGCACCAAAACGCAGCTGCTGTTCGGGAATGAAGAACAGGATATACAATCCACCAAATACACCACCGTCAGTTTCTAATCAAAAATTGAGATGAGAGTAACAAACATTTCAAAAATCAGCTCAATTGAAAAAGAAACGAAGCAGGAATCATAATTTGAAGTTGACAACTGTTGCTGAAATATTTGAGCTAAAATCTGCACTCTTTTTCTCTCTTTGGCTGCTGAAAACTTTCTTTTATGAAGGTGAAACAAGAACTGAAAAGATCTATATATATATGCCACATAATATTGGACCTATGTGCAAAAGTGATTTGGTTCATATTAGGCTTTATTTATTCAAATAGGAAGGGACAAAGATCCATAACCCAACAGTTACTAGTTGAAGGCAGCCTGCATAATAGAGAAAAACATCTTATCAACGAAGGGTTGACATTAGCCTACTGATAACTCATTGTTACTCTAAGCGTACACCCAGATATCTAAATGGCCTTTTAGATAAAGTAAAGCCTGATTATTGCAGTATATCATGTTGCATAGTTTCTGATACTCAACAAAAGTATATGCGGATCTTAAATTGGTTTGCTATGAGATCTGATATCTGAGAAAACTGATGAAAACATGCAAATAGCAAATTAGTATATGCTACATATCCTCTACAAAATAGAAGCAAATCTGTAACACCTCGTGTTTTTCCTAGCTTAAAATTCGTTCTTAGAATGTTAAGAGTGTGCTTCAAAAATGAATAACCTTTATTTCATATGGAATTTTCTAGATTTAGACCTTCCATTGTGTGAAAAATTGAATAAGATTTCCATCAATACCAAATTCGCCCAATTCCAGCACTAGGTGAAGAAGTTAGAGCATTTTTAGTAATGCAGTGTCTCACCTGAGCACGCACCGCATCGCGGTGGATGTCAAAATGAAAATCATCACATTCCATATTATCGCATCGTGAAGAGGTCCAAATTCTCAATTATCAATTTTTAGTGGCGCAACGCGATAGCACCGTGTCGCGCCAGAGTGTAAATTCGCACTCGTCCTTTTCAGTAGCTTAATACGATTTCAATGCGTCGCGGTGAAGGTGTAATTGTCGTACTCTTGATCCATAATTTGAATTCTTGTGTCATGACTTTAATCCCAAGTATGTGAAGTTCTTATTAGGTGAATAATGTTCATAGAAGTCATTTAGAGCGAAGTGGAGCTAAGAATATTAGATTCGTCCAAAATTTGGCATTCAATCCTATAAGGGTCTACTTTAAACATGTATAACTTTTTATATACGTGGAATTATCCATCCCAAGACCCACCAAATTGTATATAATTGAATTATCTTTCCGACGATAACAATTTCCTAAAAATTCGATACCTAAGCAAAAAATTATAGTCATTTTAGTGTGAGGCAGTAAGCTGCCGCGATGGTAGCGCGTCACGCTGAAGGGCAAAATCGGGATGCGGGTTATGAATTTCTGCTTCAAATTAATGAGGGGAAATGAGTTCTTTTTCCCCTTCAACCCATGTAGTAAAAACAGAGGATTAAGGGTGATATTGAGCAAATTACACCCGCCTTTTCATCAAATTCTCTCATCTAGAAACCCTAAGTTTCATAACCCAAATTGAAGAATCTTCTAAAGTTCACCATTAATTCTGCAAGTTGGGTCAAGATTCCAAGTTCTTAGTTCAAGAACTCCAAGAACCCTCATTCAAGAGTACAGATATCATCTCATAATCAAGTTGTTCATCTAAGTTTATCATCCAAGGTATGTGGGGTTTTAACAAGGACAATCCTTTCGTCCTTGTGCCCAAAACTTATTTTAAATTTATAAACTACTGAATTTTATGTGATTTTCCATGAAATTGAAGTTAGGGTTTATACCCAATTCATATTGTTTGGAGATTATGAGTTTATAAGTGATTGAATATTGAATTGTATGACTAATTTCATATATTTATGCAAGTAATGTGATTTTCCAGATTTTTAAAGTGAGTTTAAGCATTATATTGTGATTCTTGATTTCTATATTTCGACATTGTTGAAGTATTTTCAAGAAGCATATTGAGTATGATGTTTTGCTATGATATTACATGAGTATGTTTATATTTTCATGCTTATTGCTGAAATTTTCAGATTTTGAGTTGATTCATCAATATTTACATTATTAAGCATGAATCTTTTGGTGTTTTAACACGAGTTTGATATATGGGTCATTAACCCCTATTTAAAGATTGTTATTTTCAGAATGTTGGAAGTTTTTAAAGATTATTATTGAGCATGAAGTTGAATATGATTATTGAGGTATTAAAGTTATATATTTTGAATCTTAAGTACTAGTAATGAGTTTATAAAGAGACTGTGATCTTAATGTCTTGTTGACAAAGATTGATCTTTTAATTCCAAGCTATGATTGGAATCCATATTGTTTATGATTTAAAGCAAAGATGAGTATAATTGATCTTTATTATAGACCCTTGTATTGTTTTAAGTTGGATTTCCTGAAAGTTCTGAGCATAAGTATGGGAGTAGTATTTAGCACCGAGTTGGGTATGATTCCGAGGTCTCATATCCCAGAACTATGTGTCACCATAGGATTGAGAATAATGGGCCTGAGACCGAGATAGTGATCACTAATGTTATAGTTCTATTTCGATGGCAAGGGTAGAATATCCCCCCTGAACATGGATAAGACGTTGGACTTCATGTCAGCTCACATGATTTATGTCGGTTAGAAGAAACTCCTAAAAGAAGTTCCCTACTCTCTTTAAGATAAAGTATATATATTTTGAAAGTTAATATTTTAAGATCTCCAAAGTTGTACGTCCCAAAGTCTCTAAAGGTGTTATGGTCTTAAAGTCCTTAAGTTTTAAAGAAATTCTACTCTCCTGAAGATAAAAGCATGAGTTTTGAAAGTATTGTTTAAAGATTACTTTAGCTTATAAGTTTTGAGAATAAGAGGAGAATACAGATTTTTGAGTTAAGTATGATGACTCACGAGATTTATATTACATGTTTCACCATTCATGATTTATGAGATTTTACATTTCAGATTTATTCAAGCCATGTGAGTCATTCATATTTGCATGCATTATTTATGTAAAGAGTAACGATATTGTTTATTTAAATGCATACACCTCCATATACTCGGTACATCCTCAAAGTGCTGATCCATATATATGTCTATGTGCTATATTGTCTTATAATGTAGGTACACATCATAGCTCACATATCATAATCAGACAGGTTGCAGCTTCCCGCCAGCAGAGGACGAGCCCTTTTTATTCAAGGGCTCAAGTCAGTCAGAGTTTGTGTAGTATTGTATTTTCTTCATTCAGTCATATTGAGTTAGTGTAGTTGGGAGTCATGACCCGGCTATCTATAGTCAATACTAGTAGAGGCTTCATAGACAGCCAGCAGAGTCAGTGTATTTTATTCCAGTTTGTTTGTAAAAGCAGAGTTGTAATCATGTGAACTCAATTTGTATTAATCAGATTCAGAAAGAGATGTCTTCCGTTGATTTTGTACATTTTTATGCATTTATTTCAGTTGATTTTGAGTTATTCCAGTAGAAGGGTTAACTTAGGGTCAATTGTGGCTCTAAACACAGGGTGATGTCTCGGGACCCGTTTTTGGGGCGTTACAAAATCATAAGCAAAAGCTTAACTGAGTGATATGCAACTTTTGACACCTTGAATGGAACTTAAAAGTTGGACTATACTTAAAAGTTGGACTATGTCTCAATGATTCCAAAAAACTTGTCAAGTAATCCATGCTCAGTACAAATAGATAGGGGGAATAAGATATAGTTTTGAAATAATGCATGGTCCATTTAACAAATATACCAGGGAAATTCAAACCTAGAAGGACAGCTTCAACAAAAGGCCACTCTAAAGAGTCATATGCCTTTTGCATCTTTATTTTGATAATGCATCCAGGTGACTTACCTTTCCTCTCATATCCTTTACCAGTTCATGGTTAACGCATTGTCATTTAACACTCTACCAGGAACAAATGCAGCTTGGCTGCTATCTACAAGATACTTCATAACTGGTTGTAATCTGTGAGTATTATTTTTGGAGATTATCTTACATAAGGTAGTACATCATGAAATAGTTTTGTATTGTTTAATGGATTTTGGGTGCTTGACCTTAGGAATTAGTGTGACACAAGTTCTATTGATTGGTTTGTATATATCACTACTGTCAAAAAATACAAGACTATAGATGTCACCTCTTCCCCTATGTTTTTCCATGCCCATTTGAAAAAAATGAGAGTTAAAGCCATATTCTCTAAGTGCTTCATTGTCCTTTATTCCCTTAAGAGCCTGTAGTACATTATCAGCTTTAGAAGTTTGTATAAGTTGTAGTTGTTTAGTGCTGGTAAGCGCTGGTCCATTTTAATCTCTGTAGGATGAATGCTTAGTAGCCTAGGAGCTGATGTCCCTAATAGATTTCTATAAAAACCAACAATTTCCTCTGTTATGTCCCCTGTCCCTCTGATAGTAATATTAACATCCGTATTAAGAATTTTAGTATGACTTTTTGCCCTTCTTACCTTCATGGTAGCAAGGAAATAAGAAGTGTTAGAATCTCCTAGCTTTAACCATTATACTCTTCCTTTTTGCTTGTAAATACTCTCCTCAATCTTGTTCTAATTAGTAAGCTGTGATCTAAGCTCCATCTCTTTAGCTAGCATGGTTGGTGCTGCAGGTGCAGTTCTCATATTACTTTGTACATCTGATAGATTTCCCTGAGGTCTTGTACCTCTACAGTGGCCCCAATGAACTCTTTATTATTTAACTATTGCATTGCTTTTCTTATAGTCTTTAGATTTAGCCAAATACCTCTCATACCCTAACCTTGGAATAACCAATTTTCTCTAACAATGTATTTAAAAGTACGGTGCTAGGATAGACAGTTGTAGAATTTAAATGATCTCTTCCTAGTCATCTCAGGCTCCTCTAATGTAAAACTAAGAGGGGAATGGGCCGAGAAGAGGGGATCCATGAACAGAAGTTGCAGAGGCCTCATATTCAAGATTCAACTTATATTAACCAAGGCTTTTGTTATTCAACTTCTCAGGCTCCTCTAATGTAAAACTACGAGGGGAATGGGCCGAGAAGAGGGGATCCATGACCAGAAGTTGCTGAGGCCTCATATTCAACATTCAACTTATATTAACCAACGCTTTTGTTATCCTACTATAAATGTGTTCATTCGTCCAAGTGAAGGATCAACCTACTACAGGAGGTTCAGTTATACCGCAGTCTGAAATAATTTCTCTGAAGTCCTTTGTTTCAGCCTCCTGCACTACACTGCCAATTTCCCTATCTTCCATAGATAAAATGGAGTTGAAGTCACCCATAATCAACCATGGCCTATATATTTGTGTTTCCACAGTCCTTAATGTAGCCCATAAAGGCACCCTAGCATCTATTTATATGTAGTCCATATACTACTGTAAACTAAAAAGTGCATCCATTTGTTAAACTACCTATTGAACTATGTATATTTTGTGTTGATGTCTCTGTTGGTAAGAAATTAACTTCATCAGTGTTCCATACCGCAGACAACCTTTGTCACGATCCAAAAATCTTAGGGTTATGATGGCACTTGTCGCGGAATACATTGACAAGTAAAACTATCACCCAAACTGATACACAGAGGGAAAACAAAAATACCCTAAGGTAAAGCTTCTAGAACGAAGCTGAACCATATAAGTATAATAAATGTGGAAAGAATATAATCAACAATAAAACCATAACTCTCAAAACCTGATGTCAACAGTATAAGAACATATCTATTACAACTCAAATCTAAATGAAATACATAAGAAATCCAATAGATCAACACTATATTTGAAAAACTAGTAAAGACATAGTCTAATTATAGAGAAAGATAGTAGAAGACATCTGGACGCCTGAAAATCATCCACTACCTTGAAAGCTCCAACAATCGCCCAAGTCAAGCAATGTGGGGCGCACCCAAACTTGAATCTACACCAGAAGGGTACAGTAGGAGTGAGTACAGTCCACTTGTACTCAGTAGATATCATAGGCTGACCGAGCAAAGTAGAAAATAGGGCATACAAAACACACATTAAGGGCACATCACCTGTAATCAGAAAATTTCCTACAATGGTAGCCCACACCGCTTGCACTAACAGTTCTAATATCTATCACATATATTGCAACTAACACTGAAAAAGTTCACAAGTATACAATATACCACATACAAGAAAGACAAGGAAGGATAACATACATAAAAGATCATCAAGTACGATTATAAGAAGATAGAACAATTAGGTAGCAACAAGTCAAAGTAGAAGTATAATTACATCAGAAACATAATGAGATAAACATAGTAAGGATGATAATGATGATGATGCACAATGTTGTCGCACAACTTCCGAGACCATCACACAGTGTCTGTATACACTTACGAAGCAAAGCTTTCCAATATACGACCTATAGGGGGTTCATCAATGTCACGCCTCAAATCCTATTGGGGCGGACTGACACCAGTAACCGAGGAGGCCCGGGAGAACCAGCTCATAACCTTATAATTCCCATGCATACCTCTATGACAACCCAAAATTCGGACAGCATCATGTCGTATATAAAAGAAAATAATCACCTGTATAAGCTCGAGCACACATATATATGTATATACAATACTTGGCCGTTGGAGCCATCACGTCTACTAACAAAACACCACCTTGACTGTACATTAGGTCTACAAAGCCTCTAAACAATACACAGAGTTTAACCAAGGTCGGGATACACCCCGCCATATAAATAACTTCTATACAATACCAAAAGTGACTAAATATGACATGGAAAGCCCCGAAGCAAACTGGAGCTCACCAAAAGTAGCTGGATATCCTGGCTCCTACTTGT
>NC_061112.1:49446201-49494544 GCF_002878395.1 Capsicum annuum
ACATCCTTGGTTTGCAACCGACAAACTTGCCTATCCAAGATCTCAAATGGGACCTCTTTATAAGACAAAGAGTCTGAGATACCTAACCCCTCCAAAGGAATAATCAAAGAAGGATCACTAAGATACTTCCACAACATGGAGACATAAAATACCGAATGAATGGAGTTAAACTAGAAGGCAACTCTAATTCATAAGCAACATTTCCAACTCTCTGCAAAACCATATAAGGACCAATATACCAAGGACTGAGCTTCCTCTTTTTGCCAAACCGTATTACTCTCTTCATGGGAGATACCTTGAGTAATACCTTATCTCCAACCTCATACTCCAACTCTCTACTTCTTACATCCGCATTGGAATTTTGGCAAGTTTGGGAAACCTTAAGCCTATCCTGAATGACCTTCACATTTTCCATAGCCTGATAGACCAAATTTGGATCGTACATATCCGTCTCACCAAGCTTGAACTAACCAATACGAGATCTAATCCTCCTACAAGATAATGCTATAAAAGGGGCCATGCCAATACTAGAATGATAGATATTATTGCAAGAAAACTCCTCCAAAGGTATATGCTCAACCCAACTACTACCATAATTAACCACATATTCCTGAAACATATCCTTCAATGTTTGAATAGTTCTTTCCGCTTGCCCATCCTTCTAGGATGAAAAGTAATAGTCAGACATACCGTAGTACCCAATCCCTTCTGAAAAGACCACCGAAAATGGTATGCAAACTGCATACCATGACCAAAGATAATCGAAATAGGTACTCCATGCAACTTCACAATATCTTGAAGATATAACTTCGCATAATCCTCCGCCGAGAAAGTAGTCCTCGCTGGCAATAAGTGAGTAAACTTTTTCATCCTATCTATGATGACCCAAATCGAATCGTATTGATTTCAAAATTGAGAAAGACCGGTAATAAAGTCCATATTGATTACCTCCTATTTCTATTCGGGAAAAACAATTTCTTGATACAACCCACTAGGTCTGATATGCTCAACTTTAACTATTTGACAAAACAACCACTTGGCCACAAAATTAGCCACGTCTCTTTTTGTACCATTCTACCAATATATCTCCTTGAGATCATGATACATCTTTGTCGAGCTGTGATGTACAACGTAGCGTAATTCATGCGCCTCAGCTAAAATCCTTTACCACAAATTATCGACATCAGGAATGCACATCCTTCCTTGGTACCATAAAGTACCGTCGCCACTGATCTCAAACACCATTACCTTCTGCATGCCACATTACTCTTGATTTTCATAATTTTCATCAAGATAGGATCTAGCACTTGCTTCTCCTTAATCGCTGCACCAAGAGATGACCGAACCACTTCCCGTACCATCACCCCACCATCTTATAAATCCATAAGACAAACTCCAAGATTTGCCAAACGATGAATATCTTTCACCAATTCTCGCTTTCTTTTCTCTACATGAGCCAAACTCCCCATGGATAACTTATTAAGAGCATAAAAAACCACATTAAGAGTGATCTTTCCCCAGCCTCCAATGGTCTTACAAGAGAATACTAAGCGTACTTGGGTGATAGTGAGGACTCATGTCATAGTCTTTTAGAAGATCCAACCATCTTCTTTGCCTGAGATTTAGCTCCTTCTAAGTGAACACATATTATAGACTCTTATGATCAGAAATGATGTCTACGTGTACTCCATACAAATAATGCTGCCAGATTTTCAAGGCAAAAACCACCGCCAATAGCTTTAAATCACGAGTAGTATAATTCCTGTCATGTACCTTCAACTGCCTAGAAACATAGGCAATCAACTTCCTATGCTGCATCAAAATACAACCAAGTCCCATCTTAGATACATCACAATAAACCATAAACCCCTCACTGCCCTCAAGCAATGCCAAAATCGGAGCCAAAGTCAGCCTATCTTTCAACTTCTCAAAACTTCCCTCACAAGAATCCGACCAAGAAAAATTCATATTTTTCTGAGTTAACTTAGTAAAAGAAGAAGCTATCATCAAAAAGCTCTCTACAAATCACTGATAATAACAAACCAAACCCAAGGAGCTCCAAATATCAGTTGGAGTCATGGGTCTAGGCCATCTTTTAATTGCAACTACCTTTTTCGGATCCACCATGATCCCCTCGCTTGAAATAATATGACAAGGAAAAGTCATAGTGTTAAACCAAAACTCACACTTGTAGTTCGCATACAAATATTGTTCGCATATAAATATTTTTCCTTCAAGGTTTACAATACCACACGGAGATGATTAGTATAATCCACCTCACTTTTGGAATAAATCAAAATACCACAAGGAACACAATGAGAAAGAGATCCAAGAACTGCCTGAAAACCCTGTTCATCAAGTCTATAAATGCCACCGGGGCATTAGTCAATCCAAATGACATCACCAAGAATTCAAAGTGCCCAAATCGAGTACGAAAAGCCATCTTAGGGATATCATCCTTCCTAATCTTAAGCTGATGATACCTAGACCAAAGATCTATCTTTTAAAAGAACTTGGCTCCTTGTAACTGATCAAACAAGTCATCTATCCTTGGAAGAGGATACTTGTTCTTAACCATTACCTTATTTATCTACTGATAGTCAATGCACATCCAAAGGGAACCATCCTTTTTGCACACGAGCAATAATGGTGCACCTCATGGAGATACACTAGGATGAATAAACCCCTTATCCAGAGATATATAAGTTGCTCCTTGAGTTCCCTTTACTTAACCAGAGCCATTCTATAAGGAGGAGTAGATATTGGATGAGTGTACAGAACCATATCAATACCAAACTCTATTTCCCTCTCCAGAGGAACACTAGGAAGATCATCCAGAAAGACCTCAGAAAACTCATTTACTATCGAAACCAAATAAAAAGAAGGACCTTTTGAGTTAGAAACTTTAACCTGGACCAAGTGATAAAGACAACCTTTAGAGATTAACCTCTGAGCTATAAGCTAAGTAATAAAACTCTCCCTAGGAGCTAGGAAACTACCCTCTCACTCTATAATTGATTCACTAAGGAACGTAAAGACAACCTTACGGGTCCGTCAATCCAAGGATGTGTAAAAAGAGTGTACCAATCCATCCCTAGAATACCATCAAAATACACCATATTAAGTTCAAAAAAATCCACCAAAGTCTGCCTACCACCAACAGATACCATACCCCCTATAGACATACTCAGTAATAATTGAGTCACCAATTGGGGTAGAAATAGAAAAAAGATCCGAAACAACCTCAGGATCAAAACCAATACATAAAGCCACAGATACGATCATATAGAAAGAATGGACCCCGAATCAAGAAGACAACACACATCATAAGAAAAGAGTTGTAACGTACCCGTAATGACATTAGGCGATGCCCCAAATTCCCGCTAAAATGCAAGAGCATACAACCTATTTAGGCCAGTGCACTTACTTGAACCAGGAGTAGATACCAAAGCCGCACTACTAGGAGTATGAGCAGATGATGAAGCACGCGGATCTTTGACCGCTCCTGAAGCTCCCTTACCAATAGGATAATTTTTGAGCATATGGCTTGGCTAGCCATATTTAAAACACTTGTACCTTTCTTCATCATAATAACCCCTATGAAGATAACCACAAAATCCGTAAAGAGGGTAGAAGGAAATTGACTTACCCTCATTTGCTTGAGATTGGGTACCCTATGCCTAGAAATTATCACCACCCTACTAACACCTATCACTCGACTGCCTCGGGTAAGGAGCACTAGTAGTAGAGAAGGAACCAAAACTCCCCCGCTTCTTTTTAGCCATTTACCTCCATCCCGACCACCTTACGGCTGAGCACCTCCCTGATTAGAAAACCCACTCCTCTTACCCTGCCTATCTCTAAACTTTGCCTGTTTTCTCTTTTCATTCTCCACCAACTACATGAGGACACTAACCTCGAAATATCCATATCCTTGATTAGGAAAGCATGCTTGCTTTCTAAGATCAAATCCATATTCAATCAAGAAGAGAAATTTCTCATCCTTGCTCTTATGTCAACTACCAAATCAGGAGCATACCGTGATAGCTGATGAAACTTTAAGGTATATTCCTTGACAGACATTCTCTCTTGCTTAAGATTCACGAACTTCTCCATCTATGCTTCCCTCAGCTCTTGGGGAAAGAAATGATTCAGAAAAGCTCTAGAAAAAACATCCTATAAGGATGACTCCTCCACATCTCCTCTATCCTTATCCCACTCTTTATACCATTGGTACACAACATCTTTGAGTCGATAAGCTACAAAGTTTACACCTTCCATATTAATAGCCTGCATCACCTTGAATATATTCTCTACTTCATCTAAGAAACCCTGAGGATATTCTTCCAACTTCACACCAGTAAAAGTAGGAGGATTCAGTTTCATAAACTGGCCAACCCTTGTCGCCTCAGCAGACAACCCACCATACGCATCCCACTCAGCCTGAACAAGAACTAATTGAGCAATAGTATGAATAGACTGAAGAAATTCTGCATTAGTTACCTCACCCTGAGGAGGACTAGAAACAATCAGAGGAACTCCAGAACTACCGGGGATAGGACCCTGAGATTAAAGACGAACTCCAAAAGTTGGATGTACCCCATCAACATTGTCCCTAGATAGGATTGGAGAGTTTTCTTGTGTTCCAGATCATCGAGGAATGATATGAAAAGTGAACAACTAAGGATTAGAGAAGAATTTCAGGAATTAGACTCCAAGCTTGAAAATAGAATACCAACAAAGTAAGACATTCCTACATTCTTTATAGCCTCTCTCTTATAAGTGTGGTGCACTACATACCCCTAAAAGAGACTCTACAATTCATGACTTTGCGGACTCCCAATTGACCATGAACCTAAAGGTCTGATACCAACTTGACATGACCTGACTGAGGGCCTTGTCATTATGGGAGTCCCAAGTCCGACTGGGACCGGAGACCACCCTCGTTACCCAACCCAACCTCCAGCTGCCTGCCCTGAGTTGGATAACTTTAGAGTATATAACAAGATAGTGTAAAGCTCATATGAAGACTCTGGGATAGGATCACAATCATGATCGACCAACCAAGTCCAACCATCCTATACCGATCATCTTGCCATACCAAACCAATACCAAAACAAGGGCCAGAAACCAGACTATAACCAAATGAGTTATATAATATAATATAATTAATCCCAAAATAAAATGCGATGGAATAGTAATAAATTATGTCCAATGACATCAACCCTAATTCCAATGCCAATATTAAGGTCGACACCAATACCGATCCTGCCTATTCCAACCTATAACAGTACCAAAAATCCTCTAACCAAAAGTGTAAGAATATCCAGTTGGGACATGCCCCCAACCATAGCCAAAACCAAGATCCATGAATAAATCAGAATGTTTAAAATTATTCATAATAAGAAATTGAACCTTCTGAATAGATGGAAGCTTACCACTTTAATCCAACAGCTGTCCCTGAGTCAATCACACTGTAGAAGGAGTAGAACGGTCGGTTCCTGCATCGCATAGGTATAGAGTCGCTCGATGATGGGTTAGCGAGTGATCGCTAGCATGAACTTAGAATAAGGATAAAAATTGCCATTTATAAAACCAAGTAAAACCATCCATATGCACACAACCATACATATATTTAAATATATGACCATGCCAAAAAAGGGGACCGGTTTTAGAATTTCATTAAAACCTTTACCTGGGTTGTGTAGCCTTGCCGCCCTAACCACCCACGAGCTATATGGGTTTAAATCCCCCTGCTGAAAGGGCCTCAATACGTGAAGACGAACAACCAGGAAAGATAACCTGGGATGACTAATACATCCCCCAAAATATAGTGTGACATCATGCACAGTCACTTGGACCAAACTTCACATAAGCAAATGTGAATTTCCAGTTTAGATCCCCTTGGGATCACTACCTTCCATAACTTTGCTACACCTTCCTTCTTTAGGCCCAATTAAAACCATTATTAATTGTTATTCTATTATTATTAACCAAGGCTATTAGTAGTGGTATTGTCATACAAATAATAACTTGCAAGTATTATCCTTAGCCCAACCTTAGGGGATTCCATGTATCCCATATGATTTCCAATTAACCAAAACCATGGCCACCAAGGCCTTTCCAATCCATTAAAAACTATTTAAACTAGTCATACCATTTAGGGTTCCATTGCCAAGTTTAAACCATGCATAAGTTCCATTGAAAAACCAATATTATAATATAAACATTGTTATATATATTTTATCAAACACATTGGTGGCATAGTATTTCCAAAACCAAAGTCCATTACCAAAGAACCATTCCCATGTAACTATATCATCCAAAACCACCATTAATGCACATAAAAGCATAATCAGAACTTGGGAAAACCATAACCAAGCATTTATAACCAAAACCCATAAAACATATTGGAAAACCCAAAATCATACAACATTCAAGTCATGAAAACATTGTATAAAGCCATGCCTATTGTTGGAACTAACAATGAGGGAAGAGAACATGCCTTAATTGACAAAGTAGACAGAGAGAAACCACCAACACGATCCCCAAATTAGTCCTCTAGTTAAAATCCTATCTTTCTTGCCCAAAATCTCTTAAGAGAATTTTAGAGTATTTAGGAAGAGTTTCTAAGTGTTAATGAATAGAATAATAGGGTAAATAACCTCCTAATAGGAATATAAGTCGAGGGAACTTATTAGGATAAGTGGGAAAATGTCTAGAGTGGCTCCACTTATGTCGCTTAAAATCCCATCACAGGGATACGATTGACCCTTACGAGTCATATCCTCCCTGTATGAGTGGTACCCACCACTCATACCCTTAACCTCCCCTTGGACCCAACAATTTCTAAGGTACGACTCATCCAACTCAATTCATATACAAATATATGATCCATAACCATCACCCGTATCTCTGATAGAATCGAACCTAAAGGGATTGAACATTGTCTACCATACGAGTCCTGGGTACGAATTGTACCCTAGCTTACAACTCATGGTGAGCCACTTGTACTTAGATTCAATCTAGGTTACCAAGTCTAAGGTTAAGTGAAGAAACCAAACGATCTGTATTTGACCATATGACTCATATTATACAAGTCGTACCCATTTTTGTGACAAAGATCTATCCCATTAACCAACACTGGTCAACATATGACTAGACCATACCATTCGTACCACAACATGCATCTCGTACCTATGCATCATATTGGGTTAAGAGACCATAATTCTAGGAAATTTTCTAAGTTCTAGAAACTAGGGTGTTTCAGTATTTCCATAACTATCCACAATAATATATTTCCATAACCACATAATCCAATATCCACACATTATTTTCAACCATCCATGAATTTCCACATGTTTCATATGCCAATAAAGTATGAATACACCACGATACACACATGGTACCACAACATGCTTTTCCATCAATAAGATACAATTTATTCACATGTATATAAGGTTATCAATATCACAAAAGAGCCCACACAGTCACACATCTCACATAATCTCTTAATTCAATAATTATACCATATATTGGCCCCTATACGAGCACAACACATTATGATAGACAATTTTGTGATTAGTTTCCATCCCCTTAACATGTATTTTATATCAACATTAACTATCCAACCCAGTCTCAAAGAGTAAAGATTTAACCTACCTCGAATGTCAAAATTGATCTGCTACACTTCAGTCCCAAAGCCTTACACCTCACAAATAGATCCAAAATCAACTAAGCGTTAAAAAGAAACCAATGACACCCATATTGCCTAGTTCCAAGTCGAGATAAAAATGAACCCCCAAAATAAGTTTTTGAAAAAGAAGGGAGAAATTGTAACCTTATTTCAAAAATATTTTCCCATATTTTTAAGAGTCTACAAATGAAAACCCAAGGAAAAATAATGTTCAAATCAAAGAAAAACCCTTTTTAAGCTTTACTGGGTAAAATCCATTTAAAATAGAGAATCGAGTTATTTTGAAAGTGAAATTAAGGAAAAACTATTAATTATAGGATTATAACGATTATTGAATTAAAAGGAGTGACATTGGAATTTAAAATCAAACCCTAAGGATTTTGGGTTTTAAGAAAATAATCGATAAATTTCCATAAGGAGTGGATTCTTCTCTTAAATCGGATAATAATCACAAAAATAAACGTTACCTTAGCCTCCCAACCAACAACAAGCTTCAATTTTATGCTCTTACACTAGTTTAGGGTTTAGCTCACAAGGGGGAAGATGAATAATGCCCAAAATCATGGAAACTCAATTTATACCCAGCCCAGGTTCTCTAGAGTCATTATTGTGACCCCGAGGTGTGCGATCGCCACATTTTATGTTTGTACAAGGGAAGTGCGATCGCACCCTGCTTTTTGTGATTGCACATCTTGCCTGCCAAGGGTACTGCGGTCGTAGCCCTTGGCTCGCGATCGCCGCCACACCAAATGACAGCTGAGAACTTGGAAATCTTCCAACTCTCTACCATATTCATGGAATTCATTCAAAATCCAGTATACACAAATGAACTATATTACCACTCTAAATTCAATGCAGCAGAATAAATGGAGATATCAAAATATTGAAAAGACGTCATTTTCACAAAATTGACACTCAAAATTAAAAATCATAATTTTATGAACTAAGGTTTGAAATAGGATTTAAAAGCCGTAAAACTAGGCCAAACATGTTACACTCCTAAAATTGACATTTTGGATATACTGGCGTAGTCTGTTTAGCCATCCGTTGGATGAATCAAAATAGAACCGTAGAAGTCCATCATAAGGCTCTCAAAGCCTCCATAAAACATAATATTGCACAAATGGTACCAAAATGCATTAGGAACTATGCCAATCAACCCTACATACCAAAAATATCACTATGCAACAATGGAGAGGGGGAAAATAGTCAAATCACACAAAAACTCATTTTTTCACGTATAACATCAAAATTTTAGGTTGTTATATCTTTCGCCACTAAAAATCTAGTTCATTCTCAAACTAAGGCAAAGAAATACCTGAATCAACATAGAGCTACGGAAAATAACTATGCATATCAGACTCGACCTCTCAAGTAGCCCCCATCTATAGGTCGATGTCGCCACTGGATCTTAACCATTGAGATAAATCTAGAAAATAACAGTCTAACATCCTTAGCTAAAATGGACACCGACTCCTCAACAAAAGACAACTGCTCATCTAACTGAACCGACTCCTAATGAATGACACGAGACTCATCAGGAATGTAACGACAAAGCATAAAAATATGAAAAACTGGATGAACAATTGATAAAACTGGAGGCAAAGCTAACTCATAAGCCACATCACCAACAGTATGAAGAATCTCAAATGGATTAATATACCTGGGGCTAAGCTTGCCTCTTTTCCCAAACCTCATCACACCTTTCATGGGTGAAACTCAAAGAAAAACACCATCACCAATACCAAATCTCATGGCACAAAGTCTACGATTAGCATAACATTTCTACCTACTCTGAGCCACTCAAAGTCTATCCTGAATAATTCTAACTCTATCCAAAGACTCACGAAGCAGTCCGTACCTCAAGGTCTAACCTTAGAAACATCAAACAACCAACTAGAGAGTGACAACGCCTACTATACAAAGCCTTAAAAGGATCCATATTAGTACTTGAATGCTAGTTATTATTATATGCAAACTCTACTAAAGCCAAATATTGCTCCCACTAGACGCCAAAATCCATCACACAAGTGCAGAGCATATCCCCTAAAACCTGAATGGTCCAACTATGACTGGCCATCAGTCTAGGAGTGAAATATTGTTCTAAGGTCAACTTGTGTACACAACTCATCCTGGAGCATATCTCCTAAAACTTGGATAGTCCAACTCTAACTGACCATTAGTCTGGGGTGAAATGCTGTTCTAAGGTCAACCTGCATATGCAACTCATCCTAAAAAGTTTTCCAAAAGTGAGAAGTGAACACAAAACCTCAATATGAAATGATAGACACCGGCACACTATGAAGTTGCATAATCTTGCGAATGTAGATACAGGACAGCCTCTCAGCACTGAAAGAGACCTAGACTAAAAGAAAATATGCAGACTTGGTCAATCAATCTATGAAGACCCAAACACTATCAAACCCATGGGAAGTGCGAGGCAACCCAGTCAAAAATTCTATAGTAATCCTTTCACTCTCACTTGGGAATGGGTAACCGCTGAAGCAATTCACCAGGCCTCAAATGCTAGACCTTTACCTGCTGACAACAAAGGCAACGAGCTACAAAATTTGCTACATTATTCCTCATACCACCCCCCCAGTAATACTACCTCAAATTATGATACATCTTAATCACTCCCGAATGGATGGAATACGTCGACTAATGAGCCTTATCCAAATATAAATCTAATCCAATCACTCAGTCTCTACATATAAACTCAGCCTCTAATCCTCAAAACTCCACCAGAATTAAGTAAGGCTTCCTTAGACTCACCATTCAACACTTTATGTCAAATTAATCTCAGTCCTGCTTCATTGAACTAATAAGCTCGAATTTTCTCCATTAAAGAAGACCTAGCCTCTACGAAGATTAAAACACACCTAGGTGTCAAAATATTAAGTCTAACTATTTTGTTTGCAAAAGACAGAACCTCTAAGTCCAAAGGTCTCTCCTAGGTCAAAAGATTCTCCAAGCTACCCATGCTAGTCGACTTTTGGCTCAAGGCATTTGCAACCATATTAGCCTTGCCTGGATGATAGAGAATAGTTAAGTCATAATCCTTAAGCAACTCAAGCCAATGATGCTGCCTTATATTAAGATCTCCCTGGGTGAAGAAGTACTGAAGGCTATGATGATCTGAGAAAATCTCATAACGGACTCCATACAACTAGTGCCTCTAAAACTTTAAATCAAAAACAACCGTGCACAACTCCAAATCATGGGTATGGTAATTATTCATGGGGATTCAACTGATGAGAACCATATTCAATCACCTTACCCTCATGTATCATCATAACACCTAACCCAACATCTGAAGCATCACAAAAACCGTAAAACCCATGCCTACCTTGGGCAAAGTCAAGATAGGAGTTAAAGTAAACAAATCCTTGAGATTTTGAAAGCTCTCCTCACCAGCATTAGACCACTAGAAAGAAATTTTTTTCTGAGTAAAAGTGGTCAATGGAGCTGCAATAGAGGAGAAACCCTCAATAAAACACTGATAATAACCTACCAAGACAACAATACTCTGAATATCGGTGGGCGAAGTAGGTTTAGCCCAATCACGAACCACTACAATCTTTGATGGATCATCTATAATACCTTCCTTAGTCACCACGTGACCCAAGAAAGAAACAAACTCCAATCAAATCTCACACTTGGAGAACTTGGCATACAACTTCTTATCTCACAATCTCTTAAGAACAATTCATAAATCCTCCTCATGCTCAGCTTCACTCTTGGAATAAACCAAGATATCATCTATAAATAAGATAATAAAGAAGTCAAGATACATGTGAAACACTCGGTTCATCGACTCCATGAACGCGGCAAGGGCATTGGTCAACCCAAAGGACATGACCAAGACCTCATAATGACCATATCGAGTCTGAAAAATCATTTTTGGAATATTTGAAGCTCTAATCCTCAACTTGTGATACCCGAATCTCAAATCAAACTTTGAAAACACTGGGACACCCTAAAGCTGATAAAATAAATCATCAATACGAGGAAGAGGATACTTATTCTTAACCATCATCTTGTTCAATTAATGATAATAAATACACATACGTATAGAACCATCTTTTTTTTTCCACAAACAAAATAGGTGCACCACAAAGCGATACACCAGGTCAGATAAATCCCTTATCTAATAATTCCTATTATTGATCCTTTAATTCCTTCAACTTAGCTGGGAGAGGAATAAAATGGGCTTGGTTCCTGGCTCAACATCAATAGAGAAATCATTATCATGATCTGAAGGCATACCAGACAAATTCATAGGGAATATATTCATAAACTCACGGATAAAACAAACAAAATCCAAAGAAGGTAAACAACATTAGTATCATGACCATAAGCCAAATAAGAAAAGTATCGCCTCGCAACCAATCTATGATCTTGAACATAAGATATGATAATCTTAGCACCTAAATGAAGCACACCCTTCCAAGCTATCCTTAGCACACCTAATGAAGCTAAAGTCACGGTCTTAGAAAAATAATCTAGGACAACATAATAAGAAGCCAACCAATCCATACCCAAAATAACATCAAAATCCACCATATATAACACAAGTAAGTTTACCTAAGTATCACACCTATAAAAAGTCACAACGCATAATTACTACTGCCGATCCGCAACTAAAGAATCTCCTATAGGGGTTGATACACGAATAGGCATGGCAAGAGGATCAATAACAAAATAAAAAACCAAAAAAAATATATAGCTATATTAAAAAGAGTCCACTGGATATCAAACAACATAGATGCAGATCTGAAACAAACAAGGATGATACCTATGATCACAATATCTGAAGCCTTTACCTTTGGTCTGGCTAGTATAGCATACCACTGTCCATGAATTCTAATCGACTGAGTAGCCCCAGGACCACCACTACGGGCCGCACTACCTCTGCCTCTTACACCTTTGATAGAACCCCTATCTCTCAAAACTAAAATATGAGTAGCTCTAATCACACGACGAGGATAGTCCTTGGACACATGGCCAATATCATCAAACACAAAGCAACTTTTATGACTCAACTCAATAAGAGAGGTACCACTGGGCCTAAACGACCACCCTAAACTACTGAAATAGAAGACCCATTACCCAAACTGTTTAAGGATGCCTGAAATGGTCTACCATTATAACCATGAGAACCTCTAAACTCTCTACCTTGAGAAGCCTGACCTTTAAACTTATCAAAATGATGGATTTTATTAATTACTCCATAGGATGCTCAAAGAGACCCTCAGTCATATTAGCATGATCCATTACACTCTTAAAGGACGCTTCAAATACGACCATCTATGCCATATCCAACTAAAGGAAAATATCCAATCCTTTCATAAACTTTCAAATGTACTCAGACTCGTTGGAAATGCCAGCATAGGAATATCTGGACAAGGCATGAAAGCATGCTTCATACTCTTCAACCTTCATGGAGCCGTGCTCGAGTTGATCAAACTCATTTTGCATTTAATCCTTCTAACTGTAAGGCACAAATCTCTCCTAAAAGGTATCGACAAATTGATCCCCCATTATCTCAAGAGAATCAAGAGGTCTATAACTAACAAGAGACCTTCACCAATCTCTAATAGCATCTCTCAATTGGTAAATAGTATAAGTAACTCCATACGACTCAAGCAAACCCAAATTCTGTAACTTCTCTTGATAATTAATTAGGAACTCATAGACATCCTCATCCATAACACAACTAAATCTAGGATGACCCAAATGAGTAAATTTCTAAAACCTTTTCTAATCTTTAAAAGACAATACTTGTTGTAAGAGAAGACATAGTGAATCTGGTTGACTGAGATCCTCTTTGAGGAGGTATCATAGATAAAGGCTAAACTTTTGATTTTGAAATACCATACTTAGATGTCGGTGCTAAAACAAGAATAGTACTCAGGGTCTGAAGAGTACCCAAAATTGAAGCTGGTGCAGCTGGAGGATCCACACTCAAAACTTGAGGACCGGTCGATATAACCAAAGGAGAACCTTGTAAGTAGGTCAGTAAATGCACGAACAAACCCTCCAAAATTGGGGCAAACAAACTCTGAGGAACTGGAGCTGAACATACACCTCCAACATAGTCATCTTGAGGCTCAATGGATAGTCCCCTACTCATCCCAGAGTGGGCTGATCCACAGGCCCGCCCATTCCTTCAAGTCCATATACGACTCGAGGCTCACCTTTTGGGAGAAGGTTTTGAATCTCTACTATCGCAGAACCTAGTCAACACCATTTATGCCAAAAGCGTAAAACACAACTCAGATCATACGGTATAAAAGAAATTCGCACGATAAGGGATAAAATAAGGGAAGCTTCCTAAAGATATCCTATAACTTCTCAAGGATAGATACGGACATATACGTATCGATCCGTCAGACTCTATTAGACAATCCGTCAGATTCTATTAGATATCCCATTCTTAGACTATTGAGACCAATGAAACTTGGCTACTCTGATACCAATTTTTCATGAACCAAAAGTTTAAGTCATGATGGCACTTGTTGCAACGTACCTTGACAGGTAAGCTGATACACAAAGGGGAAAAAATAGAAACACCCCCAAAGTATGGCTTCTAGAATGAAGTAAAACCATTTAAGTATAATAAATATAGAATGAATATAATCAACAATACAACCATAACATCCAAAAACCGAGGTCAACGATATAAAAACATATCTATTACAACTCAAATCCAAATAAAATACAAAAGAAATCCAATAGATACAACTCTATCTCTAAAAAACTAGTAAATACATAGTCTAGTGATAGAGAAATATAGTAGAAGACTTTTGGATGCCTAAAAATCATCCACTACCTTGAAAGATCTGACAATAGTTTGAGTTAAGCAATGTGGGATGCACTCGAACCTAAACCTACACCAAAAGGGTACAGTAGGTTTGAGGAGGGTCTACCTGTACTCAATAGGTATCATAGAATGATCGAGAAAAGTAAAAAATAAGATGTACAATATACACACTAAGGGCACGTCAACTATAATTAGGAAATGTCCCACAACGGTAGCCCATACCACTTGCACTAATTGTTCTAATATATATCATATATATTATAACAAACACTAGAAAAGACCACAAGTATATAATATACCACGTATATGTAAGATAAGGAAAGACAATATACATACAAGATCATCAAGTATGAGTATAAGAACATAGAACAATTAGGTATGTAACAAGTCAAAATAGAAGTACAATCACATAAAAAACATAATGAAATAAACACAATAAGAAAGATAATGATGATGATGATGATGATGCATGAGGTTGTCGGACAACCTCTCAGACTGTCTCACAGTCTTTGTATAAACCTAAGGAGCTAAAACTTCTCGATATAGGATCGAAGAGGGGTTCATCAACCTGTATACAATCCACATATCCATATCTCCTCCTTGGAACATCTCTCAGGGAGGGTTTTATAATATGGTACAATGTCTCCTCCCCGGCACATCCCTCGGGGAAGGTTTTGAAAAATTATTGTCAATGTTTCTTAGGTGTTGCCACGACGGTATCAATGTTTCATGAATGAGTATGGTATGAGGATGTAATGCTCATAACCAATCTTAATGAATATTTCCACTACTAACCATAACAATATATTTCTATAACCATGTGAGATAATATCCACTCATTATTTTCAAGCAACCATGAATTTCCACATATTTTATATGCCAATAAAGTATAAACACATCACAATACACATATGGTACCATAACATGCTTTTCCATCAACAAGATACAATTTATTCACATGTATATAAGGCATCAAAATCACAAAAGACCCCACATGGTCACATAAATCACATAATCTCTCCAACCAATAATTATACCACATATAGTCCCAGAGGCGGATCTAGGATTTTAAACTTGTGGGTTTCCAGTTAAAAAATTAATATATAATAACATATTAAGAAAAAAACCCAGAAAGGATCGATACAATGATCATATAAATTCAAGGGTTTCCATCTATAATATTTTATTTACTTATTCTATTTTTAATATATTTACCGAATCTACGGTAGCAGGTGAGGGTTCCCTAGAACCCCCACTCAACACTATAGATCCTCCTTTGTATAGGCCACCTCACAGGAACAACACATTAAGATAACCAATTTCATGATTAGTTCCCATCGCTTTAACATGCATTTTGTATAAACATTAACTATCCAACCTAGTCTAAATGAGTTAAACCAAACCTACCTCGAATGCCGAATTCGGTTCACTACACTTCAAACCCAAAGCCTTATGCCTCACATAGACCCAAAATCAACAAAAAAAATCAAAGTATAGAATCTACACACCAAAAGGAAACCAATGACACCAATATTTCCTAGTTCCAAGTCGGGGTCAAAATGGAACCCCAAACTAGGTTTTCAATAAAGAAAGGATAAATCGTAACTTTGTTTCAAAAATATGTTGCCCATATTTTTAGGAGTATACAGAAAAAAATCCGATAGAAAACAAGTTAAAAACAAGGTTCAAATAAAAAAAACTATTTTTAAGCTTTACTGGTAAAATCTTCGAAATCCATTTAAAATCGATAATCGAGATATTTTGAAAGTGAAATTGGGGAAAACTAGTAATTATAGGATTAGGAACATTATTAAATTAAAAAAGAGTAAAATTGGGATTTTAAATCAAGCCCTAAGGTTTTTGAATTTTAGAACATAATTGAGAAATTCAATAAGAAAAGGATAAATTTTTACTTTAAATCGGATAATAATCACGAAAATAAACATTAACATTGCCTCCCAATCACCAATAAGCTTCAATTTTATGCTCTCACACTATTTTAAGGTTTAGATCTTAAGGGAGAAGATGAATAATGTCAAAAATAGGGGAAAAAGACTCAATTTATACCCAGTCTAGGTTTTTAAGAGTCGCTATTGCGACCCCGAGGTATGCGATCGCCATATCTTGTGTCTGTACAAGGGAAGAGCGATCGCACCCTGCCCTTCATAATCGCACATCTTGCGTACCAAAGATTCTGCAATTGCAGCCCTTGGATGGCGATCGCCGCCACACCAGATGACAGTTGAGAACTTAGAAATCTTTTAAGTCTCCGCCACGTCCCCAGGATTTATTTTGAATCCCATATACACAAAGGAACTATGTAACCATACTAAATTCGATGCTTCAGACTCAATGGCTACATCAAATTTTAAAAGAATGTCGTTTTCACAAAGTTGACTCTCGAAATCTAAAATTATAATTTTCCAAACCGAGCATCAAAATAAGATTTAAAAGCCATAGAATCAGACCAAATATAATACCACCCTTAAAATTGATGTTTCAAATCTATTGGTATAATCCGTTTAGTGATCCATCTCATGGATCAAAAAATAACCACGGAAGTCCATAATGAAGCTCTCGAAGCCTTCAAAACTCATAATATTGCACAAATGGCACCAAAATGCATTATGAACTGTGCCAATAAACTCCATACTCTAGAAATACCACAATGCAACTAAGAGGATGGACAAAATAGTCAAATCACATAAAAACTTATTTTTCACATATAATATTAAAATTTCAGGTTGTTACAACCTTCCTCTTGTGCTGACTGTAGCATTAGTACATCATCTCATTCTAGAAAGATTTTATTAATAATTATCATTAGCCTCACCTATTCTATGTTCACTTATAGATATGACTCTAACTTTATTATTCCTTACAACACTCTCATCTCATTGTGTTTCATCATTTGGTTGAAGCCATGAACATTTCATGTTACTAACATTACAAGATTAAAGGTTTAGGAGGTATAAACCCTATAACACCTTCTTCCTTTTCACTGCTACTCTGTCCTATTTCAAATTAGTTTACTCTTATAGATATACCTTGGGAATAAGAAGTGTGTGCTTGTTGCGGGTCCCTTTTATGACTTAACTAACTTCTTACTATTTGCGAAAGATACTAAGTAGACTATGGAAGTTAAGTACTATCTTTAATTTAAAGGCATGATTTAATCTCCTAATACTGCTCCTAAATCTCTTCTCCCAATGGCTTTTATTCCATCTTTTGCGGTTGCTTTTTGCCCCTTATCAGAGGTGCTTGTCTAGTAGGTACAAGAGGGATGGTCTAGCATAAATGCCCCCTTACAAGTAGTTTTGGCACAAGAGAGGATTCCAATAATACCATATGTTATTCAAAATATTCCCCTTTGGATCTTGAACTTTGATTCTCTTGGGTAAATACTTTATGATATCAACTTCTACCAGAATTCGAACAAAGAGAATTCTGCTAGCATGAGTAGTGCATTCATCTGCATATAAAGTCTAGCCCAAACTGCTCCTAATCTTTCTCAATAAAGTTACATTTCTATAATTTTAATGGAGATTTGACAGCTTGATCCACAAAAGGATAGTAGTCAAAACCTTTCCACTGAAATTGAATTTCAGGGTCCATCGTTTCATAGTTACATGCTTATTAAATAGATAATGTGGTCTTGAACATAAGACTATATCCTTTTCCTCTTCATTAGGAAATCTTGAATTGATTGAACAAAATTACCATAAACTACCCAGAATAGACAAGTACCACAATTTCCACATAATTTTGAATTGATTCATATGAAGTGGAATCTTATAGATGCCATAATTATCATACGAAAGGCTAACCAAAATCAATCCAACCAAGGAAGCAGGCAATTACTAAAGTCTATCAATAGATTAGGGATTTTTGATTATTTTGATCCTTTAAATGGAAAGAATGGGGAAACTAATAAGGACCGCCAGATAAGAGAAAATTGATGGTCACACTAAAATTCAATGATGGGTTAGATCATGGTCAAAAATTGGGTATGAATTGATTTTAATTAAATTTGAATTGGGGATTTCACATTGGGTCCAATTGGAATCAAATTAGGCTAAAATTGACATCAAATATACATAAAATGGCAACAAATTAAATGAACTGGGAAAAATCAAATAAAATTAGGCTATTATTTTATAAATATAATATTGTAAATATTATTCAATAAATAAATAATAGTGAAAATAAATATAATATCATTAATAATAAATAAAAAATGTTATTTTGGAATCAATCATAAATAAAGTCTGAAAATTGTGAAAATTTACATTTGAAATGAGATGTTATTTAACTAAACTGTGTGTGTGTATGTCTCTCTCTCTCTCTCTATATATACACATACATACATACTCATAAATTTTGAATTTAAGATATGTCAAAATAATAAAATGTGTGACTAATTATTCAAATATATAAATAATTATATAGATGAATAAATATTTAAAAAATATCTAAAAGACGTTAATTAGTCAAATAGCAACCAGAGTCAGATATTGGAAGGACAAAATTAGGTGTCAATAGTTGCCCATTCTTTGCTCGAGAATTATTTAAAAATTATCAAGCAAAGAATGTTGACTTAGTAGCCAATTTGGTCTGAACAAAGGAATGAATCATGGGAATCGAAAGAAATATGAGGGGATAATAAAAATGGTGTGACCGAGACTTTAGTTTCAAGTAATCCGGCTGTGGGTAGTTTTAGATTTAGAAATAAATAAGATTCCTTAAGAAAATTGATGAATGCAAAATTCGAATGAGAACAACACAAGTTGAGAAGATTATAGTATGAGTGATATTAAAAATATGGAGTGTAAATATGATTTAGGTCATGTTTAAAAAATATAAGAATAAGGAATTACGTTTTAAAAGTGATAGAGAGAGAATTGCTTAGACATCTCTCGTTTATTAAGAAACCCGATGCTTATCTTAAGGTCCGATGAGGAACCCATTATAGTTTTAAGGTAAGACAAGGAACCCATTGTCTTTTTAAGATCCAACGAGTAACTCATTATCATTTTAAGTTCTAGCGAGGGACCTATTATCATTTTAAGGTCCGACGAGTCGACCAATACCATTTTAAGGTTCGAAGAGAAACTCATTGTTATAAGGTCCTACAAAGAACTCAATATTATTTTAAGGTATGGTGAGGAACCCATTACTATTTTAAGGTCCAACAAGAAAACCAATGCCGTTTTAAGATCCATTGAGGTACCCATTTCTATTTAAGGTTCAGCGAGGAACCCATTGCCATTTTAAGGTTGGATGAGGAACCCATTATTATTTTAAGGTTCGACGAGAAATCCATTGATGTTTTAGGGTCCCGCAAGGAACCCAATATCATTTGATGTTGAATTGATAATGTAATGTATTATTGAATTTGATGTTTTCAAAATTAAGGAGATAGAGTAAAATAGCTTCTTTTCCAGATTGGAAATGTAATTGGGCTTTCTTTGATGATGTCGACAGGCAGTTATTGTCTTTGTACCTGCTGTTTGCACTCAAAGAACAGTTGTAAGTTGAAAAGTGAGTTTGACTCATACCTTTGCTTAGTTTGGCTCCTTGCCACTATTTTGATCTTTGGGATTAAGGTTTGTATTCCTTTATGGTGAAATTCATGAGATATTCTCAAATATTTCTGCCTTAATTTAGGATAAAGTTACCTTTCTCATTTCCTTATGAATTAGCATATTGCTTTCTTGTGGGGTTTCTCAAAATTTCTACACTAATTTTCAGTTATGGTGTCTTATATACCTGCTTCACTTAAAGAACAATATTAGTCCAAAATAGATGGTTGTATTACAATTGAACATCATGATATTAATTTGAATCTATCTTTATATGCTAAAGAGTCGGGTCTATTAGCTCGATATTTTAAATTTGAATTTGAGTAAAGTGTTTGAATTGGCTATTGAGGGGAGAGAAAGTTTCTATTAAATTGATACTGAGTCCAATAATGGGCTGTCTATATATACAAATAGAAATCAGGTTAGACATAGTTCATGAGTATGATGAATGGTAGATAACACATAAAAATATTATTAGCCATAAGGCCAATAAATATAGAATGATGACATTTTTCTTGTGACAATAATGGTCTGACTGTATCAATTTATGTGACCTGCTTTGAACATCTTTTGCCACAATTTGGAAATATTTTTGTTAGATTACCCTGAACAAAGATTTTACTAATAGTGATGGGATCATAGATGTTGCTTATTCGTTCTCATTGCACTTTTATCTCTTCCTTTTAAATTAGATTCTGGATTTTGTACCTTAGTACTGAATATTCATCAAATCATGACCTTAAATATTTGGTGGTAGGCACAATTTTTAGATGGATCAAATTTAGAAGGTGGATACTTAGGGATCCATCCCCTTTTGGTTGCACTATACTTTGGGCCCTCAATCTTTCAAATATGCTCGCTAATGGCTCAGTCAAAGGAATAAAGGTACAGGGCCTCATTCTCTTTGGTTGATAAAAATCGTATTGTACTGGAAAAGTGCAATGTTGAAAGTTAGGTTGTGCAAGATAAGTCTCAGTTTAAGAACCTTGCTAGAAAGAGTAGGGTTGAATATGATAAGCCTCATGTTAAGAATCTTATGATTCATAAGGTTTGAGATGCTCAATATGGGAAACAAAAACAACATGGATATCTTTATTATTCTGATAGTCTTGTGTCTGAGGTATGGAGGGTGATAAATTCTTTTCACTTTCATCGGGTGGATTCTTTGATGCTTGAAAAGTGGTTTTCATTGCAGAAACATCAATGATTCTCCCAGTCTGAATACCCGATTCTAATTTTTTTTCTGATTAAAATAAGACTTTTGGAAGTGTGATTGCTTAAAAAGTACAATACTTGATTGTATATTTCATTTAGAAACCGAATGAAAGTTTGGACCAACTCTTCTTCAGGTACAGAAGGACATATTTTAGAAGTATCCAATCTCCATCATATTGCATATTCCTCAAAAGATTCATATTGCATATTCCTCAAAAGATTCATAAGCCATTCTCTTTACTTCAACCAAATTCCACATTGTCGAATCAACCTTGATGTTTAACTTATATTGACCATGAAGTCTTGAGTGATGTCTTACCATGCATTCCATTTGTCAAAGTATTTTTTGGTGAATCTCATGAGTGTTGTTTATGATAAACGTTGAATAAATAATCTCATTAGGAGAGCCTCATTGTACCCTATTCTAACTTATCGACTGCAATAGTCCTTTAGATGTGTGATTAGGTCTCCATGCCCATCAAATATGTTGACTTTTGGGACTGTCTCCTGAAAATAAATCAATCCTTAGAGGTAGACACAGTTTCTCATACCTCAAGTGATGAATATTTTTAAAACTTAGATTCTCACCCAACCTCTTTCTAAGTCATGAAGCTTTTGCTGACGTGCATCGAAATTGACTCTCTCACTTTCAAGAGTAATGTGTGTTAAAGAAAATTATTAAAGGGTGTATGAGTAAGGTGAGAATAAAAAGACAAAGTCCCAATAGTGGTTTCCATTGGTCGAAAAGAAAGAAGGGTGTAATCTTTCTGGATATCGAGCATATTTATCATATTGCAGATTTTTAATCAAGTCAATACTAAAATGCTAGAATTTTTTTTAAAAATAATAAATAAAAAAACAAGAGTTGATGTGCCTAATAAAAAGAGCGATAGTATGAAAATATGAGTTACCTTGTCAAAGAGGACTATAGAATGAATGTGTGGGCTAGAACTTAAGTTTGAGAAATGAATTGATATTAATAATGAAGATAAGGTCTAAGAAAGACCTAAATACTAAGCTCATACTTAAAGCTAATCAAGTGAACAAGTTAATAATGATAAGATATTTAAAAACCACACAAAGAATATTTAAAGAAATTTTATTTTGAAAAAGCGATATGATTGAAGATTTGGAAAGTTTTTGAAGATTTTGAAAAAAACTGATGAACTTAAAATGTGCCTGATTTTCAACTTAGTTTTTGAAATAGTTGGTGAATTTGAAAATTTGTGAAAGTTATTTGAATACAAAAAGTTCTACTTTTCACTCTCACGACATAATGTGAAGACAAAAGAAAGGAAGGATATAAGATTTGATACAAAAATTTATTTGAGTGATAAAGATCATTTTCAAATTTGCCCGGATTTCAAAAATAAAGAAAAAAAGAGGAGCACATCCTTATATAGGATTTCCTACACATCTTGTTTGACACAAATTAGGTCAGACGTCGTTCGAAACTTTAGACTTAGAAAAATTCGAATGGCGGATGGAGGGATAGTATAGACTAAATGACAATTTAAATAATAATAGGAAGCACATAACACATAATGGTTAATTAATGTGTGACTTATAATCTCCTGAAATTTAGATAGACACAGACTGAGGGTAGAATTATGCGAGAAGGCACGTGGTTCTACAGTAGTAAAACTATCTTCTCCATCACATCTTAGACAACTCTCTATAATAAGGTTCTTAAAGATAATTTGGAGAATTGCGAGGGCACAACCTCCATGTATTGTGTATACTATGTGCAATGTAAAGCTCCCAAGTAGAAAAAGTACGAGCGAAATGTAAATTCTGTTAAGCGATAACAAGTAGCATATAGTGAAAAAGCGGTAACACATTTATGGATAGTTTAAGTAAAGTGATGAATAAATAACATTGAAAATATTACATGAATCGGTAAGAAATAAGTAAATAAGATAACAAGTACAAGAGACATTAACAAGTCATAAACAAGTAATGGAATAAGCAAAAGGATTTCACATGGACACAACTTAACCATTCAAGTAAACAAGTGAAAGAAAAACGGAAAGAGGACAAGCACGGAGAGAAAGAATAAATTGTTAAAGCAACAAAATAAATGAAAAAAATGAAAAGGTTTATCATGATAATACTTCGTGAAACAAAGGAATAAACATAGCTAGACAAATAGCTCATTCAGGGAATCAATCAAAAATGTCAAATAAAAAAAGAAACTGACTACTCAAATAAAAAATAACAAATGAAAGGAAAATAGTTATTCACAAAACAATACACAGAAATAAAGTGTAAAATCCTACATAACACACGAATTTATAGTGAATAGAACCTAAGTATCCCTAGTATAGTCGGCATGTTATCGCGTCCTATTTTTTTACGAAAAGCAGAATTCGACATGGTTTTGAAAGTGCGACAGACATATGTCAAAGAATTTTTTTTTCCGTCTCCGATAGAGCAATTCCACATGAATCCCACACTAGTGACTTCTCTTTTAACTCTTTTAGGATTATTTAAAAGAGAAGAGTCTCCACCTAACAAATTAAGGTACGTTAGAAAATCATTCTAAACTAATTAAAAATATTTAATTAGTCTGTATCACAACAAATTTAGGTAAGGAATCTAGTTACCTAAAAAAGGTTTTAGGCACATTTCGAGGTCCACAATTGTAGGTTCCGGCCAGATATATATATTATGCGGGAGAAAATTATGTGATAAGCAAAGGTCAATTTTTTTAATCATTTAAAATTAACTTAGCTTTTAAACATGAAATTTTTATTTTTATAAACTAGGTGTAATCATTATATAATTAATAATTAACTAAGTAATAAAATTATTAAACACAAAAATAAACAAAATGTGAATCAGATAAGCGAGAAGATATAAGGAACACAATAATGTAGCCAAAAGATTTACTTAAATAATAAATCTAAACTACCCTAAATAATCAAAATACGCAAAGTGAAAAATAAATAAATAAAAACTGGTTAAAGATAAGAGAGGTTAAAAGATTTTGTTAAGGCTTGATTTTATAAACATGCAAAAAATAATATGAAAGCCTATAGATGGTTTCTGTATGAATAAAGTTTGTGCTAATATGTAGAAATTTAATAGGTCTATAAATATGAAAAAATAATTAAAATCTTATGATCATGTCCTTAAACTATTAAACTTGTTGCCCGGATAGATAAAGGCACATTAAAAAACAAAGAGCACATAATGTCCCACCCCTGGCAGCCCCTATTTTTATTACAATAATAGAGTTCATACAATAATTATTATAGGCCAAATAAATAGAAATATTACAAAGCAAAGACTATTTGGACAATCTTGCAAAGCTCCCCTTAGCCACATGGCAACTCTCCACCATACTCCAGTACTTAGCTTCTAATAAAGCACCTGTTAAAAATAACAAACATGTACGATCGCACAAAAAGAATACAAAAGTCATAAAATATTTAATTTCCCTGTCATGCTATGTACATTCAATAAATATGTTACAACAACAACAATATACCCAGTGTATTCCCACCTAATGGGGTCTAGGGAGGGTAGAGTGTACGCAGACCATACCACTACCTCAAGAGAAGTAGAGAGGCTATTTCCGATAGACCCCCGGCTTAGGACCAATAACAGTATAACAAATACAAAAAGTAGGCGAATATAAACTAGTATGATACACAGAACAAACTAACTGTATAACAAACACAAAAGATAAGTGCCTAATAAACTAGTATGGGATGCAAAAAAAGCCAACACCACTAGCCCCAAACTACAGCCACAACTCTACAAACCAGAAACTCCAGACCCAAACGAGCACTCCCCTATTACTACCTCCGCGCTCCCACCCCCTAACCCTCTACCCTAATCCGCGTCCTCCACACCTTCCTATCAAGGGTCATGTCCTCTGTAAGCTGTAATTGCTCCATATCATGCCTAATCACCTCCCTCCAATATTTCTTCGGTCAACCTCTAGCCCGCCTAAAACCATACCTAGCCAGAGTCTCACACCTCCGTACTGGAGCATCAGGCCCCTCCTCATCACATGCCCGAACAACATAGCCTCACTTCTCGCAATTTATCCTCCACCGAGGCAACTTTCACCTTCTCTCGAATAATCTCATTCCTCACCCTATCTTTCCTGGTATGTCCACACATCCATCGTAACATTCGCATCTCTGCCATCTTCACCTTTTGGATGTGGGAGTTTTTAACTGGCCAACACTCTGCTCTATACAACATAGTCGTCCGGACTACTACCCTGTAGAACTTACCTTTAAGCTTCGGGGGCACCTTCTTATCACATAGGACTACTGAAGCGAGCCTCCACTTCAATCACCCTGCCCCAATACGATGCATGACACCCTCATCAATCTTACCATTACCCTGAATTATAGACCCCAGATACTTGAAACTCTCCCTCTTTTGGATGGCCTGAGAGTCTAGCTTTACAACCACCCCATTTTCTTGCGACATATCACTGAACTTACACTCCAAGTACTCCGTCTTGGTTATACTTAACCTAAAACTTTTAGATTCAAGCGTCTGTCTCCAAATTTCCAACTTATCATTAAATCCACCCCGAGTTTCATCGATCAGAACCATATCATCTGCAAATAACATACACCAAGGCACCTCTCCTTGAATATGTCGCATAAAAAAATCCATCACTAAAGCAAATAGAAATGGGCTAAGAGTCGATCCCTGGTGCAACCCTATCAAAACTGTGAAGTGCTCTGAATCTCCACCTACCCTCCTCATACGAGTCTTCACACCGGCATACATATCCTGAATCGACCTAGTGTACGCCACGGGAACCCCTCTAGCCTCCAAGCACCTCCACAAAATCTCCCCGGAAACTCTATCATATGCCTTCTCTAGATCAATAAACACCATGTGCAAGTCCTTCTTCCTCTCTCAAAACTGCTCCACTAATCTCCTCACAAGGTGAATAGCCTCAGTGGTCGAGCAACTAGGCATAAAACCAAACTGATTCTTAGAGATTGTCACGATCTTCCTCATCCTCCACTCTTCCACCCTTTCCCAAACCTTCATAGTATGACTCCACAACTTAATACCTCTATAGTTGTTACAACTCTAAATGTCTCCCTTATTCTTATACACTGGGATCATCGTGCTCCACCTCCGTGCTTCAGGCATCTTAGCAGCTCTAAAAATTATGTTAAACAACCTTGTCAACCACTCCAGACCTGCCCCGCTTGTGATCTTCCAAAAATCTACTAGAATCTCATCTGGCCCCGTCGCCCTACCTCGCCGCATCCTACGAATATCCCCCTTGACCTCCTCAATCTTGATAAGCCTACAATAACTATAATCGCAACCCTCCTAAGATATCTCCAAGTCTCCCAACACAGAACCTTTGTCCCCCTTATCGTTCAAAAGTTTATAAAAATAGGACTGCCATCTCACCCTAATGAGGGCATCCTCAACCAACACTATACCATTCTCTCCTTTGATGCACTTCACTTGGTCAAGGTCACGAGCCCTCCGGTCCCTGGCCTTGGCCATCCTATACAAGTTTTTATCTCCGTCTTTCTCCTCTAAAGCCGCATACAAACTCTCAAAAGCTGCTGTCTTAGCCGCCGTAACCACTAACATAGCCTCTCTTCTAGCTACCTTATACTTCTCCTTATTCTTCTGCCTTTTCTCATCATCCTTACTTCCAACCAACTTAGCATAAGCTACCTTCTTAGACTCCACTTTTCTCTTGACCTCTTCGTTCCACCACCAGTCTTCTCGATATTTTCCAGATTGACCTCTCAAGACACCCAACACCTCTCTAGTGGTCTCCCTAATATAGCTGGCAGTCGTCTCCCATATATTATCCATACCCCCTCTACTCTCCCGCGTCTTTCTACTCTTCAAATTCTCTTCCATCTCCAAAGCACTAGCCAAAGTCAAGCTACCCCACTTAATCCTGGGCCGTGCCTCCCCACTTCTCTTATTTTTTCCCTTATTCATAACCAAGTCCATTACCAAAACCTATGTTGAGTCAAGAGATTCTCGCTAGGTATGACTTTACAGTCTTTACATAGCGCTCTATCCTCTTTTCTAAGAAGCAAAAAGTCTATCTGAGTCTTGGCCACTGAACCACAGAATGTAATAAGGCGATCCTCCTTCTTTGGAAAGCTCGAATTCGCTATTAACAACCCAAAAGCCATAGAAAAATCTAACAGAGAAGTTCCTCCTTTATTCCGCTCACCAAAACTGAAAACGCCATGCACATCATCGTACCCTCTCGATAGAGACCAAATATGCCCATTGAAATCCCCTTCCACGAAAAGCTTCTCAGTGCTCGGGATGCTCCTCACCACCTCATCTAATACCTCCTAGAATTCCTTCTTCTCCTCCTCATCCAAACCTACTTACGGGGCGTAGGCACTAATAACGTTCATCGTAGACCCTTTCATGACTAACTTAATAGACATCAGTCTATCACTAATTTTTTTTACCTCTACCATCCACTCCCTAAGATCTTTATCTACTAAGATACTTACCCCATTTCTATGTTTTAAGCTACCCGAGTACAACAACTTATATCCATCCACATCTCTCGCTTTAGTGCCTACCCATTTAGTTTCCTGGACACACACTACACTAACCTTTCTCTTTCTAAGAATCTTCACTAGCTCTATAGAATTATCCTACAAAGTACTGATGTTCCAAGACCCAACTCACAACCTAGAAGCTTTCTTATCCCGCCTAACCTTACTACCCCTAGCCTCTAACCCCAAACACGATCCTAGACCCGACCATGACCCAACCCCATAAACCCTGACCTAAACCCAACACCTCCTGAACTTGACCTTGACCCCGACCCCGACCTATGACATGACTCTTGTATACCATCGCCAATCACCACTACTATGCAAACAAAGGGGAAAGAGATGAAAGAAAAATGGGAAGAAAGATAAAAAAGGGGGATCAAGATAAGGTAAAAAGGGCACACTAGTTACAATAAAGTCAATAAAGGAGCTAGGGACATAACCAACAATCTATAATAGATAGAGAGCAACTAAACCAATAATATAACACAAATTTTGATAAATAATAGTCAATAGCAGGAACAAATACTACCACAATTAATGGATATGCTAGTAAATTAAGTAACAGTAATCAGACAAGGTAACACACTCCAAAACTACTAGGAACAATAAAAAGATTAACACGTAAAATCCTATTACAAAGTAACCAATCAACAAAAAATTTGATACCTACAACTAGATAATCAGCTAAGAATAGTACAGAACACTACCAGTATCAAGAAAGCTAAACACAACTAGAAAAGATGGATCGAGTGCACCTGATCGAAGCTGGGTTGTGACGGTATACTTGGTTGAGTCACTGGATTCTGGCAAATTACGGTAGAAATTGGTTGCTGGAATAGTATCGCCGTAATAGTGTCACCAAAAGTGTTGCCAAAATAGTGTTCCTCAATAATGAAGCAACTTCCAAACTCGATATTTGAAAAATTAAGGCTCGAAACTGGTCGCAATAAATGGATTGAGTCAAATGGGATCCTGAGACTCAAACCAGTAGCGAAACTTGATGAACCCGAATCAATAAACGCAACTGAACAGCCAACCCTTATATGAAACTATCACAAAAACCAATTCGAATATGGCTAATTTCAGTAAAAATCCACTGTTGATTCACGTCCGGCGAGTCTTAATATTATCCAACCAGTTCTGTTTAGAAATCGAAAAAAACAAAGAATTTTAACTTGAAATATCAACCAGCTCTGGTTTGTGGTTGTTGTTGGGGTGGTGGCAGCTTGGTGGATCTGGAAGCTCACCGGTGGTCAAATTTGGTGAAGCAGCGACAACTGGTGGGTTTTTAGGTGGTGGTTTATGTGGTTGGTAAGGGAGGAGAAGGGATAGGTAGCATGCGGTGGTAGGGGATTTCATGGTGGCTGGTTGTTTGTTTGTGAGAAGCTCTCCGGTAAAGGAGATGGTCTTTGAGAGAGAAAAGAAAAGACAAAAGAAGAGAAAAAAATGCTTAGCAAGAATTATCATTGAAGATTCCACTGATAGACAAGATGTTTAAAGATTTTTGAACATAATCAAACATGTTCAAGGAAATTAGAAAGAAACAAGCGACAAATAAAAAGATGTAGAAAAAATAACTAGAATATGATTTTAACCATCACACTAAACAATCAAATTAATTTTAAGGCCAGTAACTCCAAAAAAAAATAATGAAAACAAAGCAGATACAAGTGTAGCGGCATACCAATCTACTTTCCATATGAATGCTCAAGGCGTTCGACCCATCTAATACATATAACTTTGATAGGAAATAACACTACAACAAACCAGCACAATAAGAATCAAAATTTCTTTGACGAAAAACTAACCAGTGAGAAGTAGATGAATAATAAGAAAATTAGAAAATCGATAAGAGCTTGAGAAATATGTAAGAAAATAGGAGAGCAAATGAGCCAAACATGTGAATAAAAGCATGAGTCAAAAGTTTTTTTTAAGTGTCTCCCTTAATTGTGAGAAGGAACACTTGTTATATAGTAGAAGGGTTGTAGTCAATCACATATGATAAAAGGAAGAGAGAATATTTCTATGATTAATCAAGGAAAATTATTTTCCTTAAATAGATAGCTGAATCATTCAAGTGTAAAATGATCTTAAATTTATCATAAATAAACAAGTAATGGAGTTGTCACATAATTCTAACTTAATTATTATAAAGAAGAAATTTTGAGTTACCATATTTAACAAATAACAGCAACTACAATTCAAATTCAAAAGCGGAAGAAAGGAAATGATTGGTCAAAGTTACCATAAACTACCAAGAATAGACAAGTAACCACAATTTACATATAATCTTGAATTGATTCATATAAAGTAGTCATATAAAGTAGAACCTTATTGCTTCTATAATTATCAAAAAAAAGTCTGACCATTATCAATTCAACCAATGAAGCAGACAATTACTCAAAGCTATCAAAGTATCCAAATTAGACAAATATTAATAGTTATTAACATATTAGATTGCCAAATGACTGTCATAAACATATATTTAATGAGAAAATGACTAATCCAGGCTATTTTATAAATTGAGCATCATAACATTGAGATCTGAATTTAATTTCCATGGGCATGTATTAAGGTATAAACATAACTGCGGGACCAACAATCCAAACTAGGAATAGTTAGAGTAATTGAGCTATAAACGTTATTCTTACCAGAAATAGGTAAGCATTAAACATTCAAACATAAGGTCAGTACTAAAGGTCATTTTTGGAGATGAATTCAAAGGACTCCATCTTAAAACCAAGACCTCAAAATTTCACAGAGACAAAGTCATCTCGTTATTCTAAATTCAACCTCGAGAAACCAACGATGTTTTCAACTTGGTTCTTACTTCAACAGAGCTTCCAAAGTTCTTTCGATAAATGAAACTTGGGGGGGGGGGGGGGGGGGGGTTCAGATTTAAGAGAAGAGGAGAGCATTATTGGGTTCGAAGTGAGTACATGAATGAAAAATAAAGAGAAAGTGAAGTGATTTCTTTACTTTATGAAAGTAAAGTTCTCCCACATTGGTGTGAGAAAGAAACTTTATTTACTTATATTGAGAAACATTTATTCATGGGCATAGAGAGGCAAGAATAAGAGATGCTTTGTGTTGTCATTATAGTCGCTCGATCAGCTCGACTTTGGCTTCGACTTCGACCCCAAATTTGGATCTGGATTTATCAAATGATTGAAATATTAATTTTTTGGATAAAATTTATTCAAAAATTGAAACTAAGTGAAATTTTTATCCAAGAATCCAATAGGAAAGTTTTCTCTGTTTTGCGGATGTACTTTAGACGTAGTGCGAATGCGATCATAATGCACCTTAATGGGATGCAACCCTTAAAGGAAAGAGACATTATGGTTGGGGCATAAATGTGAATTGTGTGCACACCTGGCGACTTGCGGATGCAGATCCAGCGCAGAACTTTCTTGAAATTACCAAACGCTACCTGTGGGCACAGGTCTAGCATAGGACCAGCGCAGGTCGCATGATGATTCCAGAAAGTTATCTCTCTTTGTGAATCATTGATTTCTTTCTGAAGCAACACCTTTTGGTTATAAAAAAATAAACTTTTCCTCAGCTAAAGGTACGAATTTTGAGTTAAAAAACATCTTTTTCTTTATCTAAAAACTCTGTGTATTATCAATCATTGAGTAAGTTTGTGGTTCGAAAAATTTGAGGTACCACTATATTTGAAGTGAATTATTTCATCTTGGGAGGAGATATTCCATTAAACTCAGGTACTTGAGAGAAATATATTCCTTAAGGACAAACTATGAATTCGGTGGACTTCATTCTATAATTTTTCGATCTTCATCTTTATTTTTTTAAAGTTGGTTTTACTATTTTTTGTACAAAATAGTAGAAACTTTATTTTGATAGTTTATTTGATCATTTATTTGATTGTGTTTGAAGTTGTTAGAACTTCATTTTATTTCTTGAACTTAATATTGAAGTTCATATTGTTATATACAGATTTTGTACCTGAAAATAACAATCTTAAAGAACTTATTGTTATCTGTACTTTTGGATTTCTAGAGATTAAAACTTGTTGCTTTCTACTCTGTTTGAACTTAGTAGTTATCTTAAGGTATAAAACTTCATCACAAGTTAACGTTCATTCAGTTGATGATTAAAATAATATAAAAACTTCATCGTTAAACTAGAAACAAGTTGTTTCAGGTTGTAAACTTTATAGTTAGTTTCCTAACATACTAAACTGATTTTCTATCTGGGACAACATAATGACTATTGAAAATCATGCTAATGATGGAATAACAAATGTAACAAAAATAACTATTGCTACTTCAAGCCATTTGAGTGCTGCACCCATCGTGGCACTGACGGAGAAAATCAAAAAGTTTTCTAGTGTGGATTTTAAAAGGTGGAAGCAAAAGATATTCTTTTCCTTGGCTACATTAAGTCTTTAAAAGTTCATCTTAGAAAACGCTCCAGAGTTTTCAGAAGAAATACCGGACAAGGAATATTTTATATTAATGGAAGCTTGGAAACACTTGAATTTCTTATGTAAGAACCATAAACTAAGTGACCTTCAAGATGATTTATACAATGTGCATAAAAATATGAAAACCTCTAAATATTTATGGGATACTTTGAAAAAGAAATACAAAACCAAGGATATAGGAATGAATAAGTTCATTATGGCAAGATTTCTTGACTTTAAGATAATAGAGAGTAAGACTATCACCTCCTAAGATTAATAATTGCAAGTAACCATCCATGATCACCTAGTGGAAGGTATAAACTTAGTAAATACCTTTATTGAACATATTATGTTTATTATTGATAATCGCATAATTTTTTATGTAGGTTTGATTGTGAATGAGGCTATCCAAGTAGTGACTATAATCAGGAAGTTACCACCTTTCCGGAAACACTTCAAAAAGTACTTGAAAATAAGAGAAAAGAGATGTCAGTTGAAGACCTCATTGTGAGATTACGTATTAAAGAGGAACACAAAGCTGTCGAGAAGAAGTCTAAAGGGAATTCTGCAATTAGTTGAGCGAATATTGTGGAGGATGATCATAATAAATCAAAGAAAAGAAAGAAATCATCTAGACAACAAAGAAACCATCCTAAGAAGAAATTAAAAAAAAAATTGCTTTAATTGTTACAAGGTTGGCCACAAGTCGATAGATTGTCGGGCACCCAAGAAGGAAAATAAAAAGGATCAAGCCAACATGACTGAATCCAATGATGAAGTGGATGATTTATGCTCTATGCTTTAAAAATACAACTTTGTTGGAAATCCTAGAGATTGGTGGATTAATTCAGGTGTCACCCACTACATATGTGCCAAAAAGGATTATTTGCATCATACGCTCCGACTCAAGATGAGGAAAAGAATTTATGGCTAACTCCACTGCAGCAAAAGTTGAAGGAACATAAAGATTTGTTTGAAGATGACATCAGGAAAGGTGGTGACACTCAACAATGTTCTTCATGTTCTTGAGTTGCGAAAGAACTTGATTTCTACTTCACCTCTAATTAAGATTGAATTTAAATATGTATTTGTTTCTGACAAAGTTGTAATTAGTAAAGGATAAAATGTATGTAGGTGAAGGTTGCCTCACCGAGAGCCTTTTTAAGATCAATATAATGAATGTTGAAATCAATAAAAGTTCTTTTTCTTCTTACTTAGTTGAGTCAAATGAATTGTGGCATGAATGTTTAGGACATGTCAATTATAAAATCTTTCAAAAATTGATTAATGTAGATGTTTTGCCTAAATTTGAGTGCATTAAATCAAAGTATGCTAAGCGCCCATATAAGTCTATTGAAAGGAATTTTCATCTCTTAGACTTAATTCATACAAATATTTGTAATAGAAGTCAACTCTATCTCATGGTGCGAAAATGTATTTAACTTTTTTTGGCAATTGAACTAGATATTATTATGTTTATTTTTGAAATGGTAAGGATGAAGAAAGAGATGCATTTAGGCGATATAAAACTGAAGCTGAAAATCAGTTGGATAAAAAGATTAAAATGATAAGAAGTGATAGGGGTAGAGAGTATAAATCTCCTTTTACGGAGTTATGTTTACAAAATGGAATTGTCCATCAAACTAATACCCTATATTCACCTTAATCAAATAGGATTGCAGATATAAAAAGTCAAATGTTAAAGAAAATAATGAATGCCTTACTCATAAGTTCAGGTTTACCATAAAACTTATGAGGAAAAAGCTATCCTTATAGCAAACCAAACACTCAATAGAGTTCCCTATAGTAAGACACATTCAATTCTATATGAATAATGAAAAGAAAGGAAACACAACTTGAAATACTTCAAAGTATGGGATGTCTAGCCAAAGTCCAAGTTTTTATGCCTAAAAGAGTGAAAATTAGACCTAAGACTGTAAATTATATGTTCATCAGATATGCTAAAAACAGTAAAACATGTCGATTTTTGATTCAAAAATCCAAACATATGGATATTCATGAAAATGAAATAATTAAATCAGATAATGCTAAATTTCTTGAACACATTTATTCGTATAAAGCTGGACATGAGCTGTCTTTGGAGGGTCTAAATGACCTCGAGATAAACCAAACGATAATGTACTTAATAATGAAAATATAGGGTGTAGTACACGTTAAAGAATATCAACTTCTTTTGGATCAGATTTTGTAGTATTTCTTATTAAAAATAAGCATCAAATGCTTAAAGAAGTGATGTAGTCTTCAAATTTATCCTTTCGGAAAGAGGCAATCAGTAGTGAGATTGATTCACTATTGATCAACCATACTTGGGAGTTTGTTCATCTTTCTTCAGGAAATAAACCTTTAGGTTCTAAATGGATCTTCAAAAGAAAAATAAAAGATGATGGTACTATTGATAAATACAAGACAAGACTTGTGTGAAAGACTTTAGATAAAAAGAAGGTCTTGATTATTTTGTTACATACTTTCCTGTAACTAGAATAACATCCATTCAGATATTGGTTGCATTGGCGGTGGTATATGATCTTGAAATCCATCAAATGGATGTAAAAATAATATTCTTAAATGGAGAATTTGAGGAAGAAATATATATGGAACATTCTGAGGGATTTGTGATTCTTGATAAAAAAATAATTATGTGCAAACTTGTTAAATCCCATTATGAAATAAAACAAGCACCCAAACAGTGGCATGCAAAGTTTGACCAAACCATATTGGCAAAAGGTTTCAAGATAAACGAATGTGATAAATATGTTTTCATTAAAGACACTCCAAATTATAAAGTCATTATTTGTTTGTTTGTGGATGATATGTTGATCATAAGTAAAGACGTTTTTGACATAAATGCTACAAAACAATTTCTTAAAAGTAAATTTTATATGAAAGACCTTAGATTTACAGATGTGATCTTAGGGATAAGACTTCATAGAACTTTACAAGGGTTGATATTCTCACAGTCTTATTATATTGAAAAGGTACTTGACAAATTCAAGTATTTGAATTTCAATATTGCCAAGACTCCATAAGATGCAAGCTTTGCACTTCAAAGGAATGAAGGTAAAAGTGACTCACAGTTGAACTACGTAAGAGTGTTGGAAAGTTTGATGTATATCATAAATCGTATCCGTCCAGACATAGAATGCCCTATTAGTAAATTGAGTTGGTACACGAATAATCCCAATAAAACTCATTAGATGGCAAATAAAAAATTTTTGGGGTATCTAAAACATACCCAAGACTATGGTTTGTATTTTAACAAACATCCAGTGGTAATTGAAGGATATAGTGATGCAAATTTGATCACTGAATTGAATGAAGTAAAATTCGTAAGTGGATATATATTTAATTTAGGTGGAGGAGCAATCTCTTAAAAATTTCCAAGCAGACTTGAATTGGCTGCTCTAAATAGAATTTGAATTTATTGCATTAGATAAAGATGGTGATGAAGTGAATGACTCTGAAATTTCTTGGAAGATATTCCTCATTTGCCCAAACCTTTGGCACCAATATGTATACACTATGATAGTCAAGCGACAATAGGTAGGGCAAGGAGTATGATGTATCTTAGTAAATCTTGTCATACTAGACAAAGATATAATACTTTTATAGAACTACTCTCTAGTGGAATTATCATGATTGACTATGTGAAGTGAAAGGATACCGTGTCGGATTTACTTACAGAAGGCCTATCTAGAGAGAGAGTTGAGAGATCATTCAAGAGAATGATTTTAAGGCCTAGGATAAGTCATCACAGAGCTAACTTTATCTTGAATACTAGAGATCCCAAGAGCTAGGTTCAAGGAGATCAAATAAAGTTGTGACTTACAGTTCAACACTTTCAATATACTCAACTCATTCTTATGATAAAGATAATATTCAGAAAACAAGGATAATGCTTATGGTTTTAAGCTTTTTAATGAATTTTAAGTTTTACAAATTAGACCAAATAGTTTGATATAAAGGATTAAACATTTAGGAATTACCTATATGAGAGTAAAATGGAAGTCACTTCAAGGAGAATAGTAAATGCTTATTCTCTAAGCTCTCATAAAACCAAGTTGTGTTCATGGCTTACACAAATAAAACTGTGTGAACCATTAAGATTAAAAGGCTGGTTGTGTGACTTGTGTTGTTTAGGTGTACTTTTAAGTTCATTGTTATAAAGATATCATATCTACCGATTGAATAAGCGTGTTCAATGCAAGTTCGCCATGGAAAGTTCGAAGGAAAAAACCTACTTATCCAGATGCAATTACTCTTTGCTTGTAGATAACACACTTGTCCATAAATATTTTCATAAACTAGTCATTTCCCATTTATATGGGGGATTGTTGAGTTCTAAGTGACTATGTGAATGAAAAATGGAGGAAATAAATGAAGGAAAAGTGGAGTGATTTTTTCACTTTAAGGATGTAAAGTTCTCCCACAAAATTTCTTATACTTATATTGAAAAATGTTCTTTGATATGGATAGTGAAGAAACAACAAGAGATTTCTCGCACCATCATTGTCGTCACTCGCTCGGCTCGGCTTTGGATTTGGCTTCAGCTCGGATATGAAATTGAATTTGTCAAATGATTGATTGATAAATTATTTTTCTGGAAAAATTTTATTTGAAACTTGAAACTAAATGAAGTTTTAATCCAAAAACCCAACAGGAAAGTTTTCTTCATTTGTGGATGCACTTTGGGTTGTAGTTCAAATGCGGTTGCAATGCATATTTCGAGGAAAGAGACATGCTGGTTGGGACAAAAATATGATCTGTGCGTGCAACTAGCAACCTGCAGACGCAGGTCCAGTTCAGGTGCAACACAAAACATTCTAGAAATTTCCAAACACCACCTGTAGGTACAAGTTTGGCACACTACCAGCACAGGTCACGCGATGATTCCAGAAAGTTCTCTCTTCGTGACCATTTCTTCCTTTCTGAAGCAACACCTTTTTTCTATAAATGGGATACTGTGCATATAAAATAAGAACTAACTGAATAGCACGAGATAATTGAACATGAATGCATGAAAACTATAATATCCAAGAATGCAAGATTACTTGTATATCTGTTATGTTATTGATATAATCCGTAATATGAAAGACTAAACTAAAAATAAATATCTGAAAGTTTGTACACTTAGTTAAGCATACCTGAACTAAAATAAACTAAATACTGTATTGAGACTGTGGGAGGTATTATCTAACCGACATGCCCCAATCTAAGCTAATTAGAGTCTAACATATAGCCCCAGTTGGAAGGGTGTAGGTACTGTGCCACGGGTACTAACATTGGTTGTGTAGATCCACTAATCTGGCATCCCAAAGGACCAGAGTGTCAATCTTAAACTGATGGGTGACCCTTAAGAGGAAGTCAAGCCTAAAATGATGGGTGACTCTACATATCCTATGCTGGCTACATAGTTCCGGAATGCAGGGACTACTACTAATGACTGCTAAACTGATGAGGAATCCGCTACTCCTGCATTCACTCGGTGCTAAATCCTACTCCCAACTAAACTGACACTGGAACTGAAACTGGACTAAATTTAACTAAACATGATTTCATGACTGATAGTGCTCATTATGATCATAATAACTGAATAAATAGGTATAATCATGGTTTAACTAAATCATACTTGAAACATTCAAAAATCATGTAAAACACATAGGTATCGGGTGTTCATAACCCACCAACAGTTAATGAAAATAATAATAATAATTCCATATAGAAGCTCTAAAACCATAGTAGAAGATCATCATTCAAAATCCAAAACTTAGGCATTTCATAAAATACATGAAATTCATGAACTTAAGCATGCGAGGACAACATGATTACAAGACTAAAAGCATGAATTAAGGATTTAACGTGAAGGTTTCAACATTCGAAACATGTAATGGAATCATTCCATTGGAAAACACTTACAAACATAACTTGTAATTGAAATCAACATGAGCTCTATGGGGATAATTCAAATTGAACATGTAAAAACTCATTATTTAAAACAAAAAAGATTCTTGGACTCCATGGGTGGAAGAAACCCATGAATGAACATCTTACTTACCTTAAACCTTTAACTTGAAAGAGAAATACCAATCTTGATTCTTTCTTGAAGGTTCTTGAACTTGGGGAACTTGAATTCTTGATTTCTTAGGGAGAAAGGAATTGAATTTGTGTTGTTGGGGAAAAAGAAAGGGTTTTCTTGAGAGGGATTGGGATAAGAAGGGAGAATAATGCCCTAATTGATGTCCCAATTTATGTTATGGAGGATTTGGGTTAAGGGGAAAAGACCTAATTGCTCCTCAACTATTTAAATTCGAAACTGGATGCAACAGGCTTACAACGATGCAGTCTAATCACGGTCAGTCATTTCCCTCATCACGGTGTGATGAACATAAGAACAGAAATAGGCCTGCGATGCGGTCTTATCACAGTAACCCTCTGGTTCCATGATCCAAACATTCCCTAAACCTTGTCCAAAAAATCCAAAACTTCTCCAAGACATACTTCTTACATCCTTGAACATGAATCAGCTCAAAAACCAATGTCTTGGGGTCGGAAAGACCAAATTAAAAATCCTCAAAGTTTAGAAGCCTTAAAATGACTATGTCCCCAACACTTAGTGAAATTTTCATGCCTTAATCCCCTTATGCATGTAATTAGAAGTTGGACTAAGCTAAGAATAATACGAGGTATTACAATGTCTCCTCCTTGGGAACATTCATCCTCAAATGAGACTGGTTAGACTTAGAGTAGTGAACTAAGGTAACTAAGATCACATATTGAACATGCATGATTTGAAACATGAATGCATAACTGAGTCTAAAACATGATACATGAACTGAACTAATTTCGTGAATACGTGTAATGACATGAGAATATTTATAAAACTGGAATTAAAATTAGGAAAGAGAGAATCTAGGGAAAACTATTATCTTATGCTGAGTTTGAGTTTGTGGAGAAAAAATGAGGATACTTGGTACACAAATCTGCTTCTGCTTCCCAAGTAGCTCCCTCAATGGACTGATTCCGCCATAGAATTTTAACCAAGGGAACTTCTTTGTTCCTTAGCCTACAAATCTGACGGTCTAGGATCTCAACTGGGACTTCTTCGAAAGAAAGGCTATCCTGAACACCTGTGCTTTATAAAGGAAAAACAATAGCTGAATCACCAATACACTTCTTCAACAGGAAAACGTGGAACACCAGATAAATGAATGCAAAATCTGCAGGCAACTCTAGCTCATAAACTACCTTCCCAAAATAGCTTAAACTTCTATAAGGACCAATATATCGGGGACTGAGCTTTCCTTTCTTGCCAAATCTTTTCACTCCCTTCATGGGCAAGATTTTCAAATAGATTAAATCACCAACCTGGAACTCAAGATCTTTTCTTCTCATATCTGCATAGGATTTCTGACGTCTTTAGACTATCTTCAGCCTCTCCCTAATCCACTGAACTTTCACTATCGCCTCAAACACTGAATTTGGTCCTATCATAGTAGCCATAACAATCTTAAACCAACCAATAGAAGATCTAAATATCGTCTAATAGAGAGCCTCAAATGAAGCCATAGGGATACTAGAGTGATAGCTGTTATTGTAGGCAAACTCAATCAAAGGTAAATGGTCATCCCAACTACCTTTAAAGTCAATAACGTAAGCACTCAAAATGTCCTCTAAGGTCTAAATAGTCCTCTATACCTGAGCATCTATCTGGGGATGAAAAGTTATACTGAGATGAACTTGGGTACCAAGACCCTTCTGAAAAGCCTTCCAAAAGTGAGAGGTAAACTGAGTGCCTCTATCTGAAATAATAGATAATGGAATTCGATGAGTAAAAAGTATGCAATGATATGCGTCGAAGGAATAGAATCAGATGCAGCTGCACTTGCTGTTGTTGAGTCAAATAATCAGTACTCTTTGTATGTACCAGAAATTGAAAGTAGAAAATTTATCACCGGTTGTCAAAACACTGAAGTTAAGGCCAAGAAGTTGTACAAGGATAGGAAAATTCTTAAATCCATAATGGAAAAGTATACATTAGATAACAATTTTAATTTCAGAGCTACAGGATCTGATAAAAAGTCGTATTTTAATCTATGTTATTTTTTTTGTGTGTGTATTTGGTGTTTATATTCTTCGTATGATACATTATGAAATATGTATCGGTCGTGTTCTTCTTAAACAATATGATATATGAACATGTAGTGGGTGTTATCGTAGATGTGTCAAAATATTATGTTAAGAATTATTTAGAGGAGTGCTATTTTATTATGATACATATATGTTAAAATAGTCTTATTTGTCATCTACCCGATACATAAGTATTTTTCTGAAAAATTAATTTTTTAATTAAAAACTTATAATGATTTATTAATATATGCAGCTATTGGTTGGAATATCATAATGAAAATTGCGGTTGGTACATGAAGGCATCTTACTTGACGGATTGCGAATTTTTTTAAATTTGGAGATTCAATGATGAACATACATGTTCAGATTGATGAAATTTCATGTTCGCACGTGATTGCAGTGTTTAAAATTAAACATATTATGAAGTTTCATTTGTGGTGCTCTGATTACTATAAGCCTGCAACATTAGTCAAGACATATGAAGTTTCAGTGTTACCTATGCCCGATAAGTAGGATTGGCATGTGCTTCAATGTATCGAAGAAGAAGAAGTCATACCACCAAAATACAAAAGACTACCTGGGAAGTCGAAGAAGGATAGTTGTAAGAAAGCAAGTGAAACCCTATCCTCCAGTACAAACTGTTGTGGAAAATGCGGTCATGAAGGTCACAATAGGCGTACGTGCAGGTTCTTTCCAAAGGAGAATTGATGTTTAAGTTTCATGATACATTGAATGATTTGAAGGACTATCTTAAGTTGTTCACTGTTAGTTTGGTTTCGATTTGGCTATTATTGAATAATGTTGGAACAATGTTTAAGTTGAATTATAATTTGTTTTTTATAAACTTATTTTTTTCTAATCTTTTTAATTTCATTTACTATTTGATGTTGTTTCTTAAATAGTCTGTCACATTACAATAACTTTTTAGATTGTTGTTCAAATTAGAAACCTACTATATCATGAATGGTTTTTCAATTTATTGTGGTATTTTCCATTAGAATTAGTTTTATGAAACAAGACTTGTATGTAACTGTATTAAAAATTGAGAATTAATATGTAAACTGTTATAAAATTTTAACACTGATAATTGATGCACTTTTTGGAATCATGATTCAATCTATCTGTAATATGATACATGACAATTAGTAATTATAAATTTTGTTTCTGATACATAACTTTACAGCAATTGACTTATTGAGATTTGTATTATAACATCAAAATATATGATACATGAATATATTGTATCAAAAATGAATGTGAAGTACATATGATACATTGCATTCAGTACTTGTAAAAAATGTTTATGACACATAACTTTACAGTAACTAACTTATTGCAGTACTGGTCAACAATTTTAATATATATAAATCATCTATTTGTACGTGTCAAACAAAATAAAAATAAATATTGATAATAGCATAACATAATTTTTAATTGATCAAAAAAAATTGATGATAGTTTTCTGGAACAAAAACATCACTATTAAACTTAGTATCTGAAATTACAATAATAGAGACTAATAAGATAGAAACAAAAACACTGTTCAGAACATAGATATGGAACAACCTAGTATCTACTCTATGACAACAATAGTAGAATCATCAGTCGGATGGACATAAAATGGACGTGGTCTTGGTGGATCGTCATGTTGACTAGAATAAACTTTTGTAGCTTTGTTAACTCCATAGTTCCATAAGAGTGTTGCATATCTCTTTCGATGATATTCCGCATCAACATTTGATGAGGGAATCGATATTCAATCGCTAAGATATTCAGCATAAGCTGCCACAAAAATACCACAATCCCTAGCATGAGTAATTATTTAGTTAAAAGGTAAATCACATGGGTATTTATGTTGTATCAGAATAAATACACATAGACAATATCTATATATTAATGTGTCAGCTTAAATTATCAAAACCAGCTGTCAATATTACAGAATGATCACCTTTTTTCTGCTGTTCACGAGATGTGGACGGTAAAGTTGAATTGATAACATCTTTCAAATCTATTCCAGTATGATTTGGCAATTGAAGATATTTCAACTCATCAACCGTAGGATTTATATTGGTATACACATACTATAATTAAGATTGAAAGACAAAAAACTTAAGTTAAATGAATATAAGATCAATAATATATCAATATTCTACATAACATCTAGTGATGTACCATAAACTATACAATTATGTATCAGAATGTATCATACGAGTACTATTATGTATCATATAACAATGAAAAAAATTATATTGATGCAGGAATTGATATTGAAGATGCCTGTTCTACAAATATATTATAGTATGAATGAGTTACAAGCTTCAACATATATTTACAAGAAAAAATATAATGGAAACATAGGAAAACAATTCCATGTATGCAACATAAAAATCAGAAAGCGATTGAAAATAACTAGAAATTATCTTGTGTCTTTTTTTACTGTATAGATGCATAAATTAGTATTCTTTCCCTTTCTAGATCAATGACTACTATGGATTGTGAATATGAATGAATCTCTCTTAGAAGAGTAAAAACGATAAAATTCAACGAGAGGTAAAGAATAAATCATAACTTCTAGCACGATCAATAACTTTACTCTTAACTACAATAATGATACTGCTTGATTACCTTACAGAAGCAATACTTCTTTATCCCTACACTAAAAATGGCCTACTTCACCACCTTATTTCCATCAATCTCTTGCTTATTTCATATAAAAGTTACTCAAGGTCAATATACAGAGACTACATTGCCATACATTATATAACCATATTGAAAAGCATCAAGATTGCAATACTAGGTATAAAAAATGCAACTCAACACTGAATAATACTGATACTCATATTTCATACCATTTCGGATCAAAGTTTTTCCTTGTATGGTCTATCCACTCCAGTAACTCGTAGAAAATTTGAATACAATGGTTCATCAAGAACTTCTATGTCATCTCTTTGTAATACAAGAAAATACTCTTATAACAGGAAGCATGCAATGACTAATTGACCTTAGATTTATGTATCATAATCAGTATATTAAATGTATCAGGATTAAATGATAGCCAAAATCACAAATAAGATATCTTATGTCTCAGAATGAATGAAAAGAGTAATTGACCTTATATTTATGTATCATAATCTATATTTTAAATGTATCAGGTATAAATATTAACCAATATCACAAATTTGTTATCTTATGTATCAGAAAGCATGTAAAAGCTAATTGACCTTAGATCTATGTATCAAACATAGTATATTGAATGTATCAGGTGTGTAAAGAATAAAAATCACATGTAAATCTTAAGATGTATCAGAATGGGTAGCTAAAATAACAAAAATTCATAACGCGTCGCTTAAAATCATAAAATTCGCGTCGCTAAAATAACAATAATTTTTTTTGGAGAAATTTATCGATCAAATACATAAATAACATACCTTTGATAATGGGTCTCTTTTCACAACTTTCTTTTTTTTTCCTTTGAAATAGCAACAACAGGCTTCTTCCCTTTAGCACTAGCAGCATCCCGTAACTTCTTCATGATTGTAGGATCATTCCAATACTTAGATCTATTTTCACGAAACCAACGTCTTTATAAACAAAGTTACCAGGAACAAACCTAGATATATCAATTTCATTAGAAGTTGACTGAAATTGAGTAAGCCCCAAACTAAAAGAGGGTCCTGATTCCATTAATGTTGTTATAATGTTTAAAGAACATAAAATTGAAAAAGAATTTCTTAAATTTGTAAATTAATGAACAAAATCATCAACTAGAAACAAACTAACCTCCAATTAATTTTGAATAATTAAGTTAATGGAGTAATTGTAATGGAGGATAACAGTTGCTACTTCAAGATCGGATTTTTGCATAATCTTCGCCACTTATGCCATGATTTTAGGTTACAAAACAGTAGTTGGGTATTGTGTTGAGCTGTAGGTTGTAATGTATCAGCTTAAGCACGTGTGTTTACTATTAGAAGGAATTTTTGTATTATGTTTAGTAGGATGGTATTTAAAGTAATATAGAAAAGTTAAGGTGTTGAGTTATGTAATTTTTTCTATTTTTAAATTATTATCCTAGAAAACGCAAAGTGGTGAAGAACCCCACTAAATGGAAGGTTTTGAAAAAAAATCTCAACAATTCTCTTGAACTTTGAAAATTTCACTTATTTTGAACAGTGAAGAAGGTTCCATTAATTCACTTATTATGTACTAGAGTGAGTATATGAATTTTTCACTAAAATAATTCATTACTTAAACCAATCAACCAAAGTAATGCAACTTTTTGATAATTTTTCGTAATAGAATAAATAGATTCCTCGGTAAACTAATACCTATTTCTTAATTTTAAAATTTAACAGATAACAATAAATGAGTCTAGGAGCAAATCAAAATTTAAAATCTTATTCTTATAAATGTTTTATTATTATGTTGCTGGAATAACGATGTTGTTTACATCTAATGTGTTGAAGTGTCAGTAATGAAAAGTACCGTTGTTAATATTACTTTTAAACCTAAAGTTATTTATAATACACCATTATGATACACTGGGGTAGAGGTGAAAAAAACTAAACCACAAATTATACCAAATCGAAACATCCAGTCATATTGAAAAAACTCAACTAATGATTTGACTTGACATGATTTGGTATTGGAAAAAAATCCGACTATGACAGGTTTGGTTTGATTTGATTTTGACTAAAAGAAGTCAAACCGAACCAAACTAACCTAATATTACATGTATATAATTTTTTAAAAATAATTTATACATAAAAGTATTTACGATGATGTATTTTATAAACGTATCTTAAGTTTAATTTTTTCGTATTTTTTATTTTTCAACGTATTATATCTAGTTTAAATTAGAAATTTGAATGGTGCAACAGATTTTATAGATCATCGATATTAGTAAATCAAATAAAGCCTAAATCAAATACTAATTCTAACAAAATATATGCAAGTCAATACTAGGAATGACAATAATGTTGGATATTGTTCCTTTAATTTGCATAAATACATAACCTAATATTATTTTTCAGATAAATATATAGTCGTATAATTAATACTTAATTAATAAACTGTCACGACTCAAACCTGTCATAAGTGGCGCCCACACTAACCCTCCGATATAAGAACTATTTAGCCTGACAAATCAAACCCAGTAATTAATCAAATTTCAATCTAAATTAAATACTTATTTAAATAATTCAAAATCTAAAAATACTGCTAATGAGAATATCACATGCGAAATTGTTATACCTCACACTTACGGACAAGAATTTGAACCATTCGTAATACGTATTTTGCCTAAACCTACTGATTTCTAGTCCGATAAGTGCATCCCCTTAAATGTTTTTGTGAATCTTCATGTATACATCACTTGGTATAAATTTAGGCTAAAAAATTTGCGTTTCCAGGTTTTCATAGGTCTGGTTCACAATCAGTAGAAGTTTTTATGATCAGTGAAAAAGTTTTTACAACCAGTGAAAGTTTTCACGATTAGTGAAAAAGTTTTTGATTTCCAGAAACATGAGTTCGGTTCACAAACAGTTAATTGGTTCCATGACTTGTAGACCAAGTCATAAAATTAATCCTGAAAGTTTACAAAATTCTCTGCTTTTCACGAATTTAGTTCACGGGTTGCGAACAGGTTCCACAATCCATAGACCAAATCATGAAACTTGGTTTCAAGAAATTTTTTAAAGTACATTTTTGGGATTTTTTTGATTCTTTTATAGAAATCACCCCTCCTTGTTTAAATTGCCCCCTACACTATTATTTGCCCTAATTATCAGATCAAAACACATTTTAATCTCTTCCAAAAACCCCTCATTCCCAACCCTAAAGTTTTAAGAAGGATAAAAGATTAAGCTTCTTTATCAATGTTTTCTCATAAACTTCTTCATCAAGGGTATGTGGGATCAATCCAAGCCAAGTATGTCTTCAATGGTTTCATATATTTTAAGCTAGGGATTCTAATTCCAAGAGTTATTCTCAAATTCTTACCTAAGGTATGTTGAGCACTCCCTTCTTCAAATAATTTTACAAAGTGTGAATTTAATTATTGCTTATGTATATTTTTTTGGTTGATGGTTTGAAGTTAGGGTTGAGGATTTTGTTTTTAAAAGTTTTCTATAAAATTTCTCTTCTTTATGAACAGATGATTAAATCTTTATTTGGGGTTTTTGAGACTAAAATTGCTACTTGAACATAATGAACCTTTAAGTCTTGAAATTTGAATATTAAATGGATGAATGTTTAAGCCACGACTTTCAAATCTCTTATAATCTTTGGATAGAATAAGGAATATTCATGTTTCTTTATCCATCGTTTATATAATTGAAGGTAATATGTTATTCAAATGGTTTGAAATTGCTATGAAAAATTCAATCATAATTTTGTGCATGATTTTTAAAGGCTGGGATTGGGAGTAAAAAATGTTTAATGATAATGGTTTGGTATGATATGAGTGATTTTAAAGTATTGATATGATGATACAAAAATATGAATGCCTTAATGACAGACTTCATGATAAATATGCTTAAAAAATATTTTAATTGGGCTTAAAGAGATGTGCGTAGTTTCACCGAGAAGGTGTAGTCCTTATGACCAATACCTGAATTGCATTTGTCAATATGGGGAGGTTTTGTCCTTAAAATTGAAACCGTTGTATGCTTACTTCATGTAGAGGTAGGAAATTATGTACAGCTAATAATGGACTAATAATGATTACCTAAATTCATATAGCTAACATGAACTGGACCACTGTCAGCTTTTTACTGTCACGACCCGAGGATACCCCCTAGTCGCGACAACGGTGCTTACGACTACGAGGGTCATAAACTAACTTATGAACTGATACCTACTGAGAGCACTGAATATATAGTAATGAAATACATGAGTGGAAAAAAATAAACTGACATAGTACTGAAATCTTAATACTGCAAAACACATCAGAGTATGTCTGAACAACTGGCAAATTATTAGAAACCAACTATTTAATCAAAACTTCTAGTAAGACTGAAGCAACTAACTGACTATCTAGCTAATTGTGTGAAAGTTGAAAGTCTTTAAACTGTCTGAGGAGTTGATGGGACAGACCCCCAACTAACTCCGACTGACTGAATAAAAGAAAGTACTGAATAACTGAATAATCATGATATGTTCTCGATGAATGAGGACTCACTACTATGGCCGCTGAATTACGCTGATCATCCAAACCTATGATTTAAGACATCATAGTGCAAAGAACAGTATACGACCAGTACTTTAAATATATTGGTATATGAGATGAGGACAGGCTGATATGCATGGGATACTGTGCATATAAAATAAGAACTAACTGAATAGCATGAGATAACTGAACATGAATGCATGAGATTACTTGTATATATGTTATGTTATTGATATAATCCGTAATATGAAAGGCTAAACTAAAAATAAATAACTGAAATTCTGTACACTTAGTTAAGCATACCTGAACTAAAATAAACTAAATACTGTACTGAGACTGTGGGAGGTATTATCTAACCGACATGCCCCAATCTAAGCTAATTAGGGTCCAACATATAGCCCCAGTTGGAAGGGTGTAGTTACTGTGCCACGGGTACTAACATTGGTTGTGTAGATCCACTAATCTGGCATCCCAAAGGACCAGAGTGTCAATCTTAAACTGATGGGTGACTCTTAAGAGGAAGTCAAGCCTAAAATGATGGGTGACTCCACATATCCTATGCTGGCTACATAGTTCTGGAATGCAGGGAATACTACTAATGACTGCTAAACTGATAAGGAATCCGCCACTCCTGTATTCACTCGGTGCTAAATCCTACTCCCAACTAAATTGACACTGGAACTGAAACTTGACTAAATTTAACTAAACATGATTTCATGACTGATAGTGCTCATTAT